>NC_044314.2:46867072-47167072 GCF_007474595.2 Lynx canadensis
ATATTTGAAATCACGCTTTGCTATTATGTCCTTCAGTTATTATTCTTAACTTTATGTGTTGTCTTTAGTTGGGCTGAAGCTTGTCTTTGTTTGCAGGTCTTCATCTGCAAGAATCTTAGATGATACTTATCCCCCCATATGAATGTCAGACCTTTGTCCCATCAGGTTGTAACTTCACTAAAGCTACTGTTCATAACATTGAGCATTTGGTTTCAAACTGGAGGACAATAATTGTTCTTTTCATGACCACTTACATAGGAAGGAAAATTGGTTCCGACAAGTTAAAGGATGACCCCAGCAACAGAGTTCCTCTCGGGAAAATCTGATTCTCAGAGGAGATTTAACTTTACTTACATTGCCCATCCTACACCCCCAAGGACTGAGAAGTTTGGAAATCCCACAGAAGGCAGCTCCCGTGTGTCCAGGAGCTACCGCTTATCATGTTGTAACCCGCCATCCTTGCTAATGAAGTGGTCGGGGAATTTCAGGAGTCAACCTACTTGTCTGTCTTCTAGGGCTAGAAATCAGAATATTAGTAGCAAAAGGGTTGCAGTGCCCCATTAGTTTGAAAATATCGAACAAATCAGATTCTTTCGGTGCTTAACCTACTCGCTGTACATTATTCAGCTCTTTCCTGCATTAACTCAGGTTATCAGCGTGCAATTTTTGAAGTTATTGCTTCAGTGTGCAAAACGTACATGCACTCTTCCATTCAGTCAGGAGATTCTGTGATTTCTGTAAGTTCTAAATCAGCTCACTCTCTTCAAAGGGATTGGAGATAAAATTCAATGCAGTAGTTTATATCTGTGTTCTCCAACTCGTCGTTTTAGACTGTGACCGGTGGGAGGAGACGGAGAAACATACCATTTTATTTGTAATCAGCCTTCATCCCCAGTATTAGCCATTTCACCACACACCATGAACCTTGAACCTAGCTGCCAAGAACCATTCCTCTCTATTGTGTCCGTAAATAGTGTCAGGTCCTTTTGCTGGACCCCCACACCAGCTGTCACACTCGATTTCCATGAGATTTTCTATACGTACTTTTCAAATAACTTTAGTTGCCTCAGAATGATTTAAAATCCTTTACGTTGAAGTGGAGTGTCCCAACAAAAACTGCCCCCCCAAGCTCTGGGTGGGTGTGTGGCTGTGTGTGTGTGTGTGTGTGTGTGTGTGTGTGTTTAAAGAAAATTCTTAGCCTGCCTTCCCTCACATGAACTCAGGGAGAAGGAGACAAAGGGAGCATGAGGCGCCGTGAGGCTCCAGTTTGAGGTGCTCCCGTCACAAGCTTTCATAATGAGTAGACTGCATGTGACCATGAGTTATCATGACTGTGACCTGCCTCAGGAGGTCCCATGCCACATCTGTATTAACAACTGCATCTGCTCCAGGGTAACCTTATTAGCTTGCCACAGCTGAGCCAGGGGCCTCAGGAGGCCTGCGGCCAAGTCCCCAGAGAGGACTGGTACTGCTGCTCTCCCCAAATTCAGTTTGGTGCCCCAAATTTAACATCAGGACCTGCTGAATTTTATTTCGAATTATCTACTATAGCAACTCTAGCAGAAAACAACACACACACGCACGCTCCCCTAAAAATTGGCAAGCTCCCCAAATGCCATCTCGAATTCCCATTATGGCATACGGCTTGTTTGCTTCACATCAAAAGCTATGGAAAATATCACAAGAAGGGTTCTCACCTTGGTTTCTGTTTTTCTTCTCACTATGAGGATGTACAGAGTGTGTAAAGAGCATGAAACTGAAGAAACACATATGCGTGAACTTACCTGTGGAAATTTTACTTCCAAAGCTGACAGTGAGGGTAGTAAATAAAATCCACCTGAAGGGAGTGTGCGATAAGGAAATCTGGCGGGGTACGTGTGTACGTGTGTTTGTATGTGGGAGAGGAGTGTGTGCATATAGGCGCACGTGCGCCTGTGTATAAACAAACCCAGCTCTTTTTTTTTTAACGTTTATTTTATTTTTGAGACAGAGAGAGACCGAGCATGAACAGGGGAGGGGCAGAGAGAGGGAGACACAGAATCGGAAACAGGCTCCAGGCTCTGAGCCATCAGCCCAGAGCCCGACGCGGGGCTCGAACTCACGGACCGTGAGATCGTGACCTAAGCTGAAGTCGGATGCTTAACCGACTGAGCCACCCAGGCGCCCCGACAAACCCAGCCCTTTTAACTGAATTCGTGAACAGGGCTCTTTACCACTTGTTTCAAAATTAATCAGGCAATGTGGCACTCAGCAAAGTGTATGTCATTCGTTCATTCATTCATTCACTCTCTGGGCAGTAAAAGTGGCAGAGTTCATTCACCTGGGAACATATCTAGGTCAACATTGTAAAGGCACAATTCCCCTAAGTGCACTGGTGACTGTTGATAAAAGGGACCTCGCCTCCCCGAGTGGGCAAAAGCTTACCCAGTTTCATTTGCATGAGTTCTGCATTTGAAGTCACCCTGCCAGCAAAGATGGGTAGAATAACACACCACTGATATAACCCCCTTTTTTTAATGTTGATTTATTTTGGAGAGAGTGTGAGCGGGGCAGAGAGACAAGGGAGACAGAGGATTCAAAGTAGGCTCTGTGCTGTCAGCACAGAGCTCGATGTGGGGCTCAAACCCACATACTGTGAGATCATGACCTGAGCCCAAGTTGGATGCTTAACCCGTCTGGGCTGCCCAGATGGCCCTGATATAACTCTTTGATTGTGTCTCACAGAATTCCACCTTGAACCATAAGAATGCTCCCAAGTGTGCGTTGTCAGGTGCCGTCTGCACACCCTCACCGCCCTCTCCACTCCTCCCAGAGAATCTGGGAGCATTTGATGATATAGTTACAAATTTGCAACCCCTTATTTTCTCTCGCTAATCTTTTATGGTGTTTTTCAGTTATCAATCAAATCAGTCAAATGATTGATAACTGAAAAAGGCTATCACTAAAATGCACTGAGCTTAGCATTTTAGAGTTTGTTTCATTTAATCTTCTAGTATAATTTGGTTGTACTATTATCCCGCAGTGAAGAGGCCAAAGGAGGCTGCGTAACTTGTCCAAAGCTGGGTATCTAGTCCCGAGCCTTCTTAGCGAGTATCATTTAGTTGACCTTGATAGGAAATTTCTGCATTGCATACATTGAAGGGCCCCTATTTTAAGAACTTTTATTCTTTCCAATTCCTATCAGCGTTCACAGCTTCTTTTTTCTCTGAGGCATTTCCTATGTAGACCAAACTACTCTGAAATTTCCACTGACCCGCTGAATCAGTGCATACCTAGCTCGAATACACCCTCCCATCCGCAGACGTGATAGTTCTTCAGCCATCAATTTTACAGCCACAAAAAGTTCATTTTAATTCTGTGGTTTCTTCTGTTGTTGTTGTTATTCAATGTTAGTCATTTCTCCTCTGTAGGAAGCAATGCTTCCGCTTTACACATTTCCTAGTTCAGATGCTTTCCTCAGCCAGTAACAGGAGGATACTTAAACACTGTGCATCTCTCATTAAATCACCTTCTTCTTTCTCCCCTGCCCCCAGGATATGCCTGGATTCTGGGGTTATCCAGACTTTGGGCAACATGGCAAATAAATGTACTGTGAATGAAATAAAAAGAAATTGTCATGGAAGAAACTTGTTCAGCTTGCCTTGTAGAATATACCCCGCCATGCCAAGTGAGCACAGCTTAATTGATAATGATCAGCTTCTCAGTTACCTTTAACCATTTTCTTGTAACCATATCCCGAAGCAGCTAACACAGGAGCACTTTCCATTTCTTACAAAGGAGGCGCTTGTGAACAGGGGTGACCTGGCAGACCGCCCTTGATGGGCAGACCTGGGGAAAGCCAAGTCAGTCTTCTGCTATGCGGTATGTCGTGCATCTTCCGGGCCATCGCACGGTTGCTTACTATTTCCCTCTTTCTGTTTTCTCTTTGGGATTTTTATCTCTTCTTATTTCACTTCCTTTCCCTTTTCTTCCCTATGTTTTCCAGCCTCCTACACTGTTTTATGAAGCTTCCCTTTTTAGAGCTTTAGGGGTTACATATGTAATGGTGTTTGCTTTCCTCTGAAGCTTCTTGCCCTTTATCAGAGAATGAAGACATAGAAAAACTAGGGGTGCCTGGGTGGCTTAGTCGGTTAAGTGTCCCGACTTCGGTTCAGGTCATGATCTCATGGTTCGTGAGTTCAAGCCCCGCGTCAGGCTCTATGCAGACAGCTCAGAGCTTGGAACCTGCTTCTGATTCTGTGTCTCCCTCTCTCTCTGCCCCTCCCCTGCTCACTCACTCGCGCTCTCTCTCTCTAATAAAATAAAATAAAATAAAATAAACATTAAAAAAATGATGTAGAAAAACTATCCTTATGTTTTCTTTAAGTAATCCGCATCTTTTCCAATTATGCTCAATTTGGAAAATGCAAAAAAAAAAAAAAGGAAAATGAATTATGTACAGCCTTTAATGCTAACAACCTGGTGATAACATTTTGGTATATATTCTTCAAGTTTTTCTTCAGTCTTTTTTAAAAAAATTTATACAAATGAGACACCTGGGTGCCTCAGTTGCTTGAGTATCCAACTCTTGATTTCAGCTCAGGTCATGATCCCAGGGTTGTGGGATTGAGACCCGTGTCAGACTCTGTGCTAGGCATGGAGCCTGCTTAAGATTCTCTCTCTCCCTCTGCCCCTCTCCCCTGCTCATGCTCTCTCTGTCTCCAAAATAAATAAATAAAAATAAATAATAAATAAAATTTATGCAAACACACACACATGCATGTACACTTTAAATGTGAATATAATCTTACTGTACAATATACTATTTTAAGTGTTTTCTGTGTTTCTTGATATTATACAATGTATACTTGCCATTAAATATTGTTGAAATATATCAACTATATAATTAACGTTTGTTGAGTGCTTATTATTTTTCATCTATGTTCTAACTAAATGTATTAATTCATTTAACTAAACTCTGTCTACAGTTAGGATAAATGATTAAGAGTAACAAAGTATGAGAACATCCTTAATACTCTTCAGATGAATTTTCAAACTTCTGTTCAGAAAAGTTACACTGATATACATCTTCTCCCTCAGTGTGTGAGAAGACCCATGTTCTCATGCTCTTGACCACAGTTTTTAAAAATCGACATTTTAAATTTTAAAAACCTCCATCAGATATGTGCTAACAGTTCCTCATTTAAATTTTCAATTTTTTATTACTTGTCAAATGGATTTTTTCATCTTTCAGTCACCTTTTCTATCTGGTGTTCTAGAGTTCGCTTGTTCATGTCTTACGCCCATTAAAAACTAGTATTTATCATTTTCTTATTGAAGTAAAAGAACTTTTCATATTTTAAGGCTATGAGATATTTAACTTTTAGTGTATTATTTTTCCACTTTTTTCCACTTGTCTTTTTAATGGCAGTTAACGTACATATATTTTTAATTCTTAAATATCTTAAAATGTAGGATGTACATTTTAAATTGTGATGTATATCAAGGGTACTAGCCTTTACAAACTATAATAGTAAGCACATGAAAAAAAATACTTTTGTCTGAAATGTGACTGTAGATGGAATATAAAATTTAAGTCAAGACCTTAATGAATTAAACCAGGTCCAGTCTTTCCACTTTGGTTCTCAGACTTTTAAAAATACTTCCTATTTGTATATGTGTGTGCATGTGTGAATTTTGCATCTCCGCTCTGAAGAGGCAAGTGAGCAGGAGGAAATGTCTCTTTTTAGGTAGAAAATTCTATAGATTTGTACAAATATTGAAATATTTGTAGATTTCTAGACCGTGAAATCCCAAGAACAGAATGCATGTACATAGAGGAAGGGCATCATGGAAAGATCATAGGACTGGTTGTTGATGGGAGCTGGACTGTCAGTCTGGCTCTTCCCTTCCAACAACTTTAAACAAGTCGGTTCCATCTTATTGTTAAAGAAGGTTTTTGATCTGGACAATCTCTAAGGTCTTTTTTTTAGCTTAATCTTCTCTGAGTTTATCCAAAAGTATATTCCACCATAGCTCTTATAGATGAACTTCTTTAAAGACACAGCCTGTCTCACCTTTCCTATACATGGCAGTCCTAACCCATCTATATATATGATTTGGGTTGTTTACCCAAAGAGGTTTCGTATAAGTAAATATTATCTCCACTATCCCATTAAATTTCAAAATATTAGAAACTAGATACAATTTCTTCTTTTCCCCGCTGTATTTGGGGTAAACTTGACACCCTGGCTTATAATAAGAATGGTGACTGATTGATTGATTGATTGACTAAAACTTGTGAAGCTCACATTTGTTTATTCTGCCCATTCTGCTTCACCTCTACCTTAGAGTCCCTTAGAACCCTCAACCTTTTCTTGACATCAGGCTTCATCAGAGGTAGGTGTGACTCAGATATGCACCTATTACTAGATGTTTCCAGAAAAAAATCCTTTGTCCATATTCCAAGTCCGTTGACCAACTTGTGTAAACTCCGATAACTAATTCATAGAGAAACAGCAGTAGTAATTTTTGAATTCTTGTAGGGATAAGAAACTTAAAGTCACAGGGAGTTTCTAATTTAATGATTGCTTTAATAATTGTAGAAATAAAGGCTTTTAAGAAAAAGGTCATTTTGGATTCTGAACTTTTCCCCAAATGGCTTCAATGAAAATGAAATTAATTCATGCAATCTAGGATAGCGTCCCTTTGTTAATGGGAATCAGCTGTTAGGGAAGATGCTCACCATTCTGTGGGGACAGCCAGACACACAGCGAGTCATTTTCTTGTTTTGTTTTTTTTTCCATCTTGTCTCTGCTTCTATGACTCCTTATCCATTTGCCCATCCCTGAATTCTTGGAACCATTGATATCAGAACTGGAAAACTTAGTACTGCATAAGGGGTGAATATATCTGTGCTTGTTCTGTTGAGTTCTTGCTATTAGGATTGGCGAGACTTTGTCACTTCCTTGAGCAAGGTGCAGAGGCATGTTGCAGAGGAGAAGGAGGAGACACAGAATGGGTTATGGGACAAAGGGAAAACTGCAATCCTGCTAAAGCCTTTGAAGTGGTAGACGATCCATCTGCCTGTTTGAGTCTGAGGCTGAATCCCTTTTTAAAATGCATCAAATGTTTGAGCGTGAAGTTCGGGCCTGACAGCATCTGTGATTCTCTGTGGAGACATCCGCACCGCAGTTTCCCAGACGCTGTCTGTATTCACAGGAGAAGGGTTTGATCCAAAGGCCTAGCCGGAGTGGGGCCATGTGGAGTTGAAGTAGACAGGTCGTTTCAGCAAGGTCCTGTGAAGTCTAGCAGCCAGGCCCCGGAAAACCAGAGTGGGGAGAGTTTAGGCTTTTAATCCCAACCTAAAGCCATGTTGTCAAGCTTCTCATTATCCCCGGTACGAGAAGATAACAGGAAAGGGGGCAGGACTGAGCAGGCTTCCTCATGACTTCATAAATCCTGCTTGTGATGGAATTTTTGTGGATAGTAGAGGAAGTACGTTTTTCATTTGAAAGCATGGCTTTAAAATTTTTTTTGAATGTTTATTTATTTTTGAGAGAGACAGAACGTGAGTGGGGGAGGGGCAGAGAGAGGAGTCACAGAATCCGAAGCAGGCTCCAGATTCTGAGCTATCAGCACAGAGCCTGACGTGGGGTTCAAACCCATGAATGGTGAGATCATGACCAGAGCTGAAGTCAGACGCTTAACCGACTGAGCCACCCAGGTGCCCCAAAGCACAGATTTTTATTAGAGAATTGTGCCAATATGATTTTCATTTATATGACAAAGTGAATCATTAAAATATTTCTTTAGGTTACATGTAACTTGAAATTTTAGCTGACCAACATTCTCCACACTGGCAGCATTAAGATATCTTAGCAATATCACTACATATACCAAAATATTTAATAAACACAGTCACCAGCACCATTAAAATCTTTACATTTAAGGGGCGCCTGGGTGGCGCAGTCGGTTAAGCGTCCGACTTCAGCCAGGTCACGATCTCGCGGTCCGTGAGTTCGAGCCCCGCGTCAGGCTCTGGGCTGATGGCTCAGAGCCTGGAGCCTGTTTCTGATTCTGTGTCTCCCTCTCTCTCTGCCCCTCCCCCGTTCATGCTCTGTCTCTCTCTGTCCCAAAAATAAAAAAAAAAAAAAAAAAAAAAACGTTGAAAAAAAAAATCTTTACATTTAAAACTGCAGGCATCTCTGATCATAACTGACTGCTTTACCATTTGTAAGTAATTATTATTTAAAGATCTCATGGTTTCTGTTATAAGATAGATCCCTCACAGTTTTCAGTGTTTGGGGGCATGTTAGTGAGGTTTTATTGAGAGTAACTTCTGGGGCACCTGGGTGGCCCAGTTGGTTAAGTGTCCGACTTCAGCTCTGGTCGCGATCTCACGATTTGTGGTTTCGAGCCCTGCATCGGGCTTTGGCTGAGAGCTCAGAGCCTGGAGCCGCTTCAGGTTTCTTCCTCTCTCTCTGCCCCTCCCCTGATCCTACTCTATCACTCTCTTTCAACAATAAATAAACATTAAAAAAAAAAAAAGAATTCATGAAAAAAAAAGAGTAACTTCCATCATGTTTTTTCCCCAGTGACTCTCATAGAGGAATAGTAGCCTGTAACTTTGTGTTCTAACCTCATCTCTGGCAGTTACGCTATTTTTACTAATGCCAACAAAGTATTAAAGATAGCCAAGGGCTACATTCAGGGACAGAAAAAAGAATTTGAAATCACTCTTCATGAAGTGAAATCTGTAGCAGAACTTAGACCTATGTGCAAAACGTCAAGATGAATTTAGGCAGACAGAGAAGTTTTCCACTAAAGGACTTTTTTCCATTTACCAAAGCACAAGATCATAATCTTCTAGCCTCTCATTAGTGCCAGATCTAAATCTTTTTTTAAAGTTAAATTCTCTCTACCAGTAAAAACATCCCCTCAGTAATTGGTTAGGCACTTAGGGAGGGGCGTTAAGTTTGAAAGATCACTAAAGTACAATTTTCTAAATTGCCTTTGTAGCGCACTAAATGCCTACACAAAGGACTCTGTGATCTTCCAGATGGCTAGCGCTTAAAAAATGTGTAGAAAAATTCTACAGTATGGATTCATAGAAAAAAAAAATACTTTTGAGTCACTACTCTTTAATACACTGGGAGATCTCTGTAGGCAACAGAATGGTATGTTAGTGTTTACGTTCTCTCACGTAAGAAGTAACCATTAAGAGCCAACATTAAGAGCGCAAGATCTGTTGACTTCCATTCTCCAAGGAAGGACTTTGCTTAAGTCTTTTGTATATAAAAATCATTTTTAGTTTGTGCATAAGTTCCTAAGTGAAAGTCTCTCTAACTACACCTGACAATCTTAGCTTATTTTAGGGGGCTTTTCTAGTATTTAAACCTAGATCCTGAACTACTTTATCATCTGTGTATAATGAAAGTTAGCTCTGCCTTTCTGACTAGTCTGCCTTCCTGAATAGAAAGTTCTGTTCATCGTCTACACACATTCCTGCCTTGACTCTGTCCTAACCCTTTGCTCACCAAGCCTTAAGAAGGTGGGGGTAGAAGGATAGAGCTGGAAGAACCTACAAAAGTCTGGTCCAGCCTACCAGCCAAACTCTTAAAGACTCACTGCTTCCTAAAAGAGACTGGTCCAATTTTTTGAAGCTCTACTTAAGGAATGAATCACTCAGTTTTTCACTTACTTACACAACAAGTGCTTACGGGGATACAAAAATAAATAGAATATTACTTTTCCTCAAGGTAATAATAATAATTCACAAGATGTTCAGTGAAGACAGAGAAGTGATTGAATAAATATGCCTGAGAGGGTCAAGGAAAGCTGTATAGAAGAGGAGATGTCTGCACAGACTCTTGAATGATAAGTTGAAGTTACTCAGGAAGGCCAGGTAAGAAGGGTATTTAGTCAGAGGGAAGATTATGTCTAAAGCATAGAGTTAAAATATTCAGGAATATAGCAGATCATCAAAGACCTGTTTCCAAGCAATGGAAGTTGAGTTTTATTTTGAGGACAGTGGAGAGGCTTCCAAGAGATTTTAATAGGGGACAACATACTAAGTAAGACTTTGGCCAGACTAGAGAGAGGAGTAAGAGACCTAATGCAGGGAAGTATGCATAGCCCAAGAGATTTAGGTGAAAGCCAGAACTAAGAATATGGCTGTGGAAATGGAGAAGAAATAAAACAGAAATATTTAGCAGTTATGGCCCAGTAAATGTAGATGATGAAGGAAAGGAGAGAATCTCAGGATACTCCAAGCCTATCACTGAAATTTCCATCCACTAATCCATACGGAGACACACAAATCCTTTTTCTACTATAAAGTCCTTTGTATATTATGTTGCAGCTGACATGCCCCTTCTCTTGATCCTTCTTTAAGATCAACATCCATTAGTTCCTTCAAATTCTGCTCATATGTCTCAGTTCCAAAACTATCGTTACCTCTCTGAATTTGTTCCTCCAGCCTGTGCTCATTCATTCATCCTCTGGCCTATGCCAGAGACTCTGTCACTTACAGGGGAGATACAACTATGCTGAGTATATCTCAGGTGGCAGTAGGTAAAAAGGCAAAAAAATTACACGCTCACTATTGTAAAGGTTTTAATGGAGGTGTCGGCAGAGGAGTGGTTTTGAGCATTTTCTCTGCCCAGAACATAGCTGTTGTCTGTGACTTACACCATCAGTTACCATGACTCACCTGGGTGGCAGAGTGTCTCGTGGGTACCATTGACTCATCTTTAATTATATATTATCTTTGTGGATGGGAGCACGCAGGACTAGGACATATCTTCCCCTCACCTTCCTGCTCCCAACTCCTTGAGAATCAGCCAAGTAAATGGTGCAATGGGATGACGTACGAAAGTACAGAGTTTTCAGCTGGAATGATGCCTTATGAGAATTCAGTTAGTGATGTGTACATGGAATGCCGGGGTGGGGGTAGGCCTGCTGAAGGGTGCCCAAAGAGAGAAAACTGGCTCTTCCATCCATCTCAGCCTTCACTCTGGCATAAACATCAGCCAATACAGAAGCCTATATTAACTATAAAAGGTGGACTTCCTTTAATCAAATTACTGTCTTCCTAGATATCTTATGATAATTAAGAGATATAAAAGAGTATGAACCTTCCATTGGCTTGACATCTGGTATCAAAGCAGATTTACCTATGTCCTACCAATTAATCCTCTCAGCAATTCTATGAGGAAAAAAAATCATTCTGTATTCACCCCACACCACATATAGGTCCAAAGACCTTCCATTGTAGGTGATCCAATGGTCGCATCTTAGAGGTTACATGGCAACGCCTCTCCCTGCCTTTCGGCTCCACGGCGGATCTTCCTTCTCTATTTAAGATTTAGCAGCAATGTGGATGAGTGTCTGTACCTTAAACTTCACCCTACTCCCCAGGGGCAAGACAATAGACCAATTTGGCCACATGGACACTTTTCACCTATCTGTAGAATATAAAGAGTTTTAAAGGTTTGGTGAGGAAGGAAGAGTCCTTTCAAATTGGGAAGATATAATGGATGTGATTCCCATTCTGTACATCTGTATAATGCTTGAAGTTCATTTATGTCAGTGCACTGGAACGGGGCATAGTGGAAGCTGGTACTTATATAAATAATAGATTTGCTTTATTTATAGCATCAAGCCATTAGATTGACTGAAGAACAGTAGTCTTAAATAATTGTATCTTTTATGCATTTCTGATGTTAAACATTAAAATAGCGTGTCCTCTCAATCTCTCCTTGAGCCCTAATTTATGACAAAGTAAAGATTTTTTTTTAATTCAAATGTTCTTTAAAACAATCCTTCCCTGCCTGGAATTTGTAACCCACAGAAAACAATTATCTTACAATTTCAGAGCAGACATATCTTCCTTTGATAGTACAAGTTCAAGGTATCTGGGAAAAAAAGCTGACTATTTTGCTGAAAGGATTTTTAATTTCCTATAAAGACTTTTTGATCGGCTTACTCTGTTTCTAGAATATTTATATTTAAAAGAAAAGATTGAAGGAGGGATGGAGGGGAAGAGGAAGGAGAGGAAGGAAAAGAAAAGAATGGAGAAGAAACTTTATTTCTTTGAGAAATCAATATCGTCAGTAGACCTCAATGAACATAAAACAGATGGCAGACATGAATGAATTGTGACCAAAAACTTTGAACTTGATCTCAGTTCCAGACCACAGGAATATCCATCTCCTGGTGAGCCTCATATCTGTACTCAATCAGGATAACTAAGAAGGGCATAAATAAGTCCTGTGCAAATAATTATGTTGGGTCCATTTATGCCTCACATTCATATACGCTGGCCTAATTGAATCGAGTGTTTAATCCCAGGATTCATTATCTATTTCCCTATCTAAGTCTTTTGTCCCATTTATATTTAGCACCCAGCTGTCCCCTCCTCCAAATGGTCAACTGTAGTCCCGTAAAAGTCTTGAGATTGGCCTCCTGAACCCCTAGCTTTGTACAGCAATTTTCTCAGCAGGGGGCAGCTGGATCTTGGTGCGTCCCTGCCGCTGGGTTAGAATCGTTAAAGACAGCAAGCCGCATAGAGATGGGGAAACAGAACTCAGCCCTTCCCAGCAGATATTCCAGGTAGAGCCGGGTATACTGCTCGAGTCAGGACAGGGCACTGCTGCCTTTTGTAGTAGTCAGAGAGAATAAAGCAATAAAAAGATCAGTTAAAACGCTTGCTGGAAGTTATTGATAGAAAAATTCTTTCTGCACGAAAGATTATAAACAGAGGGTTATCTGAAGATGGATTTGTTTTAATTTGGCATTGATGTATTTGATACCTGGGAGGATCAAAGAAAACAGAATCAAAGGCAGAAATACAAGCAGCCCTGCTTCTCTGAATATAGGCCTCTTTTATAGATATAAAATCTCAGGACTGGAGTGCTCAAATTTATTTGTACTGATGTTTGTTTAAAGATCAATATTAAATAAATTGGTCTGGAAGCTATAGTCATAAAGCAGCTGTCGAACTAATGTAATCCCACAATGCCATTTTGTCTACTGCATGAAACCTGGTTAACTGTGTACTTCTAATAACATGTGGAAATCTGTTGAAAGAGAAAATAGCTGAACTGGATTTTCTGAACTTGGACTAAGTCACAGTTGAGTGTGAGTTGAATGTATAATTTACATTTATACACACACACACACACACATGCACACACACACACACACACACACATATATATATATAGCCCCTCTCAGGATGATAATTGATTGGTTTTATGGCCAAGTATCAAGGGCTTGTATAACCTACAAATTTCTTATAAAATCTATGAAAATGTTACTTTAGACTGTGTTATTACACTTTAATAGAAAATATACATTTTAAGACCCTTGTTTTCACTTGTTTTGTTAGTTGTTGATATTATTGTTGTCTTTGTTCTTGTCATTTGTTGTTTTTTGATCATTGTCTTTGCAGTTGTTTTGTTAACTGTGCACCGATATGTATTAGTGCCTTTATATAAATTCAAATTTTAGAGTATTTGCTCTGCTCTGTATTCTCTAAGGATTCAGAAGAAAAAAACAAAAAGGGAAAGAGTTATGGTTATGTATCCTATACATGTATGTATCCTATATATATCCTATATATATAATCCTATATATCCTATATATATATATCCTATATATGATTTCCTATATATATATATCCTATGAAATCTTACCCCCATTGTCTTTGAGCATCCAGTTCTGTTTTTTGTTTTCTGGGTTTTTTTTTTTCTTAAAAACACATAAGCTATGTCTTCTGCCATCCAGGAGTATAAAATCTGGCTGTGAGCAGAGAATAAGACCTACATATAAAAAGATGATCATAATGTAGTGTAACATGGATAAAAAGTCATACAATAAGGACAAATTCTAGAGACACTAAAGACCAGTAGAATACCATATCACTGAGTCAGCAAGGAAGAAAGAAGGCTAGATCTAGGCCTTGATCTATCCCCATTTTTTGGTTATAGAAAAATTGCATCCTGTGATTTTCATGAGACTTTAAAGAGGTATTAGTTATGGTTAGCCTGGCTAAGTAATAAGGACTTAGAAAAGTGAAAGTTTGTTTTTTAATTAAGATTTTTTTTATAAAACCAGATAATGGAGTGAATAATAGTTGTTTGTTTTTGTTTTTTTCATAAAAACCAAACTTATGGAATAAAATATGCCTATATTTCCTATCCTTTCCTGTTTTCTATAGGGCTCTCTGCTCATTTTCCTTATCTAAATGCTTTATATATCTCCTGGCCCAAAGGATACCTGGAAGTGCATTTTCATAAATGACCTATGTGACAGTTATGAAATTTCAGCAACTCTTTTGATTTCCTGGAATTACTTATTGCTTATAGTTTGCTTGGGAGGGTTGGAGGACACTATGATTAGGAAAATGGTCACTAGATTCAGGTTGATGAATACAAATCCAAGCTCTCTACTTCCTAGCTGTGTGACCTGGGGCAAGTCACACAACTTTACAAAGATTCTTCTAACCCGTAAAATGGGAATAATAATAGTAGCTAACTAATAGGATTGTTTCAAGGAAAGAAAAAAAATAGCACCATGCCTGATACACAATTAAGACTTTAGAAATTCTATTATAAGCCTCTCCCTTTCTGAAGGTTTCCCATGTTGTCTGGCTTAAAATGTCTGAAATAGCTTTATTTTCACTTTCTACCTCTTCCCATGGCAGCAAACTACCAGGAACTGTAGCATTTTCAGAAGAAGATTAAACATTCGAAAGAAATAAAATAGACCATGTTATTAATTTGTAAAAGTCAAATCAAACCTATGGGGAAAGTGGAATTCATAATGCTGTTCATGTTTCTGAATGCTCTGAGAGTTGCATTTTAAATTGTTAAAAATGTAAGAAAGTATTTACTTTTTGAAACTCTTAAACCAGATACTCCTTTAATTTTCTGTCCTTTCTCTAAAAGTGGCTGTTCAGCATTATGATACTGGAAGTCAGGATTTGTCCTTTGGGCCATTTATGCACAATGACTGACTGAAGCTTCAGTCATATGGAAATTTTTCTCTTGACCACTCCTACCATTCAAGTATGGGTGAAGTGACATCTAATAGCAGGTGGAAAAGATTTGTCTGTTGTTGTTGTTCTTGATGTTTTGCTGTAGTCTTTGCCCACTATTGAAGATGAACAAAAAATATGGATTGATAATGCCAAAGAGGCCTAGGAAATTACATTATCGTCTCTGGGTTTTTTTTAATGTTTATTTTTGAGAGAGAGAGCACGAGCAGGGTAGGTGCAGGGTGGGTGAGTGGTCGGACAGAGGATCCGAAGTGGGCTCTGTGCTGACAGGATGCAGGGCTCAAATTCATGAACCGTGATATCATGACCTGAGCTCAAGTCAGATGCTCAACCTACTTAGCCACCCAGATGCCCCAATTATCGTTTCTGTTTAAAAAAGTCTTAACCTTCGGCAATTCAGGACTCTCATTCTTTCAATGACGCTGTTGTAAGTATTGGGGGCAATTCATGGATATCAGTAAGCGTGGTGAGCTGTGGCAAAGTAAGACAGATATTCCTCTTGAAAGCTAGCTGGCTCTGAATGGTTAAGAAAAAGCACAATGGGCAATGTCCAAAGAGTCCTGCATATTGAAGCTTCAGTCTGGCTACAGAAGTCAAGGTTAGCTTGAAGCACAGTGTAGAAAACTGTGTCCACAACCAGGGCTACGGAGATCGGTCTTTTCCAGGATGAAAGGGTGCAGTCTTGGAGGAGTTCCACAGACAGTCGTCTGCGGTAAGCGGAGCTCTCACATGCTGGTGTACTTACTTACAAATGTGGGTCACACAAAGGGGCGAATAGAGCTCTTTCTTCCATGTCTGTGGGATAACTGAATTTCACATGATATAAACGGAGACTCAGCACTGCAGTAGATATTTTCTTGGACAGCATGTAGGGACAAAGAGATCTTTAGCCTTTATTTCAAGAAGAATTCTAAAATGACTTTTCCCCGGTGATTTCTTATTAATCAAAGGATAACTTTAAAATCTGAAGATGTTTTCATTTGAATAGTTTCAATAAACATCCGCTTTCCTCAAGTTTCAGCTTTGACTTCTTTGATTTTTTTTTTCACTGAAACCCTTAATCATGGGTAGCCAGGTGGTAAAGTTGCATTTCTCACCTGGATTACTTCTGTCATTCCAGAATGTTTTAAGTATCCAAAAGTGATTTTAGTTAGCATCTTGATTTAACATCTTTAAAGATCTACCTATGTGTATCCAGTTTATATATTTCTACTTTTCTTAATAAAGATGTAAAACTTAAAGTAAAATTGTGGCTGATTGTACTGAATTATTACTCTAAGATAGATTCATCAAATCTCCCAGCTGTATAAGACAGGGCTTACTAATGAAGTTCCCTATCAAAAAGAAAAGCCTAATTTTGATTTGGCTTAGGTAATGAACTTCTTTTTCCTGGTGTGATTATCTGCATGGGGTGGCTAAAAGGGTAGCAAGAGAGAGTGCGCTCACAGAAGCATTATGCAAAATGTCTTTTGTCTCTTTTTGCTGGGATATATTAAATTTTCAATGTAGTCTATGTAATATAAAATTATGATAATGACTTTTGGCCCACTGTGAAGGCAGCTTGCTGGTCCTGAGCATGTGTGTCTGGCTTGAGCACTAGGATACACTGTGGGAGTTGCCTTTTCTATTAACAAACCTCTAGATACCTAATGATGAATTTTCTTTCACCAAATGTTCTCCTTTTGTCTAAAATACAAGCATTTTCTAAATTGCTTTTGAGAAAAACAAGAGAGGCAGAGAGGTCTATGGTACTAACAAGGGATATTGAAACAAAGCAAGGGATTCAGTTAGCATCATTCTTGTAATTATAAACCAACCAAAAGGTTGTTTCGTGTACTAGTGAAAATATTTACCATCTTATTGGTATAAATGATTGCATCGCTTAGCAAAAGAACAAATTGAACAGATGCATCATAAAATATTTCTGTTCCTTACAGTCATGTGAAATTTGATGGTTGAATTTATTCTAGGTGATGGTGACAACTTTCAATTTCTGTTGGTCCTTCCCAGTAGGGGAAAAATGTTTTTTTCTTTTTCTTTTAAGTTTTGAATAGAAATGTATAACTTAACAGAAATTTTTGTTTTCTTATTATTTAGCCTATTTAACAGAAAGCATCTTAAGAAAACTTTATGAAGAAATGTTCAAATACTATCTATCTCATGTCACGTTTAATTTTAAAATATTGATACTTATACATAAAATGAAGGTTACTTTTCAAATAATCACCACTGAAGGCTGTCAGCTTATTCTAAACAACACCATGCTTACTCAGAATGCCTTGAGAGCTCTGGTTTTAATTGTCAGAACCAGTTTACAAGATACACAAGAAAATCCATTTCATCACCTTATAGTCATGCTTGGTATTTTCTTAATTTTTGATCTCTTTATTCCTGAAGGTTAACATCTTTCTGAAAAATAGGACTCTTGTTTCTTGGTAGTTACTGCTAACCTCATCTCTTAATATCAACTTGACATGATAATAAATT
This sequence comes from Lynx canadensis, assembly GCF_007474595.2. NCBI lineage: Eukaryota > Metazoa > Chordata > Mammalia > Carnivora > Felidae > Lynx > Lynx canadensis. The sequence goes on from NC_044314.2 coordinate 46,884,603, forward strand.
TCTATTTAGGATTTCACAGTTATTAGGGAAATGTCTATGATGTCACAAACCATGGCCATGATATTTGCTAGAAAATCCCCTCTTATTTAATGCTATGTTGGGAATGCTGAAGAAGAGAACTGAGAATTTGATTCAGAATACATGTTGACACTAGATGTATTTCAAAATTTTGTGAGGTATCGGACGCTAATTAAGTTCTCCAGTTATGTTACAGTGCGTCAGGGGAAGGTCAATACCAAGTATATTTGCATATCTATTGATAACAATGTGAACATCTCTAGCAGGTGTGATTTTGTTTGTAGGCAGATTAATAACTTTGGAACTGAATTACCATAACCTATTAGAATAGTTAATTAGAATTGCTTTTAAAAAATCAAAATAAAGGACACCTGTGAACTAGGACTCTCTTAAGTAACTGTCTTCTGAATCTTATTTCTGGCACTAGAAGAAATTATTGCAAAGTAGTGTTAATGGGTGCTTCTTTTACTTTTGTTAGATGCTAAAACAGTAACTTGTAAAAGAAAAGCTACTGTAAAATATCCACGAAAATCTAGAAAGCAATCTCTTTAAGTATCCATGCATTGGTTAAAATAGATGGCAGTTTTGTAGCTAATTACGACTATTTTTTCCCCCTTCTGAGACTTGTTGTCTCAAGGTTCCATTGCCTGGCCAATCTAAAGCTTAGAAGCCAAATCTTTTTCATGAATGTACTACTCTCCTTGTCTGCAAAAAAGAAGTCCCAGGAGCTCTTGAGGTGGGCAGTGAGGGAAGAAAGATTAAGAATTAGGGCATGTGTTAGTTAGCTTTTATTCCATTGAAGACTGCCAATAATGAGGCCAGTTTCAATGACCTTATTTCAATCAGTTTTACTTGGGAATGAGAATTATTTTCTGAATTTGGACAACATTTATGGCAACTGCTTGATTTTTTAAAAAAATTAATTTAAAAAATCAGTAGTGATGTGCCTGAACGACCTGAGTGCTGTGCCTGTGTTTGGTAATAGCCAGGGATCGTTGTGAGGACTTGAAAGATCTAGGAAATTAGGTTGGTAAAGCCCAAATGGTGTCAGTCTGTTTTATTTGATGAGGTGCTGTGCCTGTGTGACTGCTTTACTTCTGAATCCAAAAAAAAAAAAAAAAAAAAGAAAGAAAGAAAAAAAAAAAGGAAAGAGAAGGGGGGAAAAAAGGGATCCTTTTGGTCCAAGCTTATTCTTCCAAATGTTCTTTTTGGTGTGATGGGGGACGATGATGGAAGCAGCCCTTTAGGAAAAACATTTAGTGTTTTAAGCTACACAAGGTAATGTTTGCCTAGTAGAAAGACAGTTCTTGGCAGCAAATTTCTGTTTTTGCCCTTAATTCTATGTCTGTGTTTTATCAGCTAAACCAGACAGGTGCAAATGAGCAAAAACTTCCTAACACACACAATGTTGGAAAGTTACACTGGTCACCTACAGTCAGCGGTGCTGTTGTTTTAGAGAGGGTCATGGTGCTATAATTGGAAAACTGGGGCTTATTTTATTTATATTCATTAGAGTCTATTACTGGAAAATCTAAGCATGGAGTAATCATTTACAGATAACCAGGGAGCCAAGAAAGGCTTTAAATTAAACGCACCCTAACCTATGGACAATAAACACTCTCCTGGAAGCTGACCAGAAAATCCCAGGTCAGATGACCAGCAAACTGAACCTCTGCAGAGCGTAAATCCTTATGCAGAGGTACTTACAGGGTTCAGTCTCTGCAAAAGGGCAGTAAGTATTTCCTTGATAGAGACTTGCCAAATTGAAGGCGTTTCTTCAGTCCTGGAGCTAGTCAGGAGGCCCTAGGACAGAATTTCAGCTTTCTGTGCCCTATGGAAAAATGACCCCCAGGGGACTTCCTGACTTCCAAAAATATTCATTTCCTAAGGTCTTGCAAAGCACATGGATGGTGTTAGGTTAAAAAGCATTGAAACAACAACGACAACAACATTGCATTTTCCAGCAGTTTGGCAATTGCAATGTCTTTGTGCTCATCAAACATAAACACCAAACTTTGTTTTTAAATCTTTCTATGACTCAAACGTGTAATATTTCATTTACTAGTGAGACGGTGCTGAGGATAAAATCATTCACCTCCAATCAAAACGTTTGGCAAGAAAAAAAGTTTGTCCAAAGAAGCTTAGGCTGTCCTTTCAATACAACATTGTTCTGGTCACCAAGAGCTTGTACCCATTTAATTGCTGAAAGCACATGTCATTGTCAGGCTTTCAATTTTCTTTTCTTTGGATCTGCTTCTTGTCAAGGCAGAGGAACCAGGTCAAGGCAAGGTTCAGCTTATTGGGTTCTTTTGAAGATTTTGTGAAGAAGCAAGGGTGCCTTTGCATTTGATTTAGTTCATCTCACTGGGTAAACATCTGAATTTCTGCTTTTTCTCACTTAGCCTAACTCTGAAGTAATAATTGAGTGAGTCTATTTAAAGCAGAATTTTGAGACAGGTCTTCAGTTTCACTTCAGCGAAACCTGTGTGCATCAATGGCTATCTTGGCATCATGAGGTAGGATGTGAGCTTAGTTTCCGGTAGTAAAAGATCTTTAGGAATATAGCAAGGCAGATAAAAATGCCCTCCCCACCACTTTCCCCTTGTCGGGAGCTGCATCTTCAAGGACTCATTTGTCATTCTTATCAAAATGGCACTGGCCTTCTCCCCTCTGTCTCCCCATGTGTTGAAAATGTAGCCATTATTATCCCCCTCCAGTTTTATGCATCTTCCAGATGATTTAACTGAACTGATGCTATGGAGGATATGCTGACTGGCACTTTTCCCATGCTTAATGTGTTAACAAAAGCCAATGGTGTCAGTTTTAACAGTTTTAGCTAAATTCCCACGACACTCTTAACAAACGTTGAAACCTCTGCCATGTCTTACCCTGACAGATTCCCTGCCGTCATTGCACACTTAAAATAAATGTCATCCCCAATCAAAAAGTTCACATTTTCTCTGACAATATAATTTGTTACTTTGTTCCTGCTTTATCTCTTTCTTTGGCACAGCAGCCTGAGCCGAGAGATGTTACTTTCCTTCATGTTGGCTGCCGTCCTTTTTGTTCTTCTGAGTCTCAGGGTGGGATGGGAAAGGGAAGCTGAGGAGATAATGCCGTCTCATTTCATTCAGGAACAGATAGAAATTTGGAATTTATGATTTGATAAAGCAAATGAGATGTACATTATGAGCTGATACCATAGTCTTATTTCACCCAAAGTCCTAGTCGCTGTATTACTTCCACGCAGCACTTGTAGACAGAAACAAAAGGAACGCGGTTGCAAAGAAAGATCTTGCACTTGAGTCGACCTGGGTGAGAGTGTCTGCTCTCTGTGCAATAAGCAGGTCACTTAACATTTCTGCCCTCAATTGCCTCACCTAAGAAAGGGGTGTGTGAAGACTGAATGGAGTAACGGCTGTAGCAGAGGTGCTCAGAAGATGGCTATTCCTCCTCCATTTTTGTCAGGACTTTCCCAAAGGTTCTGGACTGTTAACACACAGTGTGTCCATGTGATGGCTTTCCTGCGTTGAATTTTTGTGCATGGCCTTTTGCCAGACTCCTTTGCTCTTAAGGACTTAGGGTCTCTTTGTATTTTTGGCTTGTTGGAGGCCCATGGAATGGTTACTGAATGACCAGGTCACATTGATTCCCCCCGGTAGAGAAGAGAGGTTGTCTCCTATGTGTTCATAAAAATATCTATAACAGCTCAAACCCAGCCATCTAGTGCACCGTACTCCCTTAAATGGGCTCTCTAGTGCCTTTTGGCCCGTTGGATGGCCAACAGTGTGGGTTAGTGGATAGAGCACAAGACAGAGAGCTAGGAGGTCAGCCTCTCACCACCGACTTGCTATGTGTACATGAGGTCAAGGTAGTGTTCTGCTGTCAACCTCAGTTCCTTGGTTTCTTGTTATGTTAAACCAGAGCACTGGGTGCAATGAGCTTCAAGGCCCTTCTAGGACAAAATTATTATAATTTCAAAAGTATGAAAGATCTTTCACATGCAACTATTATTTTTTGATCGAATGTTTTCTATTCATTAGCTTAGATACAGCTAATGCTGTATCAGTACAGTCAGCCCTTTTATTCCTGCTTTTCCTGTGCTCTCCCCTCCCCACCCCCACCCTCTAGTCTTTCTCAGAGAATAAGAGAGGTGGCTTTCACAGCAGCTGGTTAATTTCCCTGGTTTCACACTACTGTTTAATGATCCGTTTCTCCTGTGCCACCTCTCTCATCTACTGAAAGATAGGTACAAATTGTACCTATAAAAATCAGAATATGACTCAGGGTTATCTTTATTTTTTTTTCAGATTTTGAACCTCTAAATAACTTTCTAATGTTTGTTTTCCGTCACAAATTGTTTCAACAGCGTTGAGGTCTCTGACACCCTACGTTTTTCAATGCTGAGAGAGTAGACACCTTTAATACACCCAGTTGTTTTCAGAGCAGAGGAGATGAATCCCCAAGAGGTGTCATCCCTATAGCTGGACACGTGTGTGAAGCATATTGAAAGGGCCAGGCCGCTGGTACCTCAGTCTCCCTGGAAGTCCTTGGCTGTGTTTTGTGTCTGATTTCTACCAGTGGGGCCCTACATCAGTGCGTGAGGATGTCTGTGTGGGAGTCCTTCAGAAGAAAGGCCTGAGAAATTGATCACTTGTAAAATGGAGTCACTAATCAAGGGCTTATAGAAAGGAAAAGTCCTTCTTCCTGGAGAAGCTAGTTTTTTATGCTTTCAGGGAAACAGTGCTGCATACAGAACAGTGGGCTTGGGATCAGAGGTCCTTAGGATCAAGCCCTGACTTTGCCACTTATAACTGACTCATGGCAAGTCTCTTATCTTCTCCAGGAGTCAGTTCCTCATCTGTTAAATGAAGGAGTTGGGCTCAGTCTCTGTCCCAGTTCCTTCCCAATGAAGTTTGGCTTACTGCTGTGGTTTATGGTGTGTGTGTGTGTGTGTGTGTGTGTGTGCGCGCAAGCAAGTGCACTGTCAGTCCGTCTACCTGTCTATAAGGGGCTGGGGAAACAGGACAGGAAGAATGAGGAGGATGGACTTGATTTCCTGCTGGTATTTTTTTTACGAGCTAGTCAGGACAGTCAGTTCCAGTGAAATCTGTGGGACCACTCTTCATACCTGTGATTGTCTGCTTAGTGCAAGGTCTAAATGTGGTAATACAAATGAATTGGCCATTACCAGCGAGACAAATCCTGATAATGCAGTTAGGAACTGTCAGAGGAATCCTCCAAAGAAGCAAGAACAAAGCTTGCAGGGGCAGCCTATTTCCAAATGTTCCAAATCTAACAGAAAAGGAAACCTTTGCCCGAGGTAATACTGTGGGGCAGGGTTTGAAGGGTCCTTCTCCATCACTTATAGCTGCTAGATGGTAATATTTTTTTTTTTTTTTTTGGTTTGTGTTTTGAGAGGACAGCTATTTGCACTCATGCCACACACCGTGGTTGTTCTCTAACACTGCTTTGGCAAACGACAGAGGTTTCAGTGAGGATGTTTGCAAGAACAGTTATAGATTTTGGCTGTTTTAGGAAGACACGGTCTTTCAATTAAATTTAAAAAGCACAGAAATGGAACACTTGTTTTTGTAAATGTAATCAGTTTTGGACTGTGGCATGGGGAGACTTAAGCTGGAGGTTAGGGAGGGGCTTCTGGGAGGTCAGAGGTCCCGGCAAGGACCCAGGACTTCTTGCCTGATTTTCCCCAAGGTCATTTGTATTCCCCCAACCAGTCCGACAACCACATTCAGTGCCCTTACTGACCTGCATGTGTGGTGTCCTGTTTGGCCTCACAGAATTGGTATTGGGACTTTCTACTTGATATTCAATGTTGCGGGGTAATCTATTGGTGCAGAGTATTTCAACATAATCTAATGGATATCAAAGAGTTTCCTCTTTTACTGTTAGACTAGATATCAAGGGATCCAGGGTCTAGAGCCTATGCTTCCGTAATTGATATGTGACAGAAGAGAGAGCCTACCTAGTGATAAAGGACAGAGTGTAGAGTCAATGCTGCCTGGTCCTCTGTCCTGCCTCTGACCTTGTCAGGTGTGGCCTTGAGTGAGCCACTCATGCTCTCTAAGCCTGAGCTTCTCCTTAGATGAAAATAATAATAGCGATAATTGACAATACCTCATAGAGTTTTAAATGAGAATTAAATAAAATAATGTGTGCAAAGAGCTCAGAGCAGTGCCTAACAGAGTAATTACCCAACCAACATGAGATTTATTGTTGTGTTGTTCTTGATGTGTTGTGGTTAATACTTAGCCTCCCTGACTCTTTGTTTCCTTACCTGAAAAATGAGAGGGTTGAGCTAGGTGATCTGAAGATTCCTCCATCTCCAAAGTTTATTAAATTATTGCTGTAAAATATTGACAGTAGAGAAGTATTTTAAACAAATGGACATAAACATGATTTTAACAAAGCACTTTGTCATTTCTGCATTTATTGCACAGAAACGAAAATTTTTTTTCTAAGGAAACTGTATATCCAGAAAGAGAAAATACTGAGAACCCTACAACTTTTTTTCCCTATCATTAGTAAATTCACAGCTCATTTCTTTTTTTAAAAAATCACGTTGGTTTACAAGAAAGGAAAAGAAAAGAAAATTTCTGTCTACTTTAATTTTCTCTGATTTTTGTTGAGTAGCAATAATATAGTTTATCCCATATAATCTTTCAAAACCCTTCACATTTTTAACAAGATCCTACAGCTGTTTATGTGTTGTACTGAAATATAATATTGACTAAGCTGACATATATATTAAAAAGCAACTAAGGAATGAAGGGTATTGTTTTGGTATATAAATCAAAAATAATACAGCAACTGGTCTTTCAGTGATTAAAGCTGCCTTCCCCTTTAATAACTCTCCTAAGAAACAGGAAATGTAATTTCCCTACACCTTTCCTGGGGCTCTCCAATCAGCTCGGTCCTCTGGGGGTTCCCTACTGTATATTCCTTCATCAACATGGAGTCCCCCAAGGGGCCCACACACACTCTGTTAAAATTAGCTGTGTTCCACATTAGTGACAGGAGCTGAGTATTCCTCAGAGGGGTACACAGTTGTATGGTGCCGCTTCCTGTTTGAGCAGAATCATATCTTTAATTGCAGAGAATTTTTTTCATTACCTGTTAATTGATAAATCATGCTTGCTCCAGCGGCTGTAGCTTGTGCGGCAAACCTGATGGTGAGACGGGTCTCTGGACCAACCCCCATTGTCCTTCCACCCCAAACAAAAAGGATAAGGAGCATTATGGCCAGAGAAAGAAAACAAGCAGATTGCATCCCTGAGCAGTAGCCTCAAGGAGTGGCATTAAAACAAAAAAGAAAGCCTAATCCATACATGCATGCATATGTGTATATGGTAAAAGAAGATAAATAAGCCATTTAAAATGTTTCCCTTTCCTTTCTCCCTCCTTTTGTCATTCTTGTCCTTTTATTCATGTTTCTAATCTGAGTAGCAAGGGGCCACTGTCTTGGGAAGAACAGTAAAAATCCTGAGTATAGTGAAATAATTTAGCTGATAATTCCCCACTGTATAATTTTCTACGCTTCCTGCTAGCTGACCTTGTGGGCTCCTGTCAGGTTGCTAAGGGAAATCCAGCAGGACTCCAGCTCTGTTCCTTTACTTTTAAGAAGTATTACAGGATAGAGTGGTGTGTTTGTGGCAGCTTAGTTATGGGGCTGCACGTTTCGTGTTTGATCAGATGGCATCAAGCAACCCGTCCCCACCACCGGCTTGGATTCCCTCCCCCTCTGGTGATAGCTGTAAGATGGAGAAATTGCTGCAAACTGTTGAGCTGGAGTCCTGAGCTTGATGGATGTCATCAAAATGTGGCTTGATCCCTTGGGGTGTGGCCAGGGGAGGAGGCTGGCCGAGCTGATGACATCTAATGGAATGCAGAGCCTTTTATCTCGGAGATGTCAATCTTAGTGCAGATCAGGTTGAGTGAAAACCTACCTCCATGCATTGAAGGCTGTTTGCAGAGTTGGAAGGCACCGCAGCTCCACTCCCTCCCTGTCTGGGGTCCTCTTCCCATATCCCCAGCCTTTCTGGGCTGAATCAGTTGCAGTTTGGGCGGGCAGAATAAGCAGATGGAGATATTGTCTTTATCATGAGGTTCCCAGACCAGGCCAAACTTATCCTGCTCGTTATGAATGAGACGTAATACACCATTGATTTGTGTCCAAGTAATTCCCAGGTAATTATAGACCATCGATCTAACTGAGCAGGAGCTATGGCGGTTGTATTCTGCAAACCTCATGTTGCCTCACACCTGGCGACTGCAGTGCCATTACATTAAAAGATCTAGAACAGTGTCTTCCCTAAGCTTCCTATGGCCACAGGGATAGGTGGAAATTAGGATAGTTCCAAAAGTCTTTAGGAAACATGATGGACTCCATTTGCCGTCTATCTGCAAGCCTTGTTCTGTAAAGTTTCCGCTGATGATATACACAAGGTAAGGCAGCTTCCTGTTTGTGGCTTCTGCTTATAGGCTGCCAACAATAAGACAGGAATTGCATCAGCTGGCTGGTTTCGTGTCTCAGCTGTCACCAAAAGAGTGTAGTAATATTCCTGATTAAATGTCATTACTCTGTGGCACAAAAATGGGAACACTGACATGCTTTTGGATCTGTTCCTGTTAAAATTCAGCAGTAGTAACAAATTATGTCTGCCATGGATTATACACAGCTATTTTTGAGCTAGATTCTATTGCAGGCCCAGAATTTTTATCAATAAGTCTACATTCTATACTCATTGATTCACTCAGACCTTTAACTGGAAAAAAAAAAAAAAGACCCTAAGTAATAGGACATAGAAAACTGCTGTTCAATCAACAGCTGCTGCCGACTCAAAATAATATGGTTAATGTCCCAGATTCAAGTAAATTGATGCTAATAAAAGTTGGTTAGGTTACAGTAGGTAAAACTTTAGTGTGAGAAAATACAGTTCAATTCCAATGCGTTTGTTGTCTGATTACAGATATGCATAGTATGCCAGGGTTATATGTATAGATGCACAATGGTCTCCATCGCCTATGAAGAGTCTCTTACTTGTGTCTTGTTATCCTTTGGTGGCCTGTGTGTCTGTAACAGGATGATAAATGCATGTAGGTGAAACAGGATAAAAAGAAAAGAAAGCGTGGACTGAAAAAAATTTAAAAGTCAGTTCTAAGGAAGTAGTCAGATTGTTATTTCTCTTTGCCAGAAGTAGAATGATGTCATTGCTGCATCTAAGCCTCAAGAAAATGAACTGATCATTTGTCTCCTTCCCATTCCTTTCTCTGATTCCAAGCTTGTCGCCAGATGGGAGCAAACAGAGGTAGTGAGGAGAGACATTTGACTCCTGACCACAAATGCACATAGAATCTAGATTATGGCCATGTTAATACATTCATCTAGATTAGGGCAATAACTTAGACTGTATTTTACATCATTGGTAGATGGTATTAGTTATTAAACTCTGCCAGAGACCTTAGGACGGAATGTATGAAGCTGCTCCTTCAATTACAGATGCTGTGTCCACTGACCTGGCTTTAAGCTGATGATGTGATATCACTGACTAAGCACAATCGTGCAACATACAAACACTACTTATCCAAGGGACCTACACACGTTTCGCTTTGGAAACTCAGTTGATGCTCTCTGCACGCATCCCTCTGTCAAACAGGCGACTCTCGCATGTTGGGGCAGACGGCAGAATTTATGCTCCCATTTGGCATTTGTATGTTTCGAGATCAAGGCTTTGTCTCCTCCTCTTGCTAGATAAGTTGAAACATTGACAGGCAGCGTGTTCCTTTTTTTCGCCTTTTATTACAGTAATTTATAAGATATTTTAGCTAACAGGAGAACGGCCCAAGGGGGCATTCTCATGTTAATTACCAAATGTGGGCTTGTCAAAATCAAATAGCTCCAGGAATAATGCAAGTAGTTCTGCACCATTATATTGTTTGGCCCTCAACCCAATATTAGCTACTTTTGAAAATCTGGGTTCATTAAGCTTTTAAATTTAAAGGAAGAATCACTACCAGAGGCCTTCAGAAGAATCTAAAGCACATTCAGAAGCTTAGGAGTTTAATGCAAATGACATTAAAAAATAGAATCATATAACATACCCAGAAAAAAACAGAAAACAAAACAAGAAAAAAAAAAACTGTGGCCGAGATTATTTCTTGTCTTTACTAGCATCTGAAATTGAAGATAGTTTTTCTTTTGGAATTGAGGATAGTTTTTTAATATATGATTGTTTTAGGAGTATGTGGCTAATCTTGCTTTATTCCTAAACATCCTGCCATGTAGTGCGATCTTCACGTTAGCAGGTGCAAAGAAATCGAAGAAGTTGGAAGTTTAAAACACTAGTGTAATAGACATAAAATATAGAGTGTATAGAAATACAGTATTATTTGTTAGGTAACATATTCTCAAAACTATTCAAAGATTTGTAGGTTAGGGTAAAGAATTATCAGGCTTTGCTTGGTCTTCTCTTTTTCCTGTCTTCGGGATCTCTTACATTTTTAAGCCCAGAATCTTAGGTAAGCAGAAGCAAACCAATGTGTGTTTCTTTAAAAATCCCTTTCTTCCTAACTTCTGCCAAGCTTTTAGCTGTATACAGGAGTCAAAGTAGATGGAATTGGTGACAATGTCAATGAAGGACATAAGTAAACAGCTGGTGATGTCAACAAGAAGTTAAAAGTAAGATTTGCTACACTAAACTACAATGTAGATAATCCTCTTGTGGGTAATCAAAGAGTTCACTATATATACAAGTGAGAATTCATTAAAGAAGTGTAAACTGTGAAAATACTAACTAGAAGATATTAATTACCATAGAGGCTGTGGTGAATCAGAACTTGAGTATTCAGCGCCTGGTGTTTATGCAACAAGCATTTATTCAACACCTACTATATACTAGAGTCTGTGCTAGATACTGAAGATATAAAGACAAATGCTACGTGGTAGTCCCCTAATGGAACGTGAGTCAAAAGAGGCTCCAGCTTTGCAAACGAGTGATTATTTCACAATGTGGTGTTTGTCCTATGGGGGCTAAGTAGCAGGGTCCACTGAGAAGCTCAGAGAAGACTCGATTAGGAGGACAACTCCCTAACTGATACTTGAAGAATGAGCAAGAGTTTGCAAGGCCAGAGAAGGAACCACTTTGTTGCTTGTGCAAAATCACTTGGGAGAATTTTAAGGGGGGGTGGGGAATGAAATGACTCTGGGTGCATAGAGGAGCAGAACCTTCCAGACTGTCACATATTGTGTGCCCTGCCAAGGAGTTTATGTTTTATCTTGCAGCCCACAGATTTCCTTGAGGAAGTTTAAGCGAAAGAGTGTGACATGTTCAGATTTTCTTGTAACAAAGTCATTCTGGCATCAGTGTAGATTGAAGGGGCAGTATTGGAAGCCAGAGGAACACGAAGGAGGAATCTTCTTTCTGCCATATACTTGCTTCCCTCTCTCTGGCTAGTGCCAGACTTTTCTGATGATGTTATTCGTTTTTCCATAGGTTTGCCACAGATGAGAAAAAAAAGGTCTTCTAGTTTTATTTTTTAATTAATAGCTTTTATTTCTTAAATCAGTTTTAAATTTACAAAAAATTTGAACAGAAAGTACAGAGAATACTTCTACACTCCCTTCAGCCCACCCCACACCCGGATTCCCCTGTGATTAGCATCTTCACTGGTTAGGTACATTTCTTACAAATTCGTGATCCTGGGGCGCCTGGGTGGCGCAGTCGGTTAAGCGTCCGACTTCAGCCAGGTCACGATCTCGCGGTCCGTGAGTTCGAGCCCCGCGTCAGGCTCTGGGCTGATGGCTCGGAGCCTGGAGCCTGTTTCCAATTCTGTGTCTCCCTCTCTCTCTGCCCCTCCCCCGTTCATGCTCTGTCTCTCTCTGTCCCAAAAATAAATAAACGTTGAAAAAAAAAAAACAAAACAAAAAACAAAAAAAAAAAAACAAATTCGTGATCCAACATTAATACATTACTGTTAATTAAATAGTTTCACTGCCCCAAATCCCCTGTGCTCCACCTGCTCATCCCTCTTCCTCTCCCTTGGAACCCCTGTCTGACAACATTTACGTTTTTAGTGTCTCCATATTTTGCCTTTGCCAGGATGTCACATAGTTGGAATCATATAGTACATAACTTTTTAGATTGGCTTCATTCATTTAGTAATCTGCACTTAAGCAAGATTTCTCCATGTTTTTTGATGGTTTGATAGTCATTTTTTCCCCAAATAGCTCATTTCTTTTTATTTTTGCATGATATTCCATTGTATGATGTACTAGTTTGTTTATCCATTCACCTGCTGAAGGACATCTTGGTTGCTCTGAATTTTGGTGGTTATGAATAAATCTTCTATAAGCATCCATGTGCAGGTTTTTTATGTGGACATAAGTTTTCAACTTATTAGGGTAAATATGTAGGAAAGTGATTTATATGTTAATACTATGTCTAGCTTTGTAAAAAAAAAAAAAAACTGTCAAACTGTCTCCTAAAGTGACTGTACCATTCTGCATTCCTACCAGCAATGAGTGAGTTCCTGTTGCTCTGCATCCTTGCCAGCAAGTATTTGAGAACTAAGCCAGTCTAATGGCTTAGGTATATCATGGTATCTCATTTTTTTTAATCTTTATTTTTGAGAGAGAGAGAGAGAGAGAGAGTGCGAGTGGGGGAGGAAGAGAGAGAGAAAGGGAGACACAGAATCCAAAGCAGGATCCAGGCTCTGAGCTGTCAGCACAGAGCCTGATGCGGGGCTTGAACTCATGAAACCTTGAGATCATGACCTGAGCCGAAGTCAGACGCTTAACCAACTGAGCCACCCAGGTGCCCCGTGGTATCTCATTGTTGCAATTTGCAATTCACTAGTGGTAATTAATGTTGAGCATTTTTTAATATATTTATTGCCACCCATAGATCTTCTTTGGTGAAGTGTCTGTCCAGATCATTTTTCTACTTTTTAAATTGTTTGTTTTCTTATGGGTGAATCTTAATATTTCTTTACATGTTTTGGATACAAGTCCTTTTATCAGGCATGTATTTGCAAATATTTTCTCACAGTCCATGGCTTACTTTTCATTCTCTTAACATTGTGTTTAGCAGAGCTAAATGAAGTCCAACTTCTCAATTTTTAATTTCAAAAATCATGCTTTTCATTTGGTATCTAAAAATTCATTGCCAAATGCCAGTACCTAGATTTTCACCTATATGGCCTTCTGGAAATTTTACTTTTTAAAATTTTTTTCATTTTTTAAAGTTTTTTTTTTGTTTTTTATTTATTCACTACAAGAGAGACAGAGCGAGCAGGGGAGGGAGAGAGAGAGAGAGAGAGAGAGAGAATTCCAAGAAGGCTCTGCACTGTCAAAGCAGAGCCCCATGGGGAGCTCAAACTCATGAAACATGAGATCATGACCTAAGCCAAAACCAAAAGTCAGACACTTAACGACTGGGCCTCCCAGGCACCCCTGGAAGTTTTACCTTTGCATTTTAGATTTAGTCTGTGATCCATTTTGAGTTAATTTTTATGAATGATATAAGGTCTGTGTTTAGATGAACTTTTTTTGCAGGTGAATGTCCAGTTTTTCTAGCAACATTTGTGGGAGAAACTATCCTTCCTCCATTGGATTGCTTTTGCTCATTTGTCACAGACCAGTTAACTATTTCTGGGCTCACCATTTTGTTTCATTGATCTATTTGTCTAATTCTTTCACTGATACTATCTCGATTACTATAGCTTTATAGTAAGTCTGAAGTTGGTAACATCATTTCCCTCAATTTGTTCTTCAATATTTTGTTGGCTATTCTAGATCTTTTGGTTTTTCGTATAGATTTTGGAATCATTTTGTTGATAGTCACAAAGTAACGTGCTAGAATCTTGATTGGGATTTCATTGAATCTATAGATCATATTGAGAAGAATTGGCGTCTTAACTATATTGAGTCTTTCTATCCATGAACATGGAATTTCTTTCCATTTATTTAGATCTTTTGAAAAAATATTATCAGAATTATAAAGTTATATACGTATTTCTTTTTTGGTGGTAATATAAATAGTATGTTTTTAATCTCAAATTTCAGTGCTCATTGCTTGTACTTTGAAAGTAATTGATGTATACTTTATATATTTACAAATTTAACCCTGTAGCTTGTAAATTGCTACAATCACTTATTAGTTCCAGGAGGTTTTTTTGGTTAATTTTTTGAGATTTTCTACATAGTCATGTCCTGTGTATATAAAGGGAGTTTTATTTCTTCCTTTATAATCTGTATACCTCATATTTCTTTTTCTTAATCATATTATTCAGGACTTTCAGTATGATGTTGAATGAGAATGTTAAAAGGGGTATCTTTTCTTCATTCTAGATCTTAGAGAGAAAGCATCTAGTTTCTTACCATTAGTATGATGTTAGCTGTAAGATTTTTGTAGATGTTATTTATGAGTTTGGGGACATTGTATTCCATTCCTAGTTTGGTGAGAATTTTTATCATGAATGGGTATTGGATTTTGTCAAATGTTTCTTCTTCCTCTATTGATGTGATCATGTGACTTTTCTTTAGCCTGTTGATGTGATGGATTACATTAATTGATTTTTTAATGTTGACTTTAATTTGCATACGTGGAAAAATCCTACTTTGGTTACAGTGTGTAATTCCTTTTACACATTGTTGAATTCAATTTGCTAATATCTTTTAAAGGATTTTTACATTTCTATTCATGAGATTTATTAGTCTGTGATTTTCTTTCTTGTAATGTCTTTGCCTGGTTTTGGTATTAAGGTAATGCTGACTTCATAGAATGAGTTGGGAAATGTGTCCCCTGATCCTATTTTCTGAGACAGATTGTAGAGAATTGATATCTGTTCCTTAAATGTTTGGAAGAATTCTGTAGTCTGTGTTTCACACAGATACGTCAGAAACCAAATAATCAGGTCTGTTTTGGATTGGGTGAGGATTTTTTTGTTTTGTTTGAAATTTATTTTTCTTAAATACACGCACTCTAATAAATTCACAAACACAACTGTCACATTGTGCATATCTTTTTCTCTTTCAAAAACAAAACTTCATTGTCATAATGATCACCGCACTTTAGAAGTGCATACGTTTGCTTAATACAATAAATTTTTTTTTTCAAAAATCAAATTTCTGAAAATAAGTTTGTATATGTCTTCTCTAAATCAATCTAGATTTTAGCTTTAGTAGGCCTTTTTTCTAAAATACTTTTGTGTTTATAGTTAAGCAAGTTACTTAAATCTCCTTTTCCCTCAGGTTTTCTTAACAAGAATATAGCATCGAACTCATAGAGTTATTGCTTCTATTATTTAATGAGTTAATTATGTAAAGGATATAGAACAATGCCTGACATATAGTAAGTGCTTAATAAAATTTAGCCACTGTTACGATTACCCTGATGGAGAGTCGCCGATCCTCCTTATCCCATTCTGTATCCCACTGGATATCTTATCACACTTTTTGCCTACAGACCAAAATCGAAACCTCATATTTCAGAATCCACGGGCGTCAACAACCCAGACTTTATTGCTATTGTAAGATTGTTGTATCCACCCCCACAAATATCTCCTTTTCATTTCCAGCTGATTACTCATCTCCCACAAGCATGGCTTCCACTTAGTTCTTCCTCCAACAATTGTCCACCCAGCCCCTTTACTTATTGGAGGTGTGGCACGTCTTTGTGTTTGAAGTGAGTCTTGCAACATTTGTCAGTCTGAGCTTTATTAAAGAATTCCCTACCAATAATACAAACCCACAGTGTTTTTAGATCGGGAAGACCTTATGAGTCACTTGGCCCGTGTGAATAAACTAAATCCTAGAGAGGTCAAATGGCTGATCCAAGTCTGTGCTGCTAAAGGCTATCAGAGTGTGATGCCCTTTCCTACGGTGCCAAAAAACTCAAGTGCAGCAATTACATTATTTTAATTCTTCAGTTTGTTTTTATTTTTTAATTTTACGTGACATTCCAAATACACACAAATCACCGGAGATGTTAGGACTAAAATTTTCTCCTAATTTCCAAGATTTGCCTTATCATACTTGTCTCCTATGTAGGAAAATTTCCAAGTGCTGAAGACTGCTATCCCTTTACATAGATGTTTCTTGAGTGTTTGTATGCGAACCGGTTCCTCTCCAGGCCTTTAATAGTCCTCAGGAAGTAAATGTGACTCACGAGTCACTTTACTTTTTCCACAAAGCAGAGCTGCTTCTTCAGTGGAATAAAGATTTTTAAATAGTGCACAGGTAAAGAGCAAGAAGTAAATATCTGTGTAACTAATTGAAAGTACTGAGGGAATAGAAAAACAGAATGTCGTTATTAATAATCCTTCTATTTATATGGAATGAACTATTCATTTGAGGAGCTAAACATAGAGTAGATATTGCTTCATGTAAATTTATAACATGAATGTAAGCATAATATCAACCACAGCCTGACTTCATTTATGAGTTTGCAGCCCGCAAAGTTAGGAACCTAGGGGAGGAGAGAGGGATGTTTTCTGGCCAATTTGATTGGGAAAAAAAGGTACTGAGAAACCCAGGATTCCTTGTGAGACCTGGAAACGGATTCAGGGATTCAACAAAATTGCTGGCGTATTACTATGTGGTCTCTATTAGTGGGCAGTCAAATTCACTTTCAAGTTTTCAAGGCTATTTATTCCTATGAGATGTCTGGAAGCATCTTAACTGTTTCTCGAGACTCTTCCCAGGATCCAAATTCCTAACTTTAAAAAGTACATAGGGTAAAAATTACATTTGTGAGGGTCATCGAAGGGGGATACGTGCACAAAAATTGTACTAGTGTCAAAAACCTTGCTACCATTAGAAATAGAATGTAAAATTAAATATAATATTTCCTAATTTTGCATTCAAGTAATGTCAAACATTTGCAAAACATGGGTTGATACCCACATTAAAATTTAAAGTGCCAGCTACTACTGAGTATCGGCAAGTTTATTCCTTATAAGCAATAGCAAAGCCACAGCCAATTCATGCCATTCTACTCATAATAATAAAAAAGCAATTTTGAAAAGTAAATCTATCCTGGAGAATTTCCCCAGAAAAATTATGACACTTTTATACACACATGCTTACACACACACACACCTTACTGGTTTTACCCAAATTCATTTTTTTTTGGTCAGTTTTATCCCAAATTACTTGAAGCAGCACTGACTTATTTGGCTGCCACATAGCCAAAGTGATAATTGATGCAGACTTATTAACCTGTAATTGAACTTGTTTAGCGCACGCGTGCGCGCGCACGCACACACACACACACACACACACACACATCCTATTCCAAAAGATTCATAGGTCACTGTTTCATTATAGGAAGAGAGGTTGAACCAAATTGAACATAAAGTATGTCTTGATATCTCTTAGTATTAGGCCATATTTGCTCAACATCAATGGACCATTTTGAAATTTATTGTTAATCGAATAGTTCTATAAACTGAAAAATGTAAAATGCCAAACTCTTCAGTTGAGTCAGAGACCTCATTTCATTCAGTCAATAAATTAGATAAATACTAAGACTAATGTTCAACAATAGATTATTGTCTACCATATTCCCACGTGGCTAGTTAAGATTCAATTTTCATTGTAAATAAAAACAGCAGAAAATCCACCCCTCCCTTTGAGATATAAACTGTTGAATTTATGAGATCAAATATTGTATTGAAGGTAAATTCACATTTTATTTATTTATTTTTTTTTAAATTTTTTTTTTCAACGTTTATTTATTTTTGGGACAGAGAGAGACAGAGCATGAACGGGGGAGGGGCAGAGAGAGAGGGAGACACAGAATCGGAAACAGGCTCCAGGCTCTGAGCCATCAGCCCAGAGCCTGACGCGGGGCTGGAACTCCCGGACCGCGAGATCGTGACCTGGCTGAAGTCGGACGCTCAACCGACTGCGCCACCCAGGCGCCCCAAATTCACATTTTAGACAGATATTATCTGATGCATGCAGACTCCTGGAGGTACTAATGAAAGGCACATAATGTAAATTAATTGAAGCATTTTTGTATATATGCAATGCTCATAAATGGTGTTCAGGAAATTTTGGTTGAATGTTTTAACATAACACCATAATAGAAAATTCTGTAAGCAATATAAAACTACCTGAAGTAGAACTATCTGTTATGACGATTTTAGTTTGGATTTATGTAGCTCGGTGCATTTGCACACACATCTTTCTAATACCTGTGGTTTAAAAATAGGAGCTCTGGAAGTTGTATTAACACTATGGAGTCAAGTTTACTCAAAAAAATTTTAATAGATAAATAAAATTTATAAGAAAAGCAAAAAATAAGAACACTGTGGAGGAGCAGACTTGACATGGATGTTTAATTTGTTGAGAGCAAAATATTTCTGCTTACGTGATATCACTCAGATGTATAGGAATTTTACCGTGAGTATAGGCGTCATTTATTGGTTCTTACAATTAAAGTAAGATCAAAGCAGCTTAGCAAATAAAAATCATCTCTACCACAAAAGCAGGACAGGAAATCTGAGAGGGAAAAGAGTTCAGTACAGATATAAGAAGCAAAAAATAAACGATTGCTCTGAAATTAGCTTATATTTAAACCATGAGTTTATAAAGGCAGCCCCAGTTCTACCATTTTTGTCATTTCTCCATGTTGCTTATCAGAAAGTCTGATGACCAGTGCTTTGACTACCGTGTTACCTAGTTTCTGAAGCAAAGACCCAAGTGACCAGTAAGCTGAGGAGAGAAGAAGCTAACAGCCCTGGAGCTGGTGTTAAAAAATAGGATATAAAAAATTACAATGGTTACTTCAGCTCATCTCTGCTCTATGTTTTTTCACAGATCCTTGTACTTGCTGTTGGGTACAGAAAGAGAAAGGAAGGGGGAAAAATAAGATAGCTACATTTAAAAGAAGACCCTAGAGATTCTTGTTCTCCTAATCCTTGTAACTGAAACTAAGAGAGATTTAGAGAAACAGAGTTATTTTCATGAGAAAGCCAATGGTTCCATGACTTACCCAAACCCCAAGCAGAATTGGGAACAAGATACAGATTTCTCGGCTCCCAGTTTCTCAAGTGTTCCTCTAAAAGACACCGGAATGATGATTTATGAAAATAGCAATGAATGCAGTGAATCTGAATTGCTTACAAGGCATAAAGGGGATCACTTATCAAAAGTTTAAAGAGAGGATCACTTCTTTCATGAGCAGGTCTTTTAAGCAAGATGGAGTCATCCAAATCAGCACCCTCAAATACTTATAAATTCAAAGAACCCCAAATTAGTAGTAACTAAAGATGGAGTTAATGTTTCTTATAGGAAGTGTAGTAGGTCAAGGTCATATAAGAAAGAGTATTTTTTATGAGTGCTATACACTCTAAAGTGCATTAGAATCCCTTTTAAAATCAATGTATACAGTTGGTTCATGCTCCCTTCCCTCTTAAGCAAACTGGTGAATGGACAGGGCTCAAGGATTGTGATTCAGGATACTTGCATCTCAGTTCCTTCCCTTAAATGAAGTAGCTGTGTAACCCAGGTGACTCTACCCCCCAGGAGATGAGGAGATTACCTGAAGGCAACTTAGCTCTAAAATTTTTTGACTTAGAGAATATTAATCTTAGTATTTAAACTGAGCAAGGAAGTTTTGTTTTTATTGTTGCTTTTCCCTTTGAACCTACATTTTTTCCTCTATCATTTCTATGTTTTATTTTAAATGGGGTCTTGGCTCGACATTTCACCCTCTAATGATATTGTGCATATGGGAAAAAAAATACACTATGTTTTACAACAATTGTGGACAGATTGTTGAGGCAAAGCAGGTAGAGTCTCATCCTAAATTAACTGCTTTATATTTGATCAAAGCAAGACACCTATGAATGTCTGAGTGCATATGAATTACACCTTCCTGACTGAACCACGTTTTGTGTCTTAGTCTTCAAGCTTGTTCTGGATTTTTCCCCTTGTATTCAGATGTAGTTGACATACAACATTCTCTAAGTTTATGGTGTACAACGCAATGATTTGATTTATTGTTCCTGATGTTTTTGCCTTCTTCCTTTTTTCCCATTGTGATCTAAAACTTGTCAATTTCTGTTCTCTGATGATATCACTCATGCCACAATTCACCAGTTTTTCTCTGCAACCTCTGACCGAAATTTTTTCCTTTCCTATTTTTCACTTTCACAAGCTGCCTTCTTCCCAATCAGAGGAAGAAAACCTATTTGTGTGAGAAGTGTCTTAACTCCTTCATCAGTAATGCATCAACATTCAGATCCACAAAAAGTAGAAAATAAATTTATATTGGACCGTCATTTTACCTCTTGAATGTATCCTAAAAACCACTCATCTCTTTGGTAGACTATGCATGCTTTCAGGCTTTAAGTGTGGGCTTCTTTTTAAATATTTGACATGTTAGGCATAATATATTTTTAGTTACCATATCAGAAAGTAGAATATACTTAAAACCTTCAAATAACCTGAATATCCCCACTGTGTTGGTCAAAAATTGCCTATTTTTCAAATATTTTTATATTACCCCCCCCTTCAGAGATTCCAAATATACATAAATTAGACTGCTTGAAGTTTTCCCATAGCTTCTTTATTGATGCTTTTTTTAAATTGATGCTTTGTTCATTTTTTTACAGTCCTTTTTTCGTTCCTCTGTACTTCATTTGGGATAATTTTCATCCCTATGTCTTTAAATTCACTAATCTTTTCTTCTGTGATGTTTAATCTGTTGTGAAATCCATCCAGTATATTCTTCATCACTTAACATTCAAAAAGGGTCTTCTATGTATTTTATGTCTCTACTAAGTATGTTCAGTTTTTCTTCCACCTGTATTTTTTAAACATCCTTGTCTGCTAATTTTATCATTTGTGACATTTCTGTGTCTGTTGGCATTTGTCTTTGACTTGTACATTGCATTTTCCTATACCCTTATTAATTTTTTACTGAATGTCAAATATTGTGAATTTTACCTTGTTAGGTGCTGGATAGTGTTGTATTTCTATAAATATCCTTGAACTTTGTTCCAGGAAGCATTTAAGCCACTTGGTAATAATGTGATCCTTTCAAGGCATTTATGTATGTATGTATGAATGTATGTATGTATGTATGTATGTATGTATGTATGTATGTTTGTGGGACCAGAGCAAACACTGATTGAGGGCTAATTTTTCCCCATTACCGAGGCAATACCCTTCTGAATATTCTACTCAATGCAATGAAGATATAGAAGCAGAGGTTTTCTGCTCTGACTTGTGGGAACACAGATTTGTGTGAGCTCTGGGGAATTTTCTCTCTGCTTCTCTTAGGAAGGATATTCCCTGGCTTCAGGTAGCTTCTTCATATGCATGCACAAATCAACATTCAGCATAAGACTCTGGAAAGACCCCCTGCAGATCCTCACTACTCTCCTCTCTGGAACTCTGCCTTAGGAGCTGTGGCTTAAACCCCCTGGGCTTTCAGCTCAGGAAGACCTCTGAGTTCACCCTGGGTTTCCCCATAAGAAAACTCTCCATACAGGAAGCTGGGAATTTGGGGCCTACCTCACATGTTTTTCCTCCTGCCATCACTTTCCTTCACAGCCTCATATCCAATGTCTGAAGAATGGTGTTTCATATAATTTGTCTGTTTTTTTTTTCTTTGTTGTTTCAGGTAAGCCTGGTTCCTACTATTCTACCTGGACCAGAACAATTGCTAATTAAATGCTCATTGGCCCCCACTTTGACAGTTATAGCAGGTAGATACAGTAACTAGGGGATGCAGGTTACAAGCAAGATCTTAGTTCCAATGGCCAAAAGCTACTTCCATACCATCAGCCCAACCCAGGCACATGGAATGACCAGGGGAGGGACACAGGGATTTCTGTCACACTGACATTCCATTTATAAGCGTCTCATTCTTTAAAGCACCTATGTTCTGCACTATCTGTGAATACTTTTTCTGCTTGTTTGGTTGAACTTCTTGAAATATTACTGTCTTCTGATAATTCCCAGTGTCACTCTTGTCCCTCCCTGCCTGTCCCATCCCAGTGTGGGGGCAGGGGGACTAGTTACTACACTCTTTGTTTCCTGCTTCCACATGCAGATACTTTGTGTCTTCTAAATATATTTAAAACTTTCCTTCTTCCCTTTCACTCTATTTTCTTTTTTAGGGGATAAGTGAGAACTAATTTAGTGAAATGAAATATATATAGTTTTAAAAAATGAAATATATATAAACTATATATATGTGTGTGTGTATATATATATATATATATATATATATATATATATATAGTTTTAACCAGAATATGTATTTTACCATCGATAAATTTTACTACAGACTTGCATGCATAAGTGACCTGTGTTCAGAATCAGGTTTCTTTTTCTTTTTCTTTCTTTCTTTCTCTTTCTTTCTTTCTTTCTTTCTTTCTTTCTTTCTTTCTTCTTTCTTTCTTTTTTAGAGAGAGAGAGAGAGCACAAGTGGGGGAGGAGCAGAGAGAGAGAGGGAGACACAGAATCTGAAGCAGGCTCCAGGTTCCAACCTGTCAGTACAGAGCCTAAGGCAGGGCTCAAACCCATGAACTGTGAGATCATGACCTTAGCCTCATGACCTGAGCTGAAGTTGGATGCTTAACTGACTGAGCCACCTGGGTGCCCCCAGAATGAGGTTTCTTACTGCCTCCTGGAGCAACAGCAGGAGTGTGCCATATTCTCCCCACCCCAACCCCAGTGGCTTGCTGCACACAAGTAAAAATGCCTGCCTAATGAGGAGAGACTGCTCCAAAAGTGAGAAAAGAGCCCAAGGCATTTGTGCACAGATCACTTTTCAATTCTAAAGAGGTTGATCTATTTATTATTAAATAGATACAGGGATAAGAATAAGAAAGGGTAAAATATTCCAGTTAGTTTTCATACCTTTATTTTTTTTTATCCATCAGCATCCCTTTTAGTATATTAACATGATTAAATGATTTCATTCTGGATGTAGGCCAGTCCTACAAGTTTTATAAGGCATTTTTCAGTGTTGGTATTAGAATTATTCTGACCTCATAAAGGGCTTTTTGAAAGAGTTTAAGATTGGTGTTATTTTTTTCTTAAATGCGTGTTAGAATTCACCAATGAAACCATCTCAGCCTGGAGTTAGTTTCCCTCTTTCCTTCCTTCCTTCCTCCTTCATTCTTTAATGAATTCAATTTCTTTAATAAATAAAAGGTGGCTGCTTAGATTTTCTGGTTAATTTTCTGTCAAATTTGTTAGCATAAAGTTGTTCATAATATTCTCTTATAGTTTTTTAAATATCTATGAGATTAATAGTGATACTTTGATTCCTGATACTGGTCATTTGTATTCATTTTTTTTTCCTTGGTGACTCTAGATAAGTCCATTAATTCTGCTGATCTTTTCAAAGAGTTGACTTATGATTTCATTAATTTTCCCTATGATTTGGTTTCTATTTTCATTTGATTTCTGTTCTTTATTATTTCCTTCCTCATACTGACTTTGGGCTTAATTTGTCCTTCTTTTCCTTAGCTTCTTAAGGTAAAACTGAAGTCATTTGTTTTAGACTTTGTTTTTCCTTTCTCTTATAAGCATTTAAATCTATAAATGTAATTCTAAGAAATGATTTAGTTGCATCCCACAAATTTTAAAATGTTGAATATTCGATACCCTTCAGTTCAAAATATACTGTAATTTCCCTTGAGATTTTTATTTTTTGAGCCATGGATTATTTAGAACTGTGTTTTTAATTCCCAAATCTTTGGAGTTTTCCTAGATATCAGTTGCTATTGATTTTTACTTTAATTTCATTATGATTAGACAGCGTACGTTGTATGATTTCAATTCTATTGAATGTATCAACACTTGCTCTAGGGGTGAACATAATGGCAATTTTGGTGAATGCAACATGTGCACTTGAAAACAAGATGTATTCTACAGATATTGAGTATAAGGTTCTGTAGCTATAAATTAGGTCAAGGTGGTTGAAGGTGTTGAGGGATGTACTTGTTCTATCAGTTGCTAAGAAAGGTGCTTAAATATCCATCTGACTGCAAAATTGTCTATTTTTTTCTTCAGTTCAGTCAGTTTTTGCCTGATATATTTTGAAGCTCTTTTAAGTGCATACACATTTATGATTGTTACATCTTCTTGATCAGTGATCCAATTTTCACTATGAAATATCATTCTTTATCTCTGGCAATATTATCTTGACCTTATTTAATATAAATAGTCACTCTAACATCCTTGGGCCTGTTTTATGTGTGTTGTGTGTTCATTCTATCCATTTACTTTTAACTTCTCAGACTTCATATATAAAGAGCATTTCTTGTAGATAGCATCAAGTTGGAACTTCCTCTTTATTCGTTCAAACAATGTCTACCTTTAATCAGTGCTCAGACCATTATAATTTAATGTAATTATTAATATGGTTGGATTTAAGCCTACCATTCTTATTTGTACATGTTTACTCTCTCTCTTTTAATATTATTATTATTGTCTTTTCCTTCTTTCCTGCTTTCTTTTGGGTTATGTGAATTTTTAATATTCCATTATAATTTATCCGAACTGCAAAAAACTATATGCCAACAAATTAGACACCCTAGAAAAAGTGGAAAAATTCCTAAAAACATACAATCTTCTCAAACTAAATCAGGAAGAAATAGAAAATCTGAACAGATCAATTACTAGTAATGATATTGAATCAGTAATCAAAAAAACTCTCAACGAACAAAAGTCCAGGATAGATTCACAGATAAGTTCTATCAAACCATTTAAAGAAAAAATAAGGGACTCCTGGGTGGCTTACTTGGTTAAGTGTCCAACTTCAGCTCAGGTCATGGTCTTACGGTTCATGGTTTTGGGCCCCGCATTGGGCTCTGTGCTGACAGTTCAGAGCCTGGATCCTGCTTTGGATTCTGTTTCTCCTTTTCTCTCTGTCCACTCCCACTCTCAATCTCTCTCTCTCTCAAAAATAAATGAACATTAAAAAATTTTAAAGAAGAATTAATACCTATCCTTCTCAAACTATTCCAAAATATAGATGAGGAAAGAAAGCTTCCAAATATATTCTATGAGGCCAACATTACCCTGATACCAAAACCACTCAAAGATAGCACCAAAAAAGAACACTACAGGCCAATATCCCCAATGAATATCTGTAGACTTTTTAGCTATACTTCTTCGTTTTATTATCTTAGTTGTGGTTCTAGGGATTACAGTTTGCATTCTTAACTTTCATGGTCTACCTAGATTAATATCTCACCATTTTGTATAAAATGGAGAAACTTTGTAATGGTGTAGATCCAGTTATGGTACAGGTTTCATATGTATTATCTATACATATATAATAAGCCCCACAAGGCAAGGTTATAATTTTTCCTTTAAGTAATTATGTGTATGTATAAGTAAATTAAAAGGAAAAGTTTTGTGTGTTGACCAGATACATACTGTTTCTGATGCTCTTCATTCTTTCCTGAAGATGCAAGTTTTCATCTGGCATAGTTTCCCTTCAGCCTGAAGACGCACTCCTTGTAGCTCAGCTCTGCTAGCAGCGTATTTGTGTGTGTGTGTTTTATGTACAAATATTTTTACTTCACCTTCTTTCTTGAAGGATATTTTTGCAAATATGGAATTTTAGGTTGAGAGTTTTCTTCTTCTTTCAAGTCCCTGGAAGGTGTTGGTCCACGATCTTCTGGGCTCCGTTGTTTCTAGTGAGAAGCCAGAGGTCATCAAGTCATTGTTTTCCCCTCTATAATATGTTTTTATGGGGGCCTTTTTGTTTTATTCTGTTTTGTTGGCCACTTTTAAGATTTTCCCTTTATCTTGATTTTCAGGAATATGCTTATGTGGCTTTTTTATACTTCTGCTTAGAGTTTACTGAGATTCTTGAATCTGTAGAGTTATGTCTTTCACTAATTTTGAGAAATTCTCAGCAGTTATTCCTTAAACTATTATTTCTTATCATTCTCATGTTCCTCTTCTTAGTACCACAATTACCATATGTTGATATTGCTCTACATATTCTTAAGGCTGTGTTCATTCCAATACCTTGCTCTTCAGAATGAATTATTTCTATTGATCTATTTTGATATTTATTGACTTTTTCCATTATCATATTCATTATGCTTTCAAGCCCACACAGTAATTGTTTTACATAATAAACTGTAATTCTCAGTTTTGAAATTTCTACTTGGTAGCTTTTTATAGATTCTCTTCCTCTGTTGTGATTTCCTGTGTTTTTATTCATGAGGAGTATATTTTCCTTTACGTCATTGAGCATAGTTATAATGGCTGCTTTAAAATCTTTGGATGCGAATTCTAATATCTGATTAGATATTAAATCTAATCCCACCACATTAATAATTACATTGTTCCCAAAAATAAATAAACGTTGAAAAAAAAATTAAAAAAAAAAATAATTACATTGTTATAATGGTCTGAACACTAATTAAAGGTAGACATTGTCTGAATGAATAAAGAGGAAGTTCCAAATTGATGTTATCTACAAGAAATGCTCTTTATATATGAAGGCTGAGAAGTGAAAAGTAAGTAGATTGAATGAATACATAACACACGTAGAACAAGCCCAAGGATAATGTTTGACTGTCTTTTCCCTTGAAAAATGTATTGCATTTTTCATTTTTTCATATGCCCAGTAATTTAAAATTGTATCTTGCACATAGTAAATATGACATTGTAGATACTCTGGATTCTGTAATATTCCTTCAAAGAGTGTGGATATTTTTGTTTTAGGAGGCAAATAACTTGTTTGGACACAAACTGTAAACTCCATCTCTTGGATTGTAGCTCAAATGTCAGTTCAGTTTTTTGTTGTTTTTCTTTAAAAATTCCTTAACTGAGTTGCTTTCAGTCATTCCTACACTTGTTGGTTCAGAAGTCAACCAGAGATTTGGGTGGGGTTTTACACAGGATTGTGCTGTCCCCACCCCCTCTAGGCTCTTCCCTTTCCAAGGCTTTCCCCTTCCTTTCTAGTGGCTATGCTTGCCCCAAATTCTCCCAAATTACTATAGTTTCCTATTGGACTCTTAGCATACATGTGCAGCTAAAATCTACCAAAATTAGAAATTTCATCTTCTGTGATTTCTTTCTCTAAGTGTTGACTTTCTCCAGACTCTGCCTGCTTTTATTCATATGCCAATGCCTTCAGGTTAAGTGAGGTTTTTTGTTTTTTGTTTTTTGTGCTTTTTTTTAGTATTTTTTCCAGAATTTATAGTTGCTATCTGCAGGAAGTTTATTCTAGTGAGAGATTATTATGCCAGTTCAAAGTGGAACCCCCCCGCCCATCCCACAAATCTTAGAAAATTTGATTTAGGGTGGTTCCTGAAAATACAGTTTATAATGTATTCCATCATTCTAAATTAAGTCTCAAGGGTTACCTTTTGTTTTTTGGTTGTTCTTTGTGAGTTGTGTGTGTGTGTGCGCGCGCACGTGTGTGTGTGTTTAATAAAGTAGTTCTCAGAAGTTTACACAACTGGACTCTCTCTAAACCCCCCTTCAACCTATTTTCTAAGTCTAACTACCATCCTGTCATTTTCTTATTCTAGCCCACCTCCCGCAAGCAACCCATTGTCTTATTCTCACCTTGAATTCTGTTCCACCAGCATTTCCGAGGGCTCCAGGATCATTTAAGATGGCTTCTGGATGATGCCACTACCACAGCATCCTGTTCTCCATGAAATGCCTAAAAGCCATAGCATCTGGATCTGCAGTGCTCTGGTGCTGCTGGAAAATACCACACAGTGTCACATCTCCCCAGTCACCCATTGCCCTTGAGTCACCGTGGTCACTAAAGTTCCATAGTGAAAATACAGTTGTATCCAAGTTTTTGGTCTTTTCACCACCTAAATCCTAAGTGCTTATCTCTGAAAACGTACTGCATAGAATACTTGGGTGTCTAGATCAGGATGGATAAGAGCATTGCTGAGGTTGCTGTGGCAGAGAAAGTGAGTTGAAGCCCTTTGAAAACCCCCTGGAGTCCAGCTCTTCCTCAAAGAGAGCTGTGACCATATAGGTACCGGGCTCTTGAGCAGCCCGAGTTCTTCCCAACTCCACACCCTGGGGAAGGCAAAGGATATGGAATTAAACATTCATTTTTGAGGGACATTTTTCAGTATTTAGGACTTCTGTCTTCT
Source organism: Lynx canadensis (assembly GCF_007474595.2). NCBI lineage: Eukaryota > Metazoa > Chordata > Mammalia > Carnivora > Felidae > Lynx > Lynx canadensis. The sequence continues at coordinate 46,912,758 of NC_044314.2, forward strand.
TAAGTATATGATGGTGAGTATAATGCACAGGGCACATCTACCTCCTGGGAGTATAATTTGAATTAAGTGATATGAGAATGAGATGTCCTATAAGTCACTTAGAGGACAGATCCAAACATGCACATTTTGCTTTTATTTATTATTTGGAGAGCTTTTGTGATACTTTATGAACAGCAAAGCCCCATGATTCACAGTCTGCCACAGCTATAGGAACCAGCTAATGAAATGTGCCATTGATTTCCTTTTTCTGTCTTTTTTGACCCTCTGTTAAATTTAAAGGGGAAAAGAGATACATTAAATTCCAATTCTAATAATAGCCCCCAATGGGGCCCAAGTGGCGAAGACAATGGGAAGAGAGACCTTTCAGCAGTAGGTTTTACTTTGAGCCTAAATGAAGTCTGTCGTGATCATGTTATTTAGTGAAATGAATTCATGGAAGGAAGTTGATTCCTTCTGGTCGGACCCTAGAGCACAAGTGTCACATCCCCAAATCATGCCCACTAGTAGTAATTAAACTTCACTGTCTACAGAGAGCCCTACATGACCTAAGAGGCAGTCGTTTTGAGAATCCCAGACGTTAGATTCCCAGTTACTCATGTAGCAAATGGATGCTCTCACTGTCTACTCTACTGCCTTCCATTGGCCTACCTAGGGCTTTGAGTTCGGCCTTTCTGTATCAATAGAGCACCATTAGAAGGCAGCAAATTTATCAAGGAAAATAACATTCAGAGGAAAAATAAAACAAGCCTTTAAAAAATGTCTTCAGCAAAGAGTAAGGTATATTACACATACATTTTCTGAAGCAGTAGCTAACACTTTTAATGGAAACTTCTGTGCCATCACTGAGGTATTCCTAAAGAACCAGAGTACTTATAATTAATTGTATTAATCATGAAGACTAAATTTATCCTCAGCTTCTATAGTGTGTTAAGGATAGAAATGTTTACCCAAGAAGAAAGCTAACATGGCATTCTTCTGTGCGGATGTAATTTTCACTTGACAGAGTGTGTATTCGAATGGTAGGTGTTTGCTTTTCATTTATTCACTTAGAGTCTTTCATCCTTTTGGAAATTTATTGATTTATTTTGTGAAATGCGGAGAGAAGAGAAAGGAAAAGGCTGTGATTTGTGACAAGTATACCTCCTGAGCAAAGTATTTATCTTATCCACCTTGCTATCCTCTCCATCATTGCCCCTATTTTTTATTGAGATGTAATTGACATGTAACATTATATTAATTCCAGGTATACAACACAATGACATAATATTTGTGTGCATTGCAAGATAATCGTCTCTTATCAATTAGTCTTTGTATATTATGAAACACAGAAATCTAAGACCTCATTAACCTCACAACTTCGCAACAAATTAAAATAACTGTGATTATAAAATATATAGAAATCCCAATTTTACTTTTAGTGAATTGCACTTTGATCTCTCCTATCAAAAATGTGAGTAGGGCGGAAATGTGTGATCTCTCAGTATAAAAATGACATTCTCTTTCCTAACAGGATTGCAAGCATTGGAAAGCAGGCGGGAAAGGTTTGCACTGTGGATATCCATATCCCATCTTGCCAAAGGATAAATAAAGGGCATTCATTCATCAGCTTTCAAGCTGCCACCCTCTTTTCTTTTCCCCCAGCCCCCACCTCTCCCTGAAATTGGGAGGAGGGAGGTTCTGATTATTTTTGCCTATTTCTAGCAGAGCTAGGCATGAACAATTAAATTTAGGGCTTCCCTGTGGTCTGTGAATAACAGTGCACAGTGTTAACCATCAGGGCACAAAGGCAGACAACAAAAAAAGGCTTTTTTTATTTTTTGTTTACCCTTCAGGACACTGTTTACCTTATCACTGAAGGGGAAGTTATCATCTCATCCCTTTTGGAAATTGTACTCGGTTTATTCTCTAGCTTCGAGTCTGAGACTGTCCAGTGATCAAGTGGGTATGTCAGCCTGGGGCTAGGGGATTTCTGTAAGGTCCTGCTCTCTCCCCCCACCTTCTGGACCCCCACGTATGTGTATGTGTGTGTCTGTCCCTCCGCCGCCTGTCTCTCTGTCTCAGGCTTTGCTCTGTCTCCTGAGTACAGTCTCACTTCCTCATTCTCCCCACACAGTCTCATTCCTTTTTCCTTGATTTTTCTGTCAAGGCTTTTTCTTTTTCTCCCTTTCAACCAGAATGATTTTTCCCCTTTTCTCCCTCTCTCTAAATTTACTTCACAGCAGATTGTCTTGTAGTAAATCACCAAAAACCCAAATAGCACTAAAGCATTCTGATACAACATTAGCATTTGCTTAACAAGCACAAGATAAACATTAAACAAAGAACTGCATTTCTTTATTAGAGGCTGCAAGATACATAATCCATGAGCACAAGAAACATGGGACCCAGTGGATATGCAGATGTGTGTTATTTCATTGGCGCTGGGCGGCCTTGTTAGAAAAGGTTTTCATCTGAAGGCTTGGGGGTGGATGGTTGACTGTCCCTGGTGGGGCTGTAACTAGATACAGAGACTGTTGCAAGCTAGGCTGGGCTCCCTGGTGGACGTGCTGATTGGACAGCCTGAGGAAAACTTGGGAAGCATCGGGAAGTGAACTCAATCACCTTGGGGATGATAGGGTAGAACCAGATGAAGGCATTTGACTTCTTTTGTAACTCCCACTAAGGACAGATTGCCAGTGCGATCCAGCCTCCATAACTGCAAATCAGGCCCTTTCCCCTATGCCGATTTCATTAGAATGGCCAGCATGGTGCAAAGAGGAAAAAAAAAAAAAAAGGTTAGACACAGTAATTTTACAGGCAGGCGGGTACAAAAAAAATCTGCATAATTAAGCAGTCAAGGCTGCTAATAGGGGAGTTTATATGCTCTGGGACCAGGCAAGGGCAGCACATATGGATATAGCACTGGATATTAAATCTACGGCATGCAGACTTACTTCAGGGCCCTCCGAGAAAAGGCTAATTATAGAGAGAGGAATTGTGTTTACTGGTCTGTCTTGGGCAAAGATGGTAAAAGAAGTACAACCAAGTTTTGCAGTTAGACATGAACAGGCTGTTAATAGAGATATCAAAATATGTGCTTGTGGTTGTTTCCCACCTAATCAACACAAAATTATAGATTCTATGGACACTCCCCCCACCCCATATCACCTACTATAGACAAAACACTTGGAGTTAAGTTTCATACGTTAAGTATATGCGTAATGTCAAGACGCATAGGATAGGATTGTGTTTATTCTTAAACTGCCACAATTTAATCTCGGCTGTGCTCTTTATCATCAGTGCATTCTAGTTAGCAGTTTAGCTCAGCCCTGTTTAAAAACATCAGCGCTTCTGGGCATGAGCTCAAAGTCAGCACTTAACCAGAAATGGAGAACCTGAGTGGAAGTTGCAGTGGGCAGGGGTGAGCCTTTCGAGGAAGGGTGTGTTTCTGGAAGGGGCTCTGCCGAGGTGGACATTAACATTTTATAATGTAGATCAAAGGTAAAGAGAAAACCCAAAGGCCTCTTTGTCACGGGCCCCTAACAACTGCCTCATATATGAGCTGAGATGATTTCTTCAAATTATTAAAGAGATTCATTTCATATTTGTATGTATGTATGCACAGACATATGCATGCATGCATGCATGCACTTATTTAATTCCATACAAAGACCCGTTTTCTGAAGAGGACAGGAGAGTGGGCCATTTGCCCTGGGCTGGATGTGCCAAGGTTTGCCCGGCTGTTTCAGGAGACCAGAGCCCCTTGCACATTTTGTTTGCAGAGAAGCAGTCTGGACCCTTTGTCCTTTAGGGAGGCTTCCCATGGAAAGCAGCAGCCCTCGCCAAACACAGATTTGTGGCTGGAGGCTCTGGCCATTCGTGGGCCTTTTGTGGATTCCATTGCTTCCTCCCAAATAGGAGGGCTGGAGAAGAATCCCACTGCCTTGTCTCAAGATGCACTAAAACCTCGGGCTTAGGAAAGTAAACAGCAGCTGATCAGCTAGATATTGGGTCAGGCTCGCCTGACATCTGTGCTCCTCCCAGAAGCAGGGAATTCTTTGCTAATGAGAAGACCAAGCCTGTCCTTTGGAAAGTAGGAGTTGTAAAGGCTAATGAATCGGGAGGTTAGCCCCTGAAATTGGGGGAAAGCATCGTTGTTGGCACACAAGGTGCTGTGCACCTCCTTCGTCTCCGCTGCTTGTTCACCAGCTGACCACAGCTGTACCTTTTCCTGAGCATAGCTGGTCACACCTTACAGCACTTGGGTAAGAAAGAGGGTGAAGGTCTTGAGAGACGAGCATAGTACACATACCCAGTGTGAATGTTTCACACTCAAGTTTTGAAATGTGTTTTCCCTAGCAGCTATTAATTCGGTTTTCAAATTCAGACTAGTCCTCGGAACTTCTTTTAAACTCGGTGACATCTGATGTGTTCTGATCCCTAGAGGTTATGATGAGGTAGCATTCTAAAGAAGGAAAATTGGGATTGCCCGCAGATTAGTAGGGACCGCGTAGCTTAAGTGGAATGCAGTAACATTGACAGTATTTATTAAGATCATTCTGTTTGTTCCATTCTTTCTACTGGAGACTTTGACAGAATATTTTCTAGGGAGGACTCAGTAGAGGACCACACCTAGAAGACGGTAGCAGCCCTCGAATGCATAGGGCAGCACCCGATCATCATTTTCCTGCTGGTCAAGAGAAAACGAAGTGTACCGACACTCTCGCAGGCAATAAGTAGGCCCTGCTAGAAAGGGGGAAATATTATTATGTTCTAGATAGAAATAAGTACAGAGGAGAGGGTTTAAACATGCAGTTGCTTTTATTTTTTAACTTTTTGGGCTCATCAAAAGGGAGAAAGCTAGGCAAGAGGCATGTCACTGGTAGAGGACTGGTATGAATTTGAAGAGATCTCTTTGGCTATGTGTTGAATTGTTTGGGGATACGAAGAAGAGCCAGCCATCTACTCCTACCTGGTCCATAGGTGGACTCAAAGTCCTTTACGGCATAACGGCTTCCCACGTCTGTCTCTTTCCTCCCTCCCTCAATCTTTCCCTTCCTTTCTTGTCTCCTACCTTCCATTTGTCATTGAACAACAATGAAAACACAGTTGCCTTGAGAAGAAACCTAGTAAGTGATAAGGAGGATAATCGAGAAGGAATGTATTTTGTAGGGAAAATATGGTATGTGTTTATGCTATGAGGGAGAATATGATAAATGCCCTAAGAATCCTATGAAGTAAGGTAGGAGTTTATAGGAGAAATTAATTCTGCGGGAGAAAGGAAGAGACTTGGCTAGGGACTCAGGCCTGAGAACCAGCAAATGGTGCGACGGTTTTTTCCACATAAGCTACGCTGTTCTTCCTCATTTGGGAACTAATTTGCTGTCACCCCAACAAATACACTGGATAGATGATCTAAAACATTACTCCCCACCCCACCCCCACCACATACACAGTTGGGTCGAGGAGAAGAAGATGAGGAGGATGAGGGAGAAAACCAATAACCATTATTGTTTTCAAAAGGGGAGGAAGAGGTTTTCAAAAGTGGAGAATTTAACAGCATTAACATCTTCTGGGCATTGTTTTAAAGTTTATCATTACCATATGCTGAGATTTCCAAATACATGTCTGGGTTAAATTAGGAAACTAACAGAGGGTCTCTGCTGATCTGCCCAAAGAATCCCACATGCCTAGATGCCTGACCAGTGCTACCCATGCTCTTGACAGCCCCGCCAACTTCCAGGAGCAGGCAAGGCCCAGAAGGCAAGCCCCATGGTTCCCCAGGCCATGCTGACTTCTCCAGTCCCACTGATAGCGCTCTGTTGAGCCTTCTCAGTGTCTCTGTCCTTATAGCCACTGTTTCAGTTCTACTGCTCAAGTCCTATAAGACCCAGAACTGCTTTGGGGCTGCTAACGGAACTGACCACAGAGGAGAAGGCAACTTCTCTGGAGCTCTGACGTCCCCTCTCTCTCCTGTCTACACACACACACACACACACACACACACACACACACACGCTCCTATCTGCCCCTCACCCCCTTTCTTGCTTCTTCTTCTTCCCTCTTTCTTTTTCTGCTGCAGAGGGGTGAAGGAGAAATACAGAGGAACAAAATCAATCAACAAAGTCTAAAGAGTTAAAACACTTGATATAAGATATTTCAACAAGTGGAGCAAACATTTTGATGCCCCGTAATAGAAATAATGGATATCGTAATGGATTCATTACTATAGACCAGGCATTGTGCTAGACACTTGGTAGAGATGATGTCATTGGAGTCTCCCCTCTCAGCCCTGTGATGTAGGTACTAGATAGCCCCATTGGACACATGATTCGGCTAAGGCAATATTAGATAATGTAGGTGACAGTACAGGGTTGGGCAGCTTACCCACTACCAAGAGATTCCAAAGTCAGAGTTTTTCAACTCACTCCACCATGGTGCAGGGGAAGAAAGGCTTTACAGATAATGTCTACGATGACTTTTATCAATACCGTCTCCTTTACCTACTACAGTGTAAGTCAGGGTAAGCCTCTAGTAGAGGTCTGTGTTTGCTAACAAGTGAGGCCCGCCCAGTGTGTGCCACGTGGCTCAAGAATTTTCCTTTCCCTGTGGAAGCAACTCTCCTGACCATAGAACAATGATGGATTACAAACGATTCAGCAGTAGTGATCCGCCTGCTATCAGAGCTCAAACCCTATTTCAGGATAAGATTTTGTTTTTTATAAATTAAACAGGATCCAGTGGCTGACCATTCAGTTTCTGAGGATTCATCAGAAATTAATATTTAATCAATGTGCAAAGAGGCTCAATTGCATTTGTGACCTGCTTTCTCGCATATTTGGGAGGGTAGAGATGAAAACGGAGAACACACAGTAGATACATTTACTGCCAGAGTGGAACTTTACAATTGTACCAGGGGACCTTTTGGTAATGTTTGTAATGTGCTGCTATTGTGATTTAGGAAAGAAAAATGCTACTGCTGGGCTTTATTTTCAACAGATTTTTTTTTTTTTTACACATCAATTAATGCAATCAAATGTAGTACAGGGAAATCTAACTTTTTATTTACATTTCTGGGGGCCAGGGAGGGTTTGTTTGTTTTTGTTAACTCCAATCATTTGAGCTGCACAGTATATGGTTTTCTTGGTATTTTCCAAATCAACTCAGTAAGTTCTATTTAACAGTCTATGTGAAAATCTCCGCATGAGGAAGAGAAAACAGCCTTTATAAGTGGTACCATTTGTTGAGAAACAAATGATTCTGCCTTGCTTCACACAGTTTGAAAATAATCACTTTTTTTGGTTTTCAAAAACAGATTTACTTAATAAAAATGAATCATCTCGGGTTTCCAACCCATACCGGCAAAATTGAAATATGTTATTTCTTCAAGAATTAGTCAGATTTTTGAATGCCAAGTTTTGAACTCAATCTTGATGAATTTGAAAATAACCGAAAAGGAAAAAAGCATCAGATGTTTGGCCTTAAACCTTGAAAGGGCACTAAGATAAACCATTAAGATAATCAGAAAGGTCTCTGCTGAGGGTACATTTCTTTTTAACTTTTTTAAATGTTTATTTATTTTTGAGAGAGAGAGAGAGAGAGACAGACAGAGAGACAGAGCATGAGTGGGGGAGGGCAGAGAGGGAGGGTGACACAGAATCCGAAGCAGGCTCCAGGCTCTGAGTTGTCAGCACAGAGCCCGACATGGGGCTTGAACTCACAGACTGCAAGATCATGATCTGAGCTGAAGTCAGGAGCTTAACCGACTGAGCTACCCAGGTGCCCCTGAAGGTACATTTTTTGAATTTTTCTCCCCGCTGTGATTCATTGCCTTAACTGAACACACATTATCAACACAAGCTGCTGGCCATCTCCTGCCTTCCTGAGCATAGGGACCTAGTTAACTAAGTATCATAGATGGATTCATTAAAAACTTGGTTACGCATTGAAATTCAGCTATTTTTCTTCCTCGTAATCGGGATCCTAGACTCAGGTTTGAGCCCACTTCTGACAGTAACTACCCTGTGACTTTGAGCCAATTAGTTAAGCTCTTCCTGGGATTTGGGTGACATAGACCAATCCATGTGTTAAGCGGATTAACAGGGAATCAATGTGTATAAACCCACACCACATACTTTGAAAATTACAAAATGCTATATAAATATATGGGAGGTAATACATTTATAACCGTCCTCAGGTAGGAGTAATGAGAGGAAAATGTACCCTTGCAATAGTATTAGCATTGGTAAGAGCCTCCGTCTTAAAGGACTCTGAAAAGGGGGTGGGAGCAGAGTTTGAAATCGTATAGACACTTCATTCAACTTCTTGTGCTTAAAAGTCGTGTTGGCCTGAGCACAAAGTATGATCTTTTGCAGTAAATGAGGTAATATGCAGACCTAATCGGGTGAGTTAAGGCCACAGTGACTACTTTGATTTGGAATTTCCCTGCTGTTATCACTTTAAGACCGAATTTCTAATATTCATTTCAAAAGATAGATGCCCAGATTCTAGGTCCTCTGGGTGTCACTTGATTGCACTGTTCTTCTTGTTTCTTGTGCTGTTCCCTTTTGCGGGGGTGTCCACCTGTATCATGGGTGCCAATAGGTAGAAGGAGCCTCAGAATGCATTAGTCAGACAGGATGCCCATTGGTCGCTTCCTCATCAGTCACTTGCTTACACATAAGGGTGTTGTGACAGTCTTAGGTGTGTCTAATTCTCTAAAGTTTTATTTTTTTTTATTTAGTTCAAGTAGCTGGACCAATATTTAATTAAGAAAACTTCTCTTCCCATCCCAAGGAATGCAATTTATTTTGTCACTGGGCATTTTTCTCATATAAGTTATGTATACATGGTTGGTTATTGTGCTTGGTTGAAAATATTCTAAAAATATTTCCTGCCCTTAATTCTTTTGTGCACATCCATATAATGCTACTCTGTATTTCACACCCTCGTTTAAATTTCTGAAACGTCTTTCCTCCAATATTCAGAAAAGAAGAAGTTTTCATTGTTGGTTCATGTCAGACTATTTGCCTCCTCTCTCATTCAACACTTACTATCCTACAATATTATAAAAACTATTTACTTTTCTTGAGATTGTCAGATATAAAAACTCTCATGCTAATCTCTGTCTTTAAGAAACCAAACATTGCTTCTGCTTTTCAGAAGCAAAGGAAGAGTAGAAGGTCAAGACATCACCGTGGGCCACCTTTTATCCTGGACTCTTATATTTTTATTTACTAACAATGAAATTGATAACTGAGCTAAATATGATTTCGAGATGGACATAAATTTTCAGAAAGGACATAAATTTTACAGTTGAATATCAAATTTCTACTTAGATTGTTCAAGACAGCTTTGGAATTCTCTGCTGATTGCATCACATCATGCAGGGACAAAGCAGACCTTTTAGATATATAAAATGTTGGGGCTTCTGAGTGGCTCTGTCAATTAAGGGTCCAACTCTTTCCGGCTCAGGTCACGATCTGCAAGATTGAACCCCGTGTCGGGCTCTGCGCTGACAGCTTGGAGCCTGTTTGGGATCCCCTCTCTCTCTCATTCTCTCTCTCTCTGCCCCTCTCACACTTGTGCTCTCTCTCACTCAAAAATAAATAATACACATTTTTAAAAAATAAAAAAACATATAAAATGTTTAAAGTAATTGATATTTTAGTGATTTTTTCCAATAGATTTCTTTTTGTGTTAAAAATTATCAGCCTTCTTTATATTGACACAGTGTACAATATTTAAATTTTTAGAACAGATCTTGAATGAACTGGTTCAGGTTTTAGAAAAATTGTCATAAAGATAGGGGATTAAAAATTTATTGTGCCCAAAGCATCTTTACAATTTGGCATTATAGTCTTAGGAATATTTAATAGCTTTGCAGAAGGTAATACAAGGAATTGCTATCTAAGAAAGAGCAATCCTTAATTATTATGTCTCATTCTTCATTTAACCGATACACTTAGTAACTAATCTATGGTTTTTGTTAGGTCCATTTCCTCATCTTTAGCTTTGGTTTTTGACCTAACAAAACACCCAAGAATATGTACTTTTCATACTTCCAAGCTAAGTAGAAATAAGAAATCTTTGTTACAACATAAATCTTTTGGCCTGTCTTCCTTCCTACCTCCCTCCCTCCCTTCCTCCCCTCCTTCCTTCCTTCCTTCCTTCCTTCCTTCCTTCCTTCCTTCCTTCTTTCCTTCCTTCCTTGCTCCCTCCCTCCCTCCCCCTCCTCTTCCTTCTCTTTTTCCCATCTCAACAGATAATAACTCTCTCACTTAGGTTGCTCTTGACTGACAGGAAACAGACAGAAGGAAATAGAAATGAGTGTGATTCATTGGTATGCCAGTAACATCTTGGCTTCAGCATAAAGTGCCTAGATGTGCTGGTGTATCCAGAATGATGCCCAAGAGAGAAAAGTAGGTTAGGAACATATTGAGCTAACCTATTTTCCATACATAAGTATGGCATTTCCTTTTTGGTAAGCCACACACTTAGAATATACATGCAGTCTCAGTTTCTTCCCAAATACTCAATTTAGTACCATATCAGGGAATGGTTCGGGAACTTAAAGATGAAGAATTCGCTACAGGCAGGCTAGAATTAAGAAATCAGTCTTTGTTTCTGAACAAAGATGATTCCATAAAGAAAAGCTCAAGTCCGGTCTCCACAGGATTTTAGGTGGCAATTTAACCAAATCAATAGGTTATTGCCATTGAGAGTTAAGCATCAACATTCTGCCATGGATGAGTTGTATCATCATGAGTGTTTCCTTCACATGGACAGCTCAGGCCAAAGCACTTTACCGAGAATGGTGTTCCCTCGCTTCTCTGCAGAATCTGGAGATATAGGGAATTTAACTTTCAATACCAACAGGGTCTGCATATGAGTTAAGGCTTCACTTTGCTTCTGAAGAGAGAGGAGCGCTCTCACAAGGGCAAGAGAAACTCTAACCATAGTTGGTCAGGAAATAGGGGATGAAGTGGATTGAAATAAATTTGGGCTTTGTCTTGTCGGGGAGCAAAGGAGTGACCAGGCAGCATGGAAATATAAATAACTCATTGCACATTACCAAAAGATCTAGAAAGACAGTAACTTACTTTGCTTAACTATCAACTTGAGTCTTTGTATTTAAGAGGGAGGAAACTTTTTTAAAGTGAGGGTTTGGTGGGACAGTGTGGTGTTGGATTCGGGAACGCTGAATTCTGGCACCGGCCGTGACCATACACTTTGCCGTCATAAGTGTGTCAGTTACTATATCTAGTCTCCATTTTCTCATCTTTTAAACAAGTCCATAGTTAATTAGATTGTCTCCATGGACATTCCTAACTTTGTCTAACATCCCAGCATTTAGCCAATTACATAACACTTACCCTTTCATTTTTTTTCCTATGCATTCCTGGTTTATTGCTTCTTCATTTTACATTTTTTAAAAAAAAAGCACAATGTCCTGGGATCTTTGAAAATACTTGAGCCAACAAATACAGTTTAGGGAGGTATTTATTAGAATATTTCTTAGTAAAAGGATAACGCCAAATCATGGTCAGCCAACTCTCCTGTGCTTTCACAATCAGGTTTCCCATATCACTTTTCAGATTTCTCTGAGCCTAGGGAGCATTATTTGCTTTTGGAGGGACGTTAATCACCTTATGGTAGTTTTATGCCATCCTCTATTTTTCTTTAAGCATAAAATCTTTATCTAAAATATGGTATGGAAGAGGCAGCTGTATATAGGTTCCAACACTGTATATTTATTTTTCTTTTGTGTTGCTGCAGTGTTTTTCCTTTGCTAATGTATTTTGACACCTTATAGTTGTAACCTGCTGTTCTCTTTAATTGCTTATTGTTATTAATTATATAGTGGTATCGTAGTTGGCTGCTTGAGCCACTTGGCTGTAAGGAAATTCATTTATCATTATTGCCGTTGGAGCTACAGAAAAGTGCCAGCACTCTATCCAGAGATGAATGTTTTTGAGCTCACATCCAGTAAAATTTTGAACATGGGTCAAATCCTTAAGTGTTTTTCTTTCTGCTGCTACCCTTTGCTTCTGCTGGTCTCTGCATCGAGTACCTTCATTTTCTCTTCTCTTTTGTTTTCAGTCCTAGATTTGCTGCCCTTTCAGTGACGTTTATGTTATTCTCAGCACTCCATTTAGTGGCCCGTCCAAACCGTACCCTTTATTTCCTCCTCAAATACCTAACTGTAAATTTTCCTTCTTAGAATTTATTTTAGAATGTGAATAACATTCCTGCCTTTACGATTTTGTTACAAGCACCTTTTATTTTAAATCAGTAATGCTGATTGGACTTTGTCTTAAGCCCCACCTTTCAATGAAAGTGATCATTATGCCTTTAAGAGTAACTGTATACCGCTTCTATTCACATTATAAATAATCAGATATATTTCGATTCCCAAATTAGGAAACTGCCAGTAGAATGAATCAGTGAATGAATGAATGAATGAATGAATGATATACATATACAACCATGGGGATGTGTACTTGCACACAGCCAGCTACTTCCTGATATCTGTAGTTTCTTTAAATGTGGGCTTAATTTAGAATTCATGACCCCACAGCTGTATGTGCCACAGAACAGCCAGGCCAGAGAGTTCCTGTGCCTTCTGGCAGCATGACATTAAATTCACACTAGTTAAGCCAACTTAAATTGAGCCTCCTTGAACCTTCCTAAATAAAACTAGTGGCCTTAATTACAATCAGGCAATTTAAAGGTTATGGAGCTCTAACTAGTACTGCAGTATATCACTTTAATAATGCACAGGAAAATTTCTCTAAGGGGTGGCATCGTTTGATTAGAAGAATTCAAGTTTCACAGCACATTTCCAATAAACTGTTTTTAGAAATCTTATTGCATTTATTGCACCATTACCTTTTTTTATTCTTCAAGGCCAAGTTTCTAAGGTCACACCAATAGAACAATAAAAATGTGAGTCATTTGCAAATAACGTGCAGTATTGTGATTTTTGCATTGCTGCTTAGGATTTTCTTAGTGTTGCCACAAAGTAAAAGGAGGATATGGTCCCTTGGAAATATGAGATTCTTGCCCCTCTTATACCTTCATGCCCCACCTGTCACAGAGTTAACTTGTGCTTTGGTGCTGAACCCCGATTCTCAACACCGCAGGTCAGATGACTTTGCAAAAAGTCATCAATAACATAAGTTTCTTAGATAATTAGCTTTGGAAATGCCTGACTAGTTTCTTGTCTTGAACCTAGTGCCCATGGTTGTTGAGATCCATAATATTTGCAGAAGCTGGTGAACCTCATTCCATTTCTTTTGTTTGTTTTGTTTTGCTGTTTTTTTTTTTTTATTTTGTTTTAAAATCATCAGCGATAGCCGGCTATGCTTTCTAGCAAAGATAAACAGCTTTTCAGTGTTTGGAGACTTTCTCCTTCAAATAACTCGTGGCTTTATGCCAAGAAGAAGAAGGTAAACAAAAGAAAAGGCCCTGACCCTTGCCATAAAGCCAGCACAGTAACACGAACACATACCTGATGAGAACCATGTCCAGCGTGTGGCTCCCATGGCTGGCCCACTGCTGTGCGGAATTAATATTGACTGTTGCACTGTCTCAGTACTCCAAGATGTTTTCTTGATGGATTTAACTTTAAAGCAGGTTACATTTAGTTTCTTTCGATTTTACCAATTTATGGTTTGTTTGGTTTTTTGTACAGTACTTGAAGGTAAATCCCTGCACTTCTACCTGGGCCACTAGTCCCAGACGTGAGGCATTAATAGTATGTATTTAATACCAAACCGGAGAAATTTTAAGCAAAGAGTGCAATCGATGCATACATCTGATTAAACCAGTTAGTTAAAAGAATGGAGCTTTGTAATATCAGAATACATAACTATTAATAAAAATTGTTTAAAACTATGTGTGAAGTAGAGGTTTCTCTATGACTGAGGGCAAATAAAAGATGAATATCCCTTCTTTCACATGGTTCTGTTTTTGTATTTCAGGTATAAAATGCATGATCACACTTCCCCTCTTTTTTTTTATTATTTTTTTATATGAAATTTATTGTCACATTGGTTTCCATACCGCACCCAGTGCTCATCCCAACAGGTGCCCTCCTCGATGCCTATCACCCACCCTCCCCTCCCTCCCCCTCCCCCACCCGCCATCAACCCTCAGTTTGTTCTCAGTTTTTAAGAGTCTCGTATGCTTTGGCTCTCTCCCTCTCTAACCTCTTTTTTTTTTTTTTCTTCCCCTCCCCCCTGGTCTTCTGTTCAGTTTCTCAGGATCCACATAAGAGTGAAAACATATGGTATCTGTCTTTCTCTGTATGACTTATTTCACTTAGCATCACACTCTCCATTTCCATCCACGTTGCTACAAAGGGCCGTATCTCATTCCTTCTCATTGCCACGTAGTATTCCATTGTCACACTTCCCCTCTTGAAACAGGAGATAAGTTTGGGCTTCTCAGTTTCTTGCCAGAGTTAAACTGGCAAATAAGGGCAGTTACTTTGTGAATGCTTTATTTGCCAGAGTATTTTCCTCTCATTTCAGGAAATAGCAAAGGCAAGCAGAATAAGGTAAATTTTGGTTAGTCCAAACGTGTCATCACATAGGGCTTAATGTACAAGGGAATGGAGCAAACTTTTTAAACAATTGATAAATAATTAATATCGTTTTGGTGTTAGTCGCGGCCTTTTCTTCTGATTGAAATTACATGTAGGACCAGCAAAATGCATATCTCCCATAAATTCAATAAATATTTATTGAGTCCCAGCTATGAGCCGTGCTTGGCGCACATCAATGCACAAAACAGACAAATGTCCTTGCCCTCCTGAAACTTGCCTTGTGGCACAAATTGATGAATAACCCCAAACTTAGTGCTTGGCACGCCCTCGTTCAGAGATATCCTGGGCTGCCATCCACCACTCTTTAATAGGCAAGGCAAGAGCTGAAATGCATTACTGAATTGGAAGCATGCTGTTTCCAATCATATTGTGTGTCTAATTTATTATGCAAAAGGGAAGTAAATTTTTATAGTGTCTTGTGTGCTCAGAAACTTTGCTGTCACGGTAGAGAACATTGCAGCACTAAGGATTAGGTGGTGAAAACTTTGTAAAAGAACAAAGGTTACTTTCATGCATTCAAGCAAGCATATATAAGGGGGGAAATTGAGTGTCAAGTAAAGTGGACCCTTTTCGATGCAATACAGCCGCGTATACGCAAGTTAAAGCTTTATGCAACAAGCTTATTTTTGGAAGCCACGCTGTTTTCTACCGGAGCAGATCTAAAGGATATATTTCAGACTTAGCTGGTCTCAGTCCTCACTCCTAACTCTGTTGCCACCCTTGCCTTTTTCAGGGCTAACAGTATTTCTTCTTTTCGTAGTTAAGAATGCTTTTTCTTGGGGGGAGGGGGGAGTGGAGCTCAAAGTGATTTTATCAGTGCATTACCAAAAACTCATTTTTTTTTTTAAATGAAAACATTTGGAGCCCAGGTTTTTACCTTTAAAGCTATTTGCTGGCACTGTATGCTTTCTCTGAGACTTCCACTGTGGGCTCATGTTTAAATTAGGAAAGTAGAGAAGAAAAGGCTGACGACCTGGAGGTACCAAAATACTGGTCAGGTTTGAAAGATATCTTTTCGTCTACCTGCTCATCCTTATTTTCAAATGTGTGCCAAAATATCGCTGCTGAGTCCCCACAGGTGAAGGGAAGCCACTTTTTTCAGTGGGTTGTTTGTTTTATTGTTTATTGTTTGAACAGCATTCCAGCGTTCTCTCCTACATGAGAATATTCAAATAACTATACCCACAACCGATAATAATAGCCAAGGAATTGGACAATACTGCATCTCAGAGCATCTAAAATCCCACTGCCTGCCTCTCCCATCCCGGCCCACCTGGACCTCCTGCTAGTTTCCAAGCTGCTGATGTTTATGGGGCTCCAGGCAGCCCCTGGGCTCTTTAAAATCTGCTGGGTACAATGCAGCCTACCCCAGTTGAATCATTTCCTGCTCCAGCCCTGCTGATAATGAGAAGTTCAAGACAGGAAATAACAGTGTCAATATCAGTGGCTTTGCTTATAAAGTCCAAAAGCACCATAGCCCTTAAGACCATTGGCCAAAAACAGGTAGTAACGGAGTTAAATGCAGACTTGCACCTTGTAGGGCTCCTTGAAATAAAATTCTGGCGGAGACACGTGGGGTGCATATCATTTTGCTTTTCTCGAGATACCTAAGGGTGGCACGTGTGGATAGTCAGAGTCGAGGCACCTGGTGCTCATTTGCTCCTACTGTCCCCAATGCCCTTTCTCTCTTATTGTGAGTCTTATGCTTGTATCCTGTATTCCTCTCTTGTGTGGCATAGAAACACTGACAGTGGCAGACATTGCCATATTGCCAGTGAGAAAATCCAAGAAGGTGCTGGCGTCAGTCTTCAGGCAATGTTCGTTTTCGTGTTGAATTGTTCAAAAGAACAGAGCAGAGCTTTTTAACTAGGGAAGAAAAGGTTCACATAATATTCAACACTCTCAAATTCTGCCTTACTTTGGGGGCTTAATGACTAATCTACTGGCAGACTTTGAGGCCTAAGTAATATTCTCCGTTGCCAAATTAGCACCTCAGTGTGTTTACGTTACAGTTGTGAAATATGTGCAGTATATAATACAACAAATTACAGTGGCCTGAGCCCTGGAAAGAGCTCGAGAGATGTGGTGGCTGTGCGTGTGGCAAATCACAGTACAGTCTGCCTATTTTTCTACTCCTGGTTTCTAGGGTGAGCCAATGTAGCCGAGGGGTGAGTTTTGTCATGTGTGGCTTTTCTTTGTTACTCCTCAGACCCCTAGCTTATAAATGTGTGCTTGGAAATGAACTCAGGGAAGAGGAGAAGCAGAGTAAAGGGTTGGGGGTTGGGAATTGGTTTAGGGCATAGTTTTGTTGGATTTAAAAATATATATAAGGATATAGTGGTATACATGTTCGAACTGGAAAAATTACAACTGCAGGGCATTTGATTCCTCTGTTCGGATTCCAAGGGCAGAGTTTACTCCCACTCAGATCAGAGCTTTTAAGTATGGCCCCGGCCACATGATGATGCACCGAGAGGGGTTTGTATCTTTGGACTTTAGCCTATAGATTTATGCAGTGGAAGAGGCTGGAGGACCCTTCTGGCCAGTCTCGAGGGTAAATAAGAGAAGGAGTTCTACTTATAAACTGTTACAAATTGGTCCTCAGTAATGGCTGCCGTGTTGATCAGACGATATAAGGGGGCCCCCGGTGATTCCTGGGATAACAGCTGCATGTAAGTCAACCACTGAACATTTGCTTGTAGCTGCTCTAGATTTTTGTTTTTATTGAAGGAAAAGGAGTATAAACATGGGACACACAGTCTGGAGGCTGCTTAAAGGGTTTCTCTTGTTTAAAGCTTATATTGAAATGTCAGTGTCTAACAATTGCCATGTCGGAGCTTATAATTTGAGTTGTGCTTGAACATCCAAATGGTAGCTGTTATTTTTTTCTCTTACAACATGGACTGACGAATAGTTGTGTTGGTCCAGGTTTTATAAATTGGAGAGATAGAAATTATCATTCCCCTCTGAACTGGCCTCAGACAAACAGATTTTGTTCTTACAGCACAAAGTTTTGTAAATGATTATCACGTTCCCTACATTGAGGTGGTATTGCAATTATGTATTCAGACTCATTTCCTTTGAAACATTGAAGAGTGGAGTAAATATTTACATTAGCATCAGTGTCTTCTGTGTGGACTTGATTCCTGTTAACATTTATGTTCGCGCTTAAATGAAGATTAACAAATGGAAGTAATTATTTTAGCTGAAATTTATATACATGTGAAATCATTTCTCAATTATGCCCACACCATCATTGGTCATGCTTTAAAGCGGTTGACCAGGACAGGAAGTCGCTGGCCTCCAACATGTTCTCAGTGGTGAGAGCTTCACTCGTGCCTTTCCTGACCTTGGACCCACAGTGCTGGCCACACGCATGCTTCCCTCCACCAGTACATAACAAACAGGGGTTTTCTGGAAAGATGAGGGTTTATCCTGGAAGGTCCATGGTCTTCCCGTTCAATTGACTAATCGCGCTCTGATGTTTCTTTCTCCCTTTCCTTGTGCTAATTTCTGCTCTCCCATGTATTTGTTAGAATACTTTTCAGCCTAGTGTTTAGAACTGGAGTTTTTCTGTACTGCATAATATTGCTTATTTGCTATGTAACTTTTTGACAATCAGAATTGCAGTGTGGCCATCAATCTTTATTCGTAGGGTATGGAAAGGGTAGCAGTTTTAGTCTTTAACTTCCAAAGTCACCTACAAAGGCAAATTTTGCTCCCTGTGGAAAATCTAGAGACTATGGATAGGCAAAAAAGGGAAGAAAAATCTAGAAATTTCATCCGTAGATCTCATCCATAACTCAATAAAAAAAATAGGGCTGCACTAGCCTATTATATCCTTAATGGAATATTGTAATGGTTATTAAATCAATTGCCTCAGAATCTCTTTTTAATAAATGAGTCAGACTGTATTATCCAATTACTGTCAGCTGCTACCTTTCCGGAGAGCAGAAATGGTCACTTTGATTGAATTTTTAGGCTTTTGCCACCTTTACGAAGAAGGGAGATAAAAAGACAAGGTGCAAGTTGTGGCTTCCTCGGCAAAATCCTGAGTCTAAGGCTTAAGTCCACCTGCATTCAGAGGTGTTGATAGTGCCTCCCCATGAACATCAACTTGAAATTAAAACCACAGTGTCACTTTACAGCTCCTTACTACCTCATACCAGATAGCAAGAAGAAAGGAGAGAAACTCACTTTTGGAAGGAGACAGGGCTTACCTAAGGTAGATCCCCCAGTACTAAGGATTTTTTAGAAAATTGTTTGAAAACTAACACACTGCTCTTAGCCACACAATGCAAATAGAGAATAATGGGAGCTGAGTTAAACAGAGACTCTGAATAAGGATAAACTTGTGAATTCATATTATAAATATGTTGTCTTAGTTTCCCAATACTATCTCTACCCTGTTCTTCAGTTGAACAGTATAAAATGGGTTCTGTTAACCAGTGGTAAAAGCGTTCGGGGTCCCCCTATCACTCACTCATTATCCATTTGACCCTGTGGAAATAAGCAAGTAGGAGCAGGGAGAAAGTGAGTAGGGAAGTTAATAAAAGTGGGAGAAATGTCTAGATGTGTTCACTTGTAGCTCGGAGCACACTAGCTTTTGCTTATCTATCATTTGCTGTGTAATAATTCAAATATATTTTCTATCCTACTCAAATAGCTGGGAAAAGTCAGTAGTTGGAAAAAAAAAACTCAAATGTAACTTAGAAATGAAAGGCAGGTAGAACCCCCAGCATCTTTTTTTTTTCATATTAAAAAAATGTGCTTTAAACTGTAAACAGTTCTGAAAATGCCAGAAGCTATTGTTATGATCATTGGTATCCCTTAGTGCCTTCACCGGGTATGGGGTTCAGGGCAACTAAGTCTGCACTAATCATGCGTAAATGCTTTATCATTGTGTGCCACCGCCTTGTGAATTCACCTGGCTAAATTTGGATTATGTAATGTTTTGTGATGGAATGACTCTGTTCTTAGGATAGGAAATAAATAAAAATCGATGAAGATGTTTTCCTTGTATTCATACACATATATCTTTCTTCCTTTCTATTATTTTTTCAAACAAAATACTCATAGTCAAGAAAAAACATCACATTAAAGACCATTCTAACTTGCATAATTCACTTTGTGTTCATGCAACAGTCAGTCATTATCCCCAAGGAAGCCAGCCAGGCTTACATATATTACTTCACAAATATTGTGAGTTTAAGAATTCCGGAACAAATGTGTATACCTGCTCACACCCATAGGCTGCGTCTTGGTTCTTGTGCAAAACACGTAATTTAAAGATGAAATAAAGACTCCTGGTTACCTTCTTACCACCAAAGTAAGGTATGCGGCATCGAGGAAACATTTAAATTTGCCAAGTATTTCTGATGATCAACTTACTGCCCCAATTCCCTACAGTGGTGTTTCTTATATTTCTTAATATCTAAAATTCGGAAAATTTTTGGTGACTTTAGGATTAAAAAAAGAGAGAAAAGAACAGATGAAAACCCCTTGATCTTATATAATCCCTAAAGCTTTTTGTATAACCCCTTGTCATGTCAGTATGCACAATTAAACTCCTTCTTACATAATTATAATCAAGGAATTTACTGTGCCACCCAAATACAGAGTAGGTTTTTATCTCTTGTGAAATGTAGACAGTACTGGGTGGCTTAATTAGTGCTTTGCTTCTCTTTTTACAAATTCCAATCCTCTGCTTCTAAAGACTCATACTTATGTGAGAAGAAAGATTAGGAATACAAATAGAGTGATTTTTACTCCTAGTTAGCTAATAATAATTCACTCTGTAATGGAGCCTTTGTGTTGCCAGTAATATCAGCTGGAGAAGGACTTACACATGCATGTTGTGTTGCACGGAAGGAAATACCTTTGGAGTATAGACTTGTTGCCCACATGGTACGAATATGTCTTTCACATTCCCTAGATCATTCACTAATGATCCTTAGTAACATTTTTTATCACTGCAAATAGGAGAAGGTAAGAAGAGTATAAGTTGATAACAAGCCAGGTTAAATTGCAACCTCTCTGCCCTTTCTCTGTCTGATAAGTCATTTGGGAGTAGTTGGTGAATGTCATAGCCTATTTGCTAAGATCATGGACCTTGAGGCCCGGATGCCTGGAGTTAAGTTCTGGCTCCACCAAATATTGACCCTGTGACTCAGGGTACAAATCACTTACAGTCAGTGGGCCTCATTTTCCTCATCTGTAAAATGGGGCTAACAGTAGCTGTTAAATTAATGAATTTATATCTGGGCACTTAGAAGAGCAGTGTCCGAAATGCAGAAAACACTCCAGAAGTGTTGGGTTGTTCATTCCAGTGCTACTGGTTTTCGTTTCTTATAATTGCAAATTGAAATAAGTTGGACTAATCCTTAAATTTTAAGTTTCAGAAACATTTTAATGAGGAAATAGGCAACCTAAAAATAATGGCGTCTATCGACAACAGAAACTCTTCACATTATATAGCAATTATTATTACGTTGAAATATTTTCCTACCATCTTGTTCCTAAGATATCAAAGAAAAATCCAGGACTAGTCAAAACTGAGCATGGAGCTCGTAGAAATTCCTTCAGAGAAAGACAGAGTCTAGATCACTGGGTAAAATTGAAACTATCTTACAAAGTAGGAGGAGCAATGAACTGAGAAGACATGGAGAACCGGGAGTACCCTGCATAAAAATAGCACTTGTAGGATAAACTGTAAGCATTAATAATATTTCAAAATTGCCCAGAAATCTTGGGAATAGAAAAAGAAAGTTTGTGTCAATGGGAGTATCACTAAAAACCTTATAGTTAGAAATAGAAATTTGTAGGGGCGCCCAGGTGGCTCAGTTGTTTAAGCATTCGATTCTTGATTTCGGCTCAGGTCATGATCTCACAGTTCGTGCTGTGCTGACAGCATGGAACCTTCTTGGAATTCTCTCTCTCTCCCTCTCTTTCTCTGCCTCTCCGCCACTCATACTGGCTCTTGCTCTCTCTCTCTCTCCAAATTAATAATCTTAAAAAAAAAAAGAAATATAAATTTGTAGAACATTCTAGGAAAACCAGAGGAGAGGCTAAGGAAGAAGCTGTCCATTTTCCTTGGGTCCATTATTTTAGGACTTTGGAAATACACAGCCATAAAATCATGATAGTGAAAAAGAGATGCCTTATCAGTGACATCCTAATGATACCTTAAAAGCTTAACAAAATGCTTCACCCGGAAGATAAACACTGCCTTCTGATTCTCTTTGGAATTTAAATTCCAGAAATGTTTTACGTTGATACAAATTCGTAGGTAATGTGAAATAAGAACCCACAACCATATATGCTACTATATATTCATATTTGGTGATGGAAGTAGTTTAACAGATGCAATTACACTTGTCCGTTAAAGAGATGATGTGGGGGCACCTGGGTGGCTCAGTCGACTGAGCATCTGACTTCAGCTCAGGTCACGATCTCACCGTTCATGAGTCCAAGCCCCACATCAGGCTCTCTGGTGTCAGCGCAGAGCCCGCTTTGTATCCTCTGTCCTCCTCTCTCTCTGCTCCTCCCCTGCTTGTGCTCTCTCAAAAATAAATAAAACATGTAGAAAAAATTTTTAAAAAGATATGATGTGTTTGAACTTTTCTGTTCATGTATTCTTCACAGATGAAGGACTGAACCATGAATGTAAGCTCTGCAGCCAGACCTTCGACTCCCCTGCCAAACTCCAGTGCCATCTGATAGAGCACAGCTTCGAAGGGATGGGAGGTACCTTCAAGTGCCCCGTCTGCTTTACAGGTAGGAAACTCTAGAGAGCTTCACGGCCAGTTCATGTCTTTCCTACCAAAGCATATTCCCACCGCAATGGCCTTTTACAGATAGGACTTCTGTTCAATTTGGGGAGAAGATGTTTGATTTCTGCTTATTAGCATTATTGATTGCCGCCCACTTAAAGGCTCAAATGGGCAGGAAGGTTAACTGTCAGGATGAACAAATGGCATTTCAAGTTCTCTCAGAAGTTTGCACTTTTCCATTTGGAAAACGACATCCATGTTTTGTTCCCTTTTCTCCTCTCGGTGTGAAAAGGTTACCAAGGCAAGAGTGCCTGCACGAAGCTGCTTCTTAATCGCAAGACGTCTGACTACAAGTGCAGCCGTGTTGCCAGCCTATGTCTGTTACTTAAACTTGGAGAGTTTTCTAACATTTCCCATAAGAAATAAAAAGGTAGCCCTCCCAAATTCCTGGAGCTAGAAAACAGATTAGATGAACAGATTAGGTGAGGCGTTTATTTCCTAGGAAATTGGATGGATTTTTTAATATAAATTTACACTTTTTTTTTTTTAACGTTTATTTATTTTTTTGAGACAGAGAGAGACAGAGCATGAACGGGGGAGGGTCAGAGAGAGAGGGAGACACAGAATCTGAAACGGGCTCCAGGCTCTGAGCTGTCAGCACAGAGCCTGACGCGGGGCTCGAACTCACGGACTGCGAGATCGTGACCTGAGCCGAAGTCGGCCGCTTAACCGACTGAGCCACCCAGGCGCCCCTAAATTTACACTTTTAAGAAGAAACTTTCATTGGATGTTTTGGCTCTATAGTTTGCAGCAGCAACAAAAAAACAAAAATGTAAATCAGAATCTATAATTTGAAGCCCATGGGGTTGAGATATGATGACACGTATTTCTGGTACTCCCCTCAACAGTGACAAAGTTATTTTGGAAAGTCCTTTGTGATTGTTTTGCATATGTCTTGAACTCAGTGGTCAAGCCCCTCAAGGCTATGTTCCCTTCTTACTTGTCAAAAAAAAAAAAAAAAAGACCAAAACACAACAAAAATATATCCTTCTCTAAAAATTGACTTCTTCGTTTGCAGAGCAAGATCCCAGGCATTGATTATTAACCTTTACTACATTCAGCCTGTAGATTTCTGTCCTGTAACAAGAGAGGGGCCATGTTCATTATACAGTTACTGCAAGTAGTACTTGAATGTGTTAATGACATTTGCCTGTGAGCCTCCTTCTTTCAATAATTCCATCAGCCACTCCTTCTTTTGGAACTGTTTCGTTGTTGTTGTTCTTGTGCTTTCGATTTATATTTAAAAATATATATTGGGCTTGGGGGGTGCTTTTTAAATTTATCTTTTTAAGTTTTTATTTAAATTCCAGTTAACATACAGTGTAATATTAGTTTCAGGTGTACAATTTAGCGATTCAGCATTTACATACGTCACCCAGCGCTCATCACAACAAATGAACACCTTAATCCCCATCACCCATCTAGCCCATCCCCCGACCTGCTTCCCCTCTGGTAACCACCAATTTGTTCTCAGCAATTAAGATAAAATATATTGTTATATTTTTACCACAACATAGTATTTATCTTAAGATACAATGAGTCAGGAGTCGGGGTTCTTTATAAAAGGTCGTGGTAAGTCTTCATAAGGAAGACTGGGTCATAGATCTCATGACTGAGACCCCTAATAAAATAGTTATTTCATGTTGTAGCCAGAAGCCTCATAGACATGTGCTAAGTTATATGGAGATCAGTTGCAAATCTGTATAAAAACCCCATTTCTTTTTGTTGATGTAGGTAAGAGACAAAAATGCATTAATCATGAGTCGTCTGCATTTTCTGTGCTGACAGACCTGAATTGTTTCAGTGTATCTTGAAGTAATTTTAGAAATAACAATTAAAAAAAAAGAACTTCCAATATAAAGCATGTTAGGTGGGAGCGAAGAAATCTGAGTAGTTTTTTAAGGTAATGAGAAATGTGATTAAAATGTATGACTCACAAGAACAATATTCTAATATTTTAGGTTGGCTGGCAATTAGAATAATTTTAATGATTAGAGTGGAGTCAAAGTCAAATGCCAACATCTTTAATAAATCCTCTCCCTGCCTATACAGATTAATATTGTAGATGCAAACTTTTTTAGGTCACAGTGCACCAGGCATCCATCAGAAGTCAGTTCTGCCAACCCAAACACTGCCTCTGGCATATACAATTTAATTATTAATAGTATGTCTCCTAGGTAAACTGTTACACAGTCTTAGGGCCTTGTTTTGTAGTCATTAAAATTGAACATGTTTATATTATTGAAACCCTTGCATTCAGTGTGTAGGCTGAGTTGATCTTAAAGTATCCAAAGAGAATTTACCTGCCGTTCTGTTTCACATTTATAGACAGTGCCCCAGAGTAGCTGTGGGATATAATTTTTAGCATTAACACATTTAAATAGAGAACTGTTTGCCAGCTATAACTTTAGGCAAATACAATAAGCAGGGTTTTGGCATCTATGATTTCTTAACCTGTGGGTTGCTGAGAAATAAGAGTCATTTCTGTTCAGACAGGGCTGTGCATTTGACAATTTTCAGGTTTATTTTTAAAAGATTTATAGGGAGCAGGGCCTCGATAAACCTTTACTTTGGAGCTGTTTGGGCTGAATTGGGTGCTTGGTAGAGTGCATCTTAACAAAAGCCGGGGACCCAAGCATGAGCAGATGTGACTCAGCCCTCCCCGGGGGCCTGGCAGTGGTCACACCCAGAAGGTGCGGCATTCAGTCCACTCAGCCTGGGTCCGTTCACAGGGAGTCATTGACTGAGGGCATTTCGGAAAGAAAATAACCCAAGGTTCACCATCCTTTTATCATTTCAGTGTTTGTTCAAGCAAACAAGTTGCAGCAGCATATTTTCTCTGCCCATGGACAAGAAGACAAGATCTATGACTGCACACAATGTCCACAGAAGTTTTTCTTCCAAACAGAGCTGCAGGTAATGTCCCCACGAGGAGAACCGGGATTGAACTCAGTTGCTCTTCTTATAGGAAACAAGGGCATTTTAAATCTGGATTCACAGTATCACTCACCCTGGGCCACCATGATGCTCTGTGCGTATTGGGGCAAAGGGAGAATTAGAGGCTGGATTAACAGACACCAAAGTAATTTTGCCTCTGGCTGCTGTCAATCATAAAAAGAACTAGAGCAGACCTATAATTGGACCTTCTGACCCAGTGTGATAGGCTTAGAGGTCAGGTTTATTGGACTATGGGATCATTCACCTCGCTGTTATGGCCCATTCTCCCCAATCCTGTTTTATTCATGTTCTGTTCCCAATGGACTCCAAGCTGGATGGATGTCCAAGTCATTGTTATCCTGAGAGGCTTGAAATCGGAAGGGAGAGGGGAAGAGAAGAAAGAAGCTGTACTCTTGTCCAGTATGTTTCTTCCACATAATGGAAGAGAATAATTATTACTTAGGAACAGCCTCGTAGTTAAAATTTTGGCATCCAAAGACATCAGGTTTAGCCTTGAGTGTCCCACTTGCTAGGTATATGACTTTGCACTGGTCCATAATGTCTCTGAACCTTGGGTATGAAGAAATGATAGACGGGTGTAACACTTATGGGGTTGTTGTTAGGTAACATGAAGTAATAGGTCTGAATCTAAGGTACCAACTATAAAATATAATGCAAATGTTTGGTTGGTTTTATTACTCTTAGCAATAGACTAGTAGTTAAAATATGGGTAAGAGACCTGGATTCTATCCTAGAAATGTTACTTATTGTGAAAGGAAAAGAAGTCTTTTTTTTTCTGCTACTTCACCTGAAAAATGAGCATAATACTTACCCTTATTTTTCTGACAAAACGATAGGAGTGACGTGTTTTTGTTAAATTTTACTGGTGCCCTTGGAGGAAAATGAGTTCGAACTTAAAATTATTTTATTATTATGAGCATTATTATTAACAATGATTAACAATAAAGTTATTTAGCCTGAACTGGGGGGGGGGGGTAATTATTTTTTGCATTGAATCTCTTAAACTAGGTCTGGTTAAGCAGGAACCCCCCCTCCCCCCTGCCCCCCCTCCCCCCCCCCACACACTCCTTACTTAGTTTTTCATCGTACACTGTAGACCCTGAGACAGCTTTGTACCTCTTTGGGCTCTGGGGAAGCCAGATTACTGTGAACTATGTGTCAAAATAAGAAATTTACAGTTTATCATCTGTTGTTCTATAAGTAAACAAATGGCAAATTAAGGAGGTGAAATAAAAAAAATCTATGAAAGAATGGGTGAGCCCATTGTTATAGTG
Organism: Lynx canadensis; assembly: GCF_007474595.2. Lineage (NCBI taxonomy): Eukaryota > Metazoa > Chordata > Mammalia > Carnivora > Felidae > Lynx > Lynx canadensis. The sequence continues at coordinate 46,939,412 of NC_044314.2, forward strand.
GTGTCAGTGGGTGGAAATTAAAGTTGCTATCTTACTTTCTATCGCTTCTCAATAGCTATCTACTCTGTCACATCTGTTTGGGATATCTACTCTGACACAGACTGTTGTCAGAAAGTGTATCTTCTTAATACAACCTAAATATCTATTTCAAAATATATTCTTATTGCCAGATGTTTCAAAAGATAAGTCCTTTGGGTTTTTAGAACTCTGTAAAGGATATGGCCAATATACCTAGTGATACTTAGCATGTAAACTGTGGAGCAGAATTAATAATAGCTTAAAATCAAAGTTGTAGAGATTCTATAGAGACTGACTTCTCTCTCATGTTCTTGAAAAAAGTTTGCAACAAATTTGCACTTTTGTACTGTTATTAGTAGATTTCTAATACAGCTAACCTGTTGGTAAGACTTTGGTGGGTGTCTTTCATTAAAAGAACCCGACACTATGGCCGTAGTAGCCTGTACCCCTCCATAGCACAGACAAAGCTGAGCAATTATCCACATCCTTCAGGACTCCAGGTTTCTTTTATAGTATACTTTAGGGTTTCGTGAAACATACGGTATTCATTCTGTTGTACAATTAGTCTAGACCTGTGGTTTTCAAACTCCTTGAGCTCAGGATGTCTTTACACTTAAAATGATCGATGACCACAAGGGCCTATGATTTGTGCAGCTTACTATCTATTGATATTTCCGTATTAGAAATCAAACTTGAGAGAAGTTTTAAACACAAGAATATACACACCTGCGATTCTACTAGCTGTCAGAGAGATGATGTCACCTCTTATCCCTTGTCAAGTCACCTGTAGGAAACTCTACTCTGCGCTCATGAGATGATGAGGGTGTAAAGGGCAAATGATGTCTTAATGCTACTGTGAAAATAGTCTTGACATAACAGACCCCAGGAGAGGATCCAGGAGACCCCAGAAGTCCCTGAGCCACACTTTGAGAACTGTTGGTATGAAAGATACAATACAAAACATACAACTCTTCCTGAGTCTTTAGGATCTTAGAAGGTCAAACATGTCTCAAAATATTCCTGACTCATTCATTCAGATTGTGATCTGGGTCACAAGAAGACTTATTCCACAATCCAAAGCTGTGAGCGCTCTTTTTCCAATCCCATTACCCAGAATCAAACATGGTCTTGATATGAATACCCAGGTTCAATATACGCATCATCCCTTAGATAAAAGTTTTTTTTATAGTTAGTATGTGATCATTTTTACAAAGCTAATATCAACCATCACTGAAATATCTATGTAAGTCTATTTTCTAAAGTCCTGAGTACTAACAGTGGCTTTTGGTTTCAATACATTAAGAAAAATGGATCAGAGTTAACTTTACTTTTTCTCGTGTTGAGAGTATTTGGATTTTTATGCTTTACCCTCAGGGGTTCACAGTCCTGTACATTTGCTTTCATTACCCAAATTAGCTTTACACCTGGGCTTAGAGGATGGAATTAATGTAATTTTTAAAGATTGATTTCTTTTATTTCCTGCATGAAAAGTGGGCATGGTAAGTGTACCAAAACCATAATAGTTTTGTTAATTTCTAGAAGGAAGGGGAAAATTGACTGAAATTAAGGTAACAATAGAAAATAAGATCGGTAACCAAAATAATAAGAATAGAAAAATGACAAATGAAGCCATTTTATCAGCTCACTGTAGTTCACACTGTGGTAAGTAAGATAAGTGCAAGTTTTAAAATTGACATATATCAAAAATACCACTTGAAGTCATCTGTTTGTTTATGCCGCTGAAGTTCAGAAAGGCAGACTTTTCGTAAGAGGTTATGAAACGAAACGCCCACAAACTGAAATCCAATTGAAGATTGAAAGCATATAGTTTATTTGATTCTTCTGTCAGAGTGAGAATACTAGGGCAAGTCAAGGGTGAGCATTTCAAAATTGCCTCATAATATAACGATGGTATGTCTTCCAGTGGTGTGGTGCATAAATGATTTCATGAGCATAAAATTAATTTACGTTTCTTTCACTACTTATGCCCAGTTAAAAATGTGAAACCATTTTTTTTGTGTGTGTAAATAGAAGTGCTTTGTTGGGTATAAAATTATATACCCAACACACACACACACACACACACACACACACACGCACACACACACACTCGGGAGTATGTTATTTTCATTGATATTTGCCTACAACGCCAGTCAGAACTCAGATAATTCCTTATTATGCACTGTCCATCTTCAGGACACCAATGATTCAGACATCATCTTTTGGACATCACAGACCACAATTCCTTTTAGAATTAAATGAGACAAAACCTCTACTTCTATGGAACAATCTAAGACACACCTTTTGCCAGTATGGAAGCTATACTCTTCACATGACCCCTAAACCTTTCTTACCGAAAGTATTCATTCCAGTTTAGAGATATATAATGTGCAATTATTGGCAAGGTAGTCTTTCTTCTTTGGTAGAGTTTTCCCTCACTTTTGCAAGCAATTCTAATCTATTCGTATCTTGCATGCCAGTAGGGAAGATGTGCTTTGGAATAAAAGTGTATTATTGGAACTAAATGAACATTTTGTTATTTTAAAAGCAAATGAATATATTGAATGTTTCACATGTTTTCCTAATAGACCTCACAACTTTTTCTGCAGCACTTAAGGAAGCTGCTTTGAGCGAGGGATGGTCTGGTCCAAGAATAATATCCTACAATGCATATTTGTATCCAAAGTGGTTTATACAGGTGTGAGCAAGTGGTGTGTTTGTAAAAATGCTGCTGAATAGGCCACTTTCTTTCAATATACTAATTACTGTTTAATTGGTGCCTCTAGACAAGCTACAATTCAATAGCAGTGATCAAATCATTCCCTTTCCAACGTGTCTCGTAGAAAGTTCCATCAGGCACCGTGTTACGAATGGAATGAATGTTGAGGGAATTTCAGCAGGAGGGAGAGACGGAATTGGCCTGGGTGAACTTCAGGCTCTGAGATTCTGGTATTTGAATTCCTTTTGAATCAAAAGTTATTTTGATACGCAGCCCTTCCCTCCTTAAGCTCACGAAGGCAGTGTTTTCCACATTCAAAATGCAGCTGACATTCTGAGGGATACACCATGATTTTCGGGTATCACTTCTTTTTCAGTATGTAATTGTCTCTTCAGCTGTTTTTCTCCTCTTTCCCACCAGATCACCTCATCTGGATGCCTTTTTTTCACACCGCAGCTTAACTGGTGCTCAAGTTTTACGGTCATATTTCTGAAAGAAAATGATGCAGCGCACATAGGATGGGCTGTAAAAGACAACAGTACAGCGTGGCCATGTGGCTGCTGAGCCAGTCACTGGGTCACTTGCTAACTTAGCTGTTTCCTTAAACTAGGCTTTTAATCAATTTAATACAAATCTGTGTCTCAAGTTATTAAATAATACGTGATGAGACATTTAGGAGTCATAGTCAAAATCACAAGCCCTATGCTATTTACTACTATTGTCCCAGTGCCATTGTTAATTAAGGAGCATATTTATTAATTCAAATATTTGTAAAATTACCACGTCATCATTTTAAATCGACCATGGTCCCAATCACTCTATGACATATAAAAAATAATTAGAAATATATCACATTTATAGTCTCCTAGAAAAGATAAGACAATGCAGATGATTAAACATTATATGAGCTAATATGTAGTCAATGGTTATAAGTATTCGAAAAGAAGATGCTTATTCTCCAGCTGGGAGACTCAAGAAAGACCTCATGTGGGAGGTGTTCAAGCTGGTTCTGAAGGATGGAAATGATTCTGATATCTATGATTATGGGAGACTTAGCCACCCATAAAGTCTCCAGCGGTTAGTAGTTTAAAAAATAGTTTTCATTAGTTTTTTTTTTTTTCATTTGTTTTAATTTGCTACCAATTCCCTATAGGCAGCTTAGTACAAGGGAAAAAACATGAGTTACGGAGAAAAATCACCAGAGTTTGATTGACAGGGTCACCGTCACTTACAAGCTATTATTGACTGTGTGCTTCAGTTTTATCATCTGTACAATGGGCCCATAGGCAACAACAAGGCCTCACACCTAACTCTCAGGATTGTGGTGAGAGTGCAGCTGAGTAGGCGACACAGAACACTCCGTGCAGGGTGTGGAGGAAGACAGGCACTGGGCAGACATTGGCCCCCTGACCCTCTCTCCCTGCTCGCTAGTGCTGACCTAAGTAAACCTAATCGGGAGTCATCATCACTCAGAAATAAAATGTCTACCTCAAACACATCAGAATTTTCCTTAGTTCTCTGCTCTAGTTCTACGAGAATAATTTCCCAGTTAATCATACCTTGACATAGTTTCATGTTAATTGGTTTCCAGGTAAAAATTCTCATTTTTAAACATTCATCTTTTTCACAGGATTAAAGAATCTTGGGCTTTTTTCTTTCCCTTTTTCCTTTTAGCATATAACCGTAAAACAAAACATTTACGTTTGCTTTCAGAAATGTGTTTCAAAACAACCTGACCCTTCTCTCCATATACCTCAAATGAAGGACATGTAGCAGAAACAAAAGTTTTATCTTGCTCCCTCCGTCAAAGACAAGGTGGGGTCTGGATGTGATGTGGGGGGGGGGGGGGGTGAGGGTTTGCTCTAGCTCGTTGTCATATTTTTCTCTGAGTAAGGCCGATCCTCTATTGCAAACAGGAAGAATGGAAAAGTGTGCGTTTAAAGCTGTAAGAAGTGCCCTAAAACTATTTTGCCCCGGATACTCCTCACAAACCGTTCTGTATTTTTCAGTTGTCCTGTTTTTATGTCTAATGGAGTTTGAGATTGCTTTCACTATCCCCACTCCAACTCTAAGACTCAACACCCTGTCCTGCCTTGCTTCTCATCGTACGGCCTTCCTTTAGGAACCCCAGACTGGAAGATTTGCCCGTTACCGTGTCTGGGTGGACTCCAGCGCTGGGCTCCAGAGTGGTCCTCTGGGAGGACAGCTGATGTGGGGGGCGTACTTCCTGCCTCTTCCTGGGTGGTTCATGCTTCCTGGTACCTAAGCTCTCCAGTTCCTCAGATCCTTTGGACCTCTGTGTGTCTCTTGTTCTTGGGGCTGAAATCACAGCCCCTAAACACACCACATAGCCTCAGGGATCTCAGGAGCATAAATTGTGTCAAGTGAGCATGTGGGTCTGGAACTGGTCTGTTTCTCCACCACCTCATTTCTCTGCTTTGTGGGCCTGCGGGGCTTTTGAAGTAAATTGGTGCTACACCAACTTCCACTTAATTTGCTCAGTGGTTAAATTGATCTATCTCTTTTATTTGATCGAATCTCCAGGAACTGAATCATTTGCATTGATTTATTGATTGGTGCTATGTTTTCACCATTACTTTTGATCACTTTCAGCTGTTAATATTGGATAATTCAATCAGGATTGATTGGCCTTACCATTGAAGGCAGAAAGTTAATCATATAGGACAAAGAAATAGGACACAGCTAACCTCAGTTTGACTGTTATTCATTCTCTCTCCCTCTCCCTCTCTCTCCCTCCTTCCCTCCCTCTGTCCCTCCCTTCCCCCTTCCCCACCCCCTCTCTCTTCCTATCATCTATGCAGTAGCACAAAGCTAAGGTTTTTCTTGAGCAAAGAAGGGAGTTTAAAATTTTATAGCATTCACAATGCATCTAAAGACGAGGTAGCTTTATTTTGCTCTTTTATAAAACTGCTTCTAGAAATTAAGCAAGCGTACGGAAAGATAGAGAAGCATGATTGTCACAATGAACTCATTTGGACTAAATGAGTAAATGCATTTTCAATTACCCGTTTTGTACCAATAAATGCCTAATCTGCGTGTGCATGCTTGGAGGCACAACGTGGGCTCACCTTTTTCTAAATTTGGCCCTCACTGCTTCACCATGTGTCCTGCTAGTCAAATGCTCAAGAATCAAGTGGTTAATATGACCGAAGTAGGGGCAGCAGAGGTGATAGCAATAAGCCAAAGCCACTTTATTTACATCCGAGTCGTCTCTGCAACACCCCAGCTCAGTTTTTAAAAATTCTCCATCCATTAATTTCTTGATGTTCATATCGATGGCTGGTTTTCGCTATTAAAAGATGGAGCACCACCTCCTCGTTCTAGGAGTCATTCCCTCCTCCAACAGCCCTGTTGTTAGCGATCTGCCATTACATTATTTTTTTGTCTGGCCCAGAGTTGACGACAGATGGCCATCTCCGAACTGCCATCAGTGCGACTTTATGGAGCATCCAGCTAGGGTGTACTGAAGAGCACTGTGGCCACTTCCACAGCCCCCTCCCTCCCCACCCCCTGGAAATGTTCATCACCTCTGCCACATTCTGCCTTGGCTGGGCTTTGCTGGCCCTGCCACCTTGTATGTCGCCAAGACAGCCTGCTGCCGCAGCGCCAGAAGATCTGCCTCCTTTAGGAACGAGAAACTGCGGGCATGATTGTCCCGTAAAGACAGAGCTCTGTCTCACCACGTTTGCAGTCAGATCCTTTGGAGAGACCTGGAAATCCAAATTTCTAGAACATTCCGCAATCCGGAGAGGCACGTTAAATTCCCACATATGTTCCTGTTTTAGATGTTTGCTCCACACACGGATCAGCTTCCTCACATTAGCGGAGACAAAATGCCAAGAATAGAGCCTTTGTGTTTACAAACTTTTACCCGACTATTGGAAAACACCACCCCCATATCCAACTGTTGTGACAATTAGAGAAAGAGAGATGGTAATCATGGACTTCAACTATAAATCCCCTGAAATGAGCAAAGAATTCATTCCCGCGCCTTCTGATCCATCGATGTGGCGATCCATCGGACAGCCGCGCGAAATGAGCTGTTGCTGTGCATTTGGAGAAAGATTGATAGGCTGCTCTTGATCGAGTTTGCTAAGGCAAGGCAGCTTCAGAGCCAAGCGTGTATTTTAAGAGGAATTCACATTTGTATCCTTTATTGTTATATTTGCAGCGAATCTACAGCTCGGAACAGGCTCTGCCCTGCAGCTATGAAAGAGTAAGTTCCCCTTATTGGAGAGAGAGAGCAGTGTTCTGTAAAAGCCTGAGATGTGGCGGGTGAGATGAATAGTGCTTAAAAGCAGTGCTCGCTCGCGGTGCTGTCATTTAGAACAGCAACTCCAAGGCTTTAAACGGGAGTGAAAGGCAGGGTAAACGAGTCCTTTAAAAGCGGTGAAATTTTAAACTGCCTAAAATAACAGACCTCCTTCATTGATAACTTCATCGAATGCGCGAGTGGGAGAACTAACCAACTGGGCAGGAACTGCCTTCCCGTAAGGGGAGGAGAAAGTGCGCGAAAGGGAGGCTCTTCCCGGGTACTCAGGGTGTCTGAGAGGTGGGCATCTTTCTTTCGCGCCTGCCCCCTCCTGCTTTGATTCCGTTCCCCGGCTGACAGAAGACCACCTCTCACTGGAAACTCGAATCACCCGTGAAAGGTTTCCTTTTCTGACATCGCCAAAACTTAATTTTGTAATTATCTGACTTACACCACTGGGCACATCTGCTAAGTTTGTGTGCCTTCTAGACACATAAAAGGCTACCGGGATACCATTAAATAGCAGCAGTGAGCTTTGCTGTGCTTTGAGTTTATAAGGGTGAAAGGTGATTGGGCAGGAAACTAGAACAGTCTATTTGCTGTGAGCCAGGCGCTAAGACCTCACTCCCATACTCAGTTATAATTCATGATGGTACTGGTGGGAAGCCCTCATCCCTCTGTGGAGTTAATGCATCTCCACTGAAGCCTGCTGAGAGCACCCTGCGTCTCCGCCCACCATCTGTGCCTTCGCTTGCAAGCTTTCCCTCTCTCTTTCTCACTTTTTCCTGAGATCTCGGAAACGTTGTCGGGCCACTACTGCTTTGTTAAAGGTGGCGCTCCAAAACGGGACTGTCCTGGAACTAGGAGAAGAGCTGGAAGGGACGCATTACGGTGTCGTTTAATGTCTCACGTAGAACACGGACAGGCGGCAATGGCCTTAAACCAATCGCTGACTCTGGGAGCCGGGGATGTGCTGCCAATCGCCGATTAGTAAGGGGCACCCATGGTCTGAGCGCAACAGGAGGCCGGGGACAGCAGACAAGGTGTGCGTGGCGATTGGAGTCACGTCCGTCCTGAACCTGAGTTCAGAGTCCAGAGTTGGATCTGAGAAATGTGCATGCCCTCTGTACCATGGCTCAGGTCAGCCGGTGGCGTGAGCGCCAACCCGGTCCCCCACATGCTGCCCCATCTGCAATGTGACGCCCCCCCCACTCTGAGGACCAGAGCTAATTGCCTCGGGGCTCCGCAAGCCTCTGCTCAAAATGCCCTAACCCCGGGCTTCGCAGAACCCCTCTTACACACTCTGGTGATCTGCGTGGCGCAAGCCACCTTCTGAAGTAGAATGAGCAGAGACGCCCAGCTCCAAAACTGGCTGCAGCCCAGAGCCCCAGAGCTGGCAGGGAGACTTGTTCCCTGCCTGTCCCATCCCCTCAGGGGGCCTCCCGCCCCACTCCCCACTCCCACACTCTGCGGGGAGCCCAGAGGGTGACCGGACAGGAGGACACAGCCTGTTAAAACGAAAGATGATACTGCCCCTCCCGGTTCACGGCGGACCCAGGATTAATTTGTAATGTTTCACAATCTGTGCTCTTAACATCGTCTGTTGTTCGTACTCCTTTTTAAAAGATAAATCAAATTCAGGCCTGAAATACCAGTGTATGAATTTAACAGATGTGATGCCATAGGGGACCTACTGTGTTATAAGCTGCAGAAATGGCCTTTTTATGCCTCAGACTTGGGCTTATTCCAAAGAGGCTTTAGAACTACAGCAGCGGGGTGAGAGGTCACACATTAAGACAGTAGCACCCACACGTAATTCGGCCTTGTGTGTAATTGGTTCAAAATCTCATCCCGATGTCTGGGTGGTATTACATCGTCTCGCTCACCCTCCGAAGGGAAAGTAAGGCAAGAGTGGCTGTACTCACTGTCCAGGTTTTCCTGGGTGAAAGATCACTTTGAGATGACACAGCTGAGTAGTCAGCCTGAAATCCTGGTTGGTATTTTATTAATTTTGCACCAAGATAAATCCTGAAATTCTGACAAACTCCATGACAGGTGAAATTCCTTCTTGCAGTATCTGCTCAGCAAGAGGCTGCTCATTTCATTCTGTTCCGAGGCAGGCAACAGGAGGGCAGCTTTATAATCAGCCCTCAAAGGACCCCCAGCCGCCCCAGAGTCTCGGGCTGATTGAATAACTCCTGGGCCTCTTCCCCTAGGCCTCCATCAGCGGGGGTCCTGTGGAAAGCAATCTCCCGCAGACTGGCACTGAAGTGAGCTTTAAACCACCATTTTCTGCTCTCCAGAGGAGCCTGGAGTACTAAAAGATAGATGGGCTGCAGATATTTTATGAGAAACTGTCAGAAGAAGAGCAGAGTAAATGTTTTTTTTCTTCTCCTTCTTTGAGTCACACACTACATCACTGTTGAATTTCTCCCAGAATCTTTTACATTTAAAGTAAGAAATTAATTGGTGGCTAATCTTCCATTCCCCCTCCTTCTTCTTCGTTGTCTTCCTCCTCTTTTTTTTTTTTCTTAAATATTCACACAGAGGCCCTTTGCTTAACCACAGTTGCAGAAAATCAGTACCATTTGCGATGAAATATTTATAACGACAGAATGAAAAATTGGATTCATTTTCTGGACTGTAGCCGAACAGTCTGCAACTTTGCGCGGCGTTGTTTAGCATCTCTGATTCCTCCCTTCCGCCGGAGTCTTTTTCGAAAACATGCCACATGTACGCTTACCTATGCTTTGGAGGGATGCCTACCAAAACACGGAACCCATTTTGACTCTTCAAAAAGAAAAATTAGGGGAGAAAAGAGCATATTTCTGTGCTGCGGCGGGCGGGGGGGGGGGGCGGGCTCGGGTCCGTAGAAATGTAGACTGGATGAACCTGGTCAAAAGGAAGAATGCCAGCTTTGCAGGGAAGGCAGGGAGAAGTTTATAAGGAATACAGAGACAGTCTGGTGTGCGCTCTGTAGCAGAGTACAAACAGCAATCAGCAGGCCACAGTATCTGGGGGCAGATTTATAAGGGGAAATGGGAAAGCAGGACTGAGGTGTGTAAATATACATCGAATATCAGAGCTCACCTTCTTTTTTCCCTTTAGTGTTGACTGCATACGCTTTCCTTTCCACGTGACCCTCATACTCAGAGCTGCTTTCTTTCTAACAGCGTTGATTATAGCATTTTTTTTTTAAGAGATAAAGGACCAAAGGATTCTGCTAAAACAGTCCGGCGCTGTATTTCAAACGAGTGCAAAGCTGCAACAATACATTCGTTCTTAGGACGGGACCAAATTGGATTTGTAGCAAGGTGCCTATCAAGTAAATTTCAGTCCACCCAACAAGTTTTCGCTTTCCTCTCCACAGATGGGCCTGAGGAGCCCAGCCATGCCCCCTTCCTTCGTTGTAGGAATCTAACAAGGGATGGCTCCCTTGCTAACAGGGTCTCCTCAGTCTCCTGTTCCAGCCCTGTAAGGTGACCTCTCATCCGTCCCCTTTTGAAGCACTGGGTTTAATTAGTTAGCGTTGTTTCGCTGGTTTTATCATGAATAAGAACAGTCAAACTCCCATCTTCAGGTCCCATGCACTGAATTTGCATCATGCGTTGCCAACTCCACAAGATCAATAATCCATATTTTATTGCACAATAAAGGCTGCCTGTAATTGAATTAGCTCATTCATTCCATCTGATTAGCCCTATTTTATTCATGGAGAAGAAAAATAATAGAAACCTACCTTCACCGCTATATTGCCTTATGTGAATGGAAAAGAGCCTTCGGCACTGTAAAACATCTTCCTAAAGATGTAGAGCATTAACGTCAGTATTTGTTTATCCTAGGGATGAACTGAATCACATGACACTGCATTGTTGTTGTTTTTTGGTTTTGGGGCTTTTTTGGTTTTGGCGATCACCAGTGTTCACATCCATGGTGTCCATCTGTCCGCTGCTCCGCCGGCATGAGTATCCAATAACAAGAACAAGACCCCACCGCCCAATTCTGAAAGGTAGCTGGAATAAACGTCTTCTGTTATGCGCCTTTGGAGAGATTCACCTCCAGGGATTTACCCTGAGGTCATTACCTCTTCTCCATGCATGGGTTATCATTTTCAAGAGGTTCGAATGCTTGCTCTATTCTCATTGTCACAGAATCTCAGCCCAAATTTGGATGCGGGTATTGAGAAACACCGAACGGGAGAGGGGCCCTTTATTACTGGGATCTCTCAAGATCTCAGAGCATAATACAGTTTGTATGTGACACGCACTGTCTCAGAGGGTTGGAGTTTTTCAACAGGCTTCTAGCTTTGTCTTTGCATTGCCCCCCCCCCCCCCCCACAAAATAAATAAATGAAATGATTTGGAGAAATATGCTGACAGCACGAAATGATGTGTGTTCTGACACAAACTGCATTGTAGCTTAGAAATCTAGCCTGAAGTTATTTTACTGTAGCATGTCTTTGATTCTTTGATTCCAGGAAGAAACAGAATTTTCCTTGAAAGCGTGTGTTTTAGGATGTGACAATAACTTTTCTCCAGTGCTGGGCATGGGTTGGGCAGATTGTTTCTACTTAGCCCTTATTACTGCTTTCTTTCTTGAAGACAGAGGTTAAGGGGGGGAAATTTTTTTTTTACATTAGTTTTTCAACAACTTAGGAGAGTCTGAAATATATACCCTGGCGAATGGAAACTATAATAGTGTGTATTCAGAATCAGTCTCCTCTCTGCAGACCAGGAAAGGGACATTGAATAGCGCTCATTTATGTACTGCCAGACGTATTTCTGCATGTGATGTGGCTTGCCGAACCGCTTTGAATGATTTCCAGTGTTATTAGGCAGACTCAGAGGAGTAACAGGCCTCATGACAGAAGTAAAGAGCCGTGTGGCAGCACTCCTTGCTGAGGGAAAGTTGCGCGTCAAACCCGGTCATCAGCGAGAGAAGCGCCCAAACGCAGACTTCATTTTAATATCCGAGTTAACAACTCTCTGGGAATATTTCTCTTCCTCTTGTCCAGCTCCTTCTGTGTTGTGGCTGGTTTGCATTTGTGTTTGAAGTGCCAGGCGGTTTAATGAAGTTATTCTTTTATAAATTTTGCAACACTGAAGCAAAGCATGAGGGCTTTAAATTAGAATAAGTGCCACTTCTGTATGGCAGGTTCCTTTGAGGACTGATTAGAATGAGGCCTCCCGTTGCCAGGCCCTTTATGCATAGCAGTGTTGCTGCATGTACTGGTTTACAGCTCACCTTTGAATTTGCATGAGTGTGCACCGTGCCTGCTGCCTGGCCCTCTGTTAGAGCTGTCTTTCTTCCAGGATCATGTTAAATACTTCACTTTAAAGAGTTATTTTTTTAATTATATTGCTTTATTGTAATGAATTAAAATTAACTTGGAGTAGCAAATTATATAAGGACGGGAGGGTTATAGATTGCTCTCACCATAGTTACAGCACATCTTTGTGTGGGGGGAACAAGAGGCTGTCCTTCTAGAAGCTCTGTGCACCCTGAGAGGGGAGGAAACTGTCCCGCAGAGACCTGGAAGCAGTTCCAGAAAAGGTGCCCAGGACGTGGGAGGAGAATGGGAGTTTAACGTGGGGGTTTCTGAAGGAAACGGAAGCTCTTCTTGGCCGGATGGAAAGCTGGGGAAAGCTCCGCCATTGTAAGGCCCGAAAGATCCCGAGACAAGAGTAGATGATGGACAGGAGAAAATACGAATAAACCTGAAGACCTGACGAGGCTCAGTGAATTAAGCATTCCCGATTTCCTCTCTTCGTGCCTGCCTGTGTGAACTGGCTAATAAACAGGGGTGATTTCAGGGAATGAGGAGGCAGGAGATTATTAGAGAAAGGGGACTGGAAACTTTCTACAGTACACAAAAACACACAGAGGAAAAAGGAGAGGAAAGAGCGAGCAAGAAAACAAGCACCCACCTCGAGTGTGACATTATTTCTCCTCTCTCCAAACCAGAGTTTTTGGGTTGTTTTTGTTTTACTTTAAAGTGAGGGACACCCAAATAGACTTGAATTTGTGAAATACTTGCATGTTAAAAAGACTTTCTTAGAATTTAAAACAAGGGCAGGGGCGCCTGGGGGGCTCAGTCAGTTAAGTGTCTGACTCTTGATTTCAGCTCAGGTCATGATCTCGCGGTTCATGAATTCGAGCCCCACATCGGGCTCTGTGCTGACGGTGTGGAGCCTGCTTGAGATTCTCTCTCTCCTCCTCTCTCTCTGCCCTTCCCCGGCTCGTGTGCATGTGCTCTCTCTCAAAATAAATAAGTAAACTTAAAAAAAAAAAAAAGAATTTAAAGCGAGGCTACTTTGGGCTCCTTCTAATTGCATTCTCCATGGAGGAATATATGAGCAGTGAGGGACAGAAAGATCAGAGGCAAACACCAGGGATTTTACCTTGTAGAACCCATGTACGGATGTAACAACCCCCCCCACACACACACACACACACACGGCACATGCTCACGCCAACATCCAACTCTGGCGTGGATGTGCACATCCACGCTTACACTTAGGCAGTTTAATCGTGTAAATGATGCAAGTCAAATGTCCTTTTATAGTTTTATCCATTTTATGTACTAAAGCAAATGCTCTAGTAGACAAGCATCTGGTTGCTTGTGATGAGGAAAGACTTTTTGCTGTTACTCTTAATGATTTATAACGCGTTTGACTTACTCTTAATACGACTTCACCTCCTAGAGAGTTTGGCGGTGTTTTTAATAAAAGAAGTAATACACTGCAAGGAAGTGGCATTTCTTTCGCTTTTTGCCCAAGTTCAATAAACTATTTTTCATAATTGTTGGAATTTGGTTGAAGGGAATCCTTGTCCGTATCAAGCGGAAAAGCAGAAAGAGTCCTTCCTTGCTCCCTCCTTCTCCCTACAAAGGTTACCCTTTGAATATAAATTACAAGCCTTGTGCGTCTCTCATTCTAATCAGATGACCTTTTGAATCTAGTGGACCAGAGTTTAAATCCTAAGCCTGCCAGTCAGTTTTTAAATCAATGCCCTGTTCCAGCAGCTTTCAGGTATGTAACTTTAAATTTCAATGGATTTCAAAAACACAAATGAAATAAGTGATGCGGGTAGAATCTTGCAGCTGATGGCAAAACTCGCCCAAGTTGACTGCAAGGTCTTGGGCCAAGTAACGTGACCAAGGGTAATCTCACTAAGTCCTTTAAAAACAAAACCTTCCGGGATTCAAAATCTAAGAGAAAAGGGAGGAGCAGGAAACTTGTCGTGTTGGCAAGAGCACAGTTCTGAGCAATTATCAATTTAAGCTCCCATTATTTGCCGCTAATTACTACACGAGGCTGTTAAATATTTAGCAGAAGTTTGTTTAATTGCGTTTGACTGGGAAGGGGGTGCCTGAATATGGGCTGGGCAGCAAGAGTCCGTTGTGTTCATCAAGAGCCGGGCAGAAAGGAAATTTGTATTCGCCCAAGATGAACACATTACAGTGTCAGACAAGCCTTCTTTTTTTTTTTTTCTTCCTCCCGCAGATTTATTTATCTTTAAGGTATCTAAAATTAGAGCACGGAGAAGGGCACTGTTCACCGATGTAAAATTGGAAGGAGGTCATTCTTAACCTTGTTTACAGATGTTCTAGTTTAGAAAGCGCCAGTGTGATAAATTAAACATTGCAGGGGGAAAAATTAAAGCTTAGCAACAACTGGCACATGGACACATCTGTCCGTGAAGCACTGACTTAATCCCTGAATATCTTATTAGACTGTATTGCCTATCAAAGCCTTCTGTCCCATAATACGCTGGGATCCTGCACTTGTAGAAACTGAGCAGCATCTTTTGGCTTCAGCCTCACTTTCACTTTTGCTGGCTTTGTATAGTTTGATTTAAATTTTCTTTTGGCTCCTTGCATGTAAACAAGTAGTTCAACTCACTGTTCTGTTTAAAAAATAAACTTTATACTTGTATTTCCCAGCGGCTGCTGTGCTCTTTTTAGTCTAGGCTTCCAGTTTGGCACCTTTTTTTCCCCCTTAACATAGTAGATACTGTGTGCTATTGCCAGTTCCAAAGTGGGAAAATGTAAGCCTGGCAGGTAGGTGAAACGGATAAGGGTCAGCTAGCAACTGAAATTTTACTGTCGTTTCTAAGATTTCAATGAAAAATGAAATTATGATGATGTTAGCGTTTCCCATGTGTGACCCATCAGCAGTGCTGCCCTTTTGAAACTGGTGGGCCAGAGTGGCTTGTTTTATTTCTCTGATGTTTAACTGTCCAAATTCTAGAAAATTGTTCTACATTAGCAATTTGGGCATGGCATTATTTCGAAAATTAGTCCTTGCTTAGGCTTGAGAAGACTCATCCTAGACCAAAGCTAAGGTAAGTAGGTGGGTATTCTTGGGACAGTGTTAACCACCATAGGCTTTCCCAACTTGGTTTGATGTTGTGAGAAAGAGCGCCTGTAACGAAAAGAGCCTCTTTTTGAAGGGGCTCCCCACGTCTCTGCCCAGCCTGAACAATCTCCTGCCCTACAGATGACTTCCCGTCCTGAATGGTCTACACCCTCTCCCCCGATTCTCAGCCCGATTCACGCTTACTCTCCCTCTGGTGCCCGTCATTCCCTTCTAACCTTCTCCTCATCACTCCAGCACCAGGCAAGTGTGACTCCTCTGAGAACTAAGTCGACTGTCTCTCACAAGAGGTGAGGTGTCCTTTCTCTGTGGCCCGTAGCATCCCGTCCTCGCTGTAGCTGGTGAGTGCGTGGGGGTGGGTGTCTGTCATCTCTGCTGCCGGCCCCGCCCAGAGATTAGAACACATCAACCGGTGCCACTCAGCAATTGCTTCACACCCAAAGCCAGCTGAGCCACCAGAATAGCTAGAAGACCTTGAAAGCTGGCTTCTACTCTCTGGGTCTTAATTTCTTTATAAAATGAGATATCAGAACAGATGCTGCTAGGACCCTCCCAGCTCTGAAATCATTTCTTTGGTTCTCTGACGTATTCGTTACTTACACATATAATTGATGCCTGCTATTAAATCTAGATCAGCAAATTAAGGATGACGGCTCTTCTGTTTGTTCAAAGTAGATAGTCCAACTATTCATACCTTATATATGAATTCTAAGTTTAATACCGATCCTTTGTTAGATTGCAAATATTCCTAAAACGGCATCGATTAATTGCCACGAAAATGTACTACCTTTGTTCACTGATGGTACATGGATGTCACATTGCTGAATGAGTGGACATTTTTGGAGACACTCGATTCTTCATACAAGCAATGCCATTTATGATATATCTCAAAGGATATTACGTATCCTTTCCAAAAGTTCTCAACAATCGCCCACTCTCACCCATTGAGTATATTTGAAGATGGTATGTGATATAGCCCCATGCAGTGTATGTGTCCCTTTTGCTATCCTTTTTGTTTGTTTTTAAATTTAGCGGAGGAGATACCTCTTGGACTGAAGGCTAAGCAGCATGCTCAAGCATGGCACAGCAAACTCATTGTGTTTTCAAAACACTATAAAACAGTGATCGTCAATTGGGGGTGATTGTTTTCCCCACCAGGGAATACGTGGCAATGTCTAGAGACAGTTATGGTTGCGACAACAGGCATGTTTTTGATAGAGGCCAGAGATGCTGCTGAACATCCCACAGTGCAGAGGACAACCCCCGCCCCACCCCCCGCCAAGCAAAGAATTGTCCAGCCCAACATGTCAATAGTGTTGGGGTTGACTGTTGAAAGGCAAGTCCCACTGGCCTTCTAGAATCTATTTAATTTGTAGGCTTCTCTCTAGAACAAAGCAATTGAGTGACACATTTTGTGTAATGACTAAGAAATGGCTTCTTGGATTGTCTTTTGGTTTCCTTTGGATGAGAGAGAAGAGCTTAATGCTGCAAATATATGGCCAAGACTTCTAAACATAAACTCATGAACATGCCAATGTCCGCATGCTTCAAGGTTATCTCAGACCATCTTTTTCTAGGCTTATTTAGCATGAACGTTCAAAGAACAACAATAAAAATGTAATTCAGTGAAATTTACTAGAATGTGAAATCATTTCTTATGGGAGATGTGATGGAAACGTCATTGCCAGAACCACTTAAAATTAGCCTGGAGTACGAACTTTATAAAACAATTCTGTTCTAGCAAGGGGACCGACTAAATAACCTAATGGTCCTTTTCTATCGTTAAGATCTTGTATTTTTCTGGTCACTTCTGATGACACCCTTTCACATTTTGCTTTAATATGACTTGGTGTCATCCAGAAAATGCTTTGAGATGTCAGGCCAAGCCCATGTGAACTGTTAAATGTCAAAAGAAAATGCACCCGTGTCTCTGTAAGTTCATGGCGATGGTATTACCATGTGAAAAAATACAAAGGGAAATTCTGTCAGTGCAAACATGATCATAAATGCAACATTCATGGCATTAAAGAGAGGGGCAAAAGCATATGACAGTTTTTGAAATGCCATTGCTGTGTCAAAACAAAAGAGTAGGACCCCATTTTAGTAAATTCTACCAAAGTAAAAATTATGAGTCAGCTTTCCTGGCTATGAAAATGGCTATTTATGTTTTCAGATTCCCAAAACACTTTGGGAAATATTATTTATCTTTTAAGGACTATTCATTAAAATATACCATATCTTATAAAATTGCACATACCCATGTATATGTTCCTGCGGGTTCCTGGGTAAGGTTCGTGAACCACAATTACCCAAAATTTCTCCAGCCAGGAATTACATGGATTGTGGAGAGTGGAAACTCTGGGGTGGCAAAACGGGGTCTAATTGGTACTTTTGGATGATTTGGGTCTTCCGTGTAATTTTTAGAACATTACTAATGGTACTTCTAGCACTGTAGCAGTTTCAGTTTTAATTAATTTAAAACTCTGAGTACTTCTGTAGTTGTTTGGACTTTGAAAATGTTCATTTATTACATTCACATCCCATTAACCTTATTAAGGCGTTTAAAGGCTGCCCTTCGCCATAGTTTTTCTCTAGCGTGTGGGGGGAATAAACCCCAGTATCCTGTCGTCATGAGGTGCCTACACTTTTAAAACTATTTCGCTAGCAAAAGAAGTTGGGGGTGAAAAAGAGAGAGGGTGGAAATGTAAAAATCTTGATTAGAAAGTATAATTTAATAGAACATGTATTGAACCAAATGTATTGATTAATGTAGAAGATATAGTACTTGTATTGATTCAAACCAGAGATTTAGTACTAAAAGCTCTGAGCCAAAAAGCTGTTGCAGATTGCTACAAAAGTCAGTTTAATGCTGTCCTTGAGAATGCCTTCACAAAGAAATTCTTCTAATGTTTGAGGACTAGGTGGAATGCGGTATATGTCAGTTTGATCCCGGAGGGTTTTATTTTGTACTCTAATAGCTGTTACGAGCCTACATTATATCCAAGGAGTAATTTTCCTTAGGGGTGCCCGGCTCGCTTTGTGTCAATATTCTAGCATTTTAAGTCACGTACAGTATATGCTTCTGGGAACAGGGAAGGAGCCAGCCAGACTCATAATGGTCTGCATTCATTAATAAAGGCAGAAGCTTCTGTCCCTCCATTGCCCACTACAGGG
The DNA here is from genome assembly GCF_007474595.2 of Lynx canadensis. Taxonomy (NCBI): domain Eukaryota; kingdom Metazoa; phylum Chordata; class Mammalia; order Carnivora; family Felidae; genus Lynx; species Lynx canadensis. The sequence continues at coordinate 46,957,974 of NC_044314.2, forward strand.
ATGCCTCTTTGGCCTTCAGGGACCCGTACAGACACATTTAAAGAAAGCTTTATTTTGAGTGGGCAGGAGATGAAATGTAGGACTTGCAGGCATTTCCTAAGTCAGCTATATGCCCGAGCACAGGGGTGACCTTAATGGGTCAAAGAAGAATGCAGGTCAAAAGACTTATTATCCAGCCTGTTGGAAACCAATTGCTTTTGTTTAAAAAAAATAAAATAAAAAATAAAAAAAGCAGTAGGGCTTAAAGGTGGACGGTAATGTAGAATTCTGTGTGCAGCCCGTAACTGTATGTGTGCTGAAATATGCCTCTGGAAAAATACGAGCATACAGATTATCCATAGTGTTTACAGATAAAGGTCCAACCCTAGTGATAAAAGGAAGGCTAATATAATTAGTTAATCAGTGATGATTGATTACGGATGTTTGCATTCTTCAACTAAAGAAAAAACAACACGCCGCCATGGTGCTGTCACCATCTGTTGAAAGAAACAGCCACACTTAATCTTTATATTTCTTTTATTTCTTCCCGCCTTGCATTGTTACAGAGCCACAATTGCCTCCTATTTCATCTGGTTGGAAAACATCTCATTTAAATTGAATACAACTGCCGTTTAAATTCAGGATCCTGATGGCATGGTGAATTAGTGGAAAGCTTGTTATTTCTATTTTTTTTTTTTCATTCCTTTTTCAAATAGCATGCTGGCTCTTTTTCTTACTTTTAAAAGCTTGTCAGAATTTGTTTGAGACAAAGGGCTATAAATAGGCAAGTCATGGTAAAAATGATTAACATATTTGAATCAACAGATCTCACAAAACTTCCATTCAAACGCAGTTTTTATTTTTATTACCATCACTACTTAACATTTTACTGATGGCAACAAGAGAGTTACAAAGCCAGACGAGACGTGACCTCTGCCAAAATTTTGGACAAGTGAGGGCAATCTGTGGCCACAACTTTTGGGGGTGGGCACTCAAACTCTCCTCCCTGGGAAGGTAGATTCCCCCTGGGCTTTCCTCCAAAGCTTAACTTCATCCTTGTTGTTGGTGCGAATATTCAGATTCACCTCAAGATCGCAGGAAAATGGGGTAACTTGGCCAAGGTGAACAGTTTCAGGAGATCATGGGGTTTTATTTTTTATTTAAAAATATTTTGCTTGGATTGCATTTTAAATAGGATTAAGCCGTTTGACCAGTAAATGTGGTCAGCTCTCAGAAAGGAGGAGGCTGAATTAATCATTTGTTAGCGTGCCAAAGCCCAAGATGAGAATTCCAGTCTTGTAAAATGAAAGGCATCTCATATTTTAAAAGAGATGCATGCACAGTGCTAGTAGGGAATTTTGAAGGTCCTTGTCTGGTTTTTAGCTTTCCAAGTTTAATTTCACATTTATAGGGGGGAAAAAACCACACTCCTCCCAAATGGGGCCCTTTACCGTAAGGAGAGTGGGTTTTTGAAACCTGGCTATTAAGGTATCATACCTAGATGGATCTTCTTTTAAACTTTAAGGTGTGCTGTGGATTTGGTTTTTGTTTTTGTTTTTTGGGTTTTTTTTTCCTTAACACAAACCCCCCTCGTGTAAAACAACTGTTCATAACTGGGATTAATGGTTTGCAATTTTCAGTTACTTAGACATGGGGTCTCCAAGAGATGGCTTTTTGCAGAGTAGAATATGGCTCTCTGTGGGATTTCAGAAGTTTTCTTCTCTTCCTACTTCCTTTTCTGTCGTCACCCCCTCACATGCCCCCATCGCTTTGCGCTGGTGTTCTCCTCGATTATGTAAAACGCTTTCCCTTCATCGGAACAGATCTTTTTCCCCATAAACTGTCATTGCATTAAAGTACTTTGGGGACCGTGAATTGCTGTGTAAAAGCAGTGATACGACCCACTGCTTTGTTCGAGTGTAGTGTTTCCTCTGGACCCAAAGAGCGCGAAACTCTCAGGTGGAAGAAGGCTGCTTGCTGACAGCCTCCTTGCTGGGCATCCACGGTTGTACCGCCGCGACTCGGGACCAGTGTCCTGGACGGAGCCAGAGCAAGAGGGAGCCGGGCCCGTGGCCCGCCGTCTCTTCCTGCTTAGTGCCTCTCTTGCCCACTGTTCATCTTTCCCACTTGTTCCCGGTTCTCCCTTTCTAAAGAAACCGTGTCACTGATCTTAAAAAAATTTGGGGCACCTGGGTGGCTCAGGCAGTTAAGCATCCAACTCTTGATAACGGCTCAGGTCATGATCTATCTCACTGTTCCGTGGGTTCGAGCTCTGCGTCACGCTCAGCGTGGAGCCTGCTGGGCATTCTGTCCCTCTCCCTCTCTCTCTGCCCCTCCCCCACTCACACTGTCTCTGTCTCTCTCAAGATAAATAAACTTAAAAAACACTTGTTAATAAATAAATAAAAAGAAGGCTCCCATGAAGCAACTTCTTGTTTCTCTTAACACAGGATCTTCAGTGAAGTCTGGAGACTCACACTCTGAGCCTTTTTTCTCCAGTCCTTAAAGTCAGCCCAACCTATGCAGTTCAGACACCCATTCCTTCCTTCAGAAAATGAAATTGGGCCATTTCTATCTTCAGTGACTCAGAATAAAGCGTAGGGGTGAGGGGACAGACACGGCCCAGGATTCCTTGAAGGTGGTGGGGGAAAGCCTTTGAGGACTGGGTTTCTTTTGTTTTCAGTGCACATATGCCTCACCCAAGACTGCCTACCAGAATTCCCACTTCCCATCCTGACAGTCACTACTAGTGGTGGACATGGGACTACGGGAGCCTGTCTTAACTTCACCCTCAGTTGAGCGGGAGCCAAAAAAAAAAAAAAGGGAAGGAAAAAAATGACAATAACTAATGTCAATCATATGCAGGCATCTCTACACCAAGAGAACTTGCTGCCTTTACCGTGTCCCGTGCCAGATTTCCCAGTTACACATTATTTGTATTAGGGCTCTTTATTTTTGTGTAAGCTTGAATTTCCCAAGCCGTAATCTTGTCTTTCTCTCAAATGATCTATCTTCTTCTCTGGTCATATGAAAAGCATAAATCCTTTATAGCAGCAACTTCAGTCTGTTGTAATAAGTAATTCACATGTATTTGTTCATTTCTCTGCACCTCTGAAGAGGCTTCTATGGCTTTGGTTTAGGATGAAAGCATCTGAGACACAACTATTGCCAACTGTTACAGCCAATTCATGTTAGGTTTTCGTCTTGCAGTATCTGAATAGAGGCACGTACCAAAACACTGGAGTGATTGCAATATATCTTCCTTTATTAACCTCCAGAATCCTATCAAATATGGAATGTCTCTTGTAAGCACTTAAACATTTAAAACTAATGTTATTCAATTTGTTTGTTTATTTGTTTGTTTAACTTTGGTTTAAAAAAAATCCATTGCCCATCGGTGTCCTATCATTTAGGTAACTTTTGTCATAAATGAAAAACCCGATCAGACTTGACCCTTTGAGACAACAAAAGGCTTAGATAGGGTATTTTGAACATATGAACTTTTGTATTGTTTATAAACTCTGATCATCACTGTGTTCATTTTTAAGGAAATAGGAAAGTTTTTTAGTCTCCTCGGTATTTTGATTACTCTTTCTGTCTACCTATTGGTGAAAAATAATTTTCAGAAGTATTTAGAATCAATACAAAGAAAAAAAGGCTTGGCATAAAAATGATCTGTTCCTGTATGCACTGTTAGGCTAGTGCTACTAAGTAGGAAAAAAGATCCAGGCTTATCTTCCACTGCATTAATAACAATAGGTATGCTTTCAATAAGGGAGAGTGAAATAAGGTTCCTCGTCATTACTGGTTGCCAGGCTTCAAAAATGCACTAAGTTTGAAATGGAGAAGGGGAAGCCTGGTGCTCTGGGCCCCCACCGGGCAAGCGTCTGGTCATTCAGTAGTATTCACAGAGCAGGCAATTTGCTAATCATGGGGGATGAAGAGATAGCAAAGATCTGTAAGGCTTACAAACTCTGCTTTAAAAACTTCCATAGCACCTGTTCACCTCCACGACCCAGCCTGAACTCCTTAGCAAGGTGCAGAAGGCTCTCCGTAACCAGGCCCCCAACTACCGTCCAACTTCCCTTCTCATCAGTACTCTTGGTTCAGGACACTGTAGGAGACTCCATCCAATCTGAACGACAGGTCCACGAACATACCTTGTGTATTCTCGCTTCATTGCCTTCAGTTATGGGAGCCTGGTGGCCCAGAGTGTCCTCCCCAATGTCCTTTCATGTTTCCAGCATCAACTCAAATGTCACGTTACACACGTTACTCCAAAGGCTAAGCAATATTAGGTGTGATCATGGCATTTCTGTGTTCATTTCTGATACAGTTCTTCCATATAGCTCTGCCATCTTGTGCCCGTGCGACTTTCTTCTTTAGACTGTGAGCACTTGGAAGGCACAAAGGCAGGGACCATCCCATTCCCTTCAGTAGCCCTTGGCTAGCTAGTCATTCACTTGGCCGCATCTTTACGATGACTGCAATGCTGTGGGCTGTGCCAGGTGGTGATACAAGTGTTCAACAGATGTTTGTGAAGGAATGAATGAATGAATGAATACCAGAATTTCTGACACAGGGAGAGAGCCAGGCCTACAAATAACCAAAGACAAGACCTCAGATATGTACTCTATGAGCGCTGCAAATGCAGGAGGAGATCAGAGGAGGGAGAAATTGGTTTTAGATGAGAGGAGCATGGAAGTGGTTGTATCTCGAGCTAGACGTCAAGGTTCTGAGCAGAAGAGATGTGTCAGGGGAGGGTGTGTAAGCTCAGAGATGGGACATCATGGCTCAGGGACAGTGCAGAGGAAGAAAGGTGGAAATCAGGCCCTCTGCAGACTTATGCTCCGAATGAATGTCCCTGGTCTGGGGCTATCCCCCAGTGGAGGAGGAGATTGTTCTCTCAGAAAGGGAATGCACCGTGTGGATGGAGAGGAGACAACCAAAGTACAGCAAAGGCTGCTTCCTCGGGGGCTGGGGGTGGGTGCAGCTGCTATGATGTGCTCCTGAGCCATGTTGTGACAGCCCCAAGCCCACCCCCCAGGAGAGGAGCTGGGGAAGCTTCCTGCCCCCTCTGTGTGTTGTTGGCCAGGCAGCCCTTGCCTGTACAGGCCATATTCAGGGACAGATAGAGCCTCTGCTGTCAAGACGTTCCCACCTAAGAGCGATGAGAACAAAAGCATCTGTAATGGAAATAATGCACAGATAAATAAAACTGTTAAAACAGTACTATCCTGGTCTTTGAAAAGCAGGTCTTATTTTGGTAAGAAGGGACGGCAGGTGGGAGGGTCTTCTGGGAAGGCCTGGCAGAGGCAAAGAAGAGGAAAGGCATGGGCCAACCATCTCACCTCCCACAGGCCGCTGGCCCTGCCTCTCCCCGCCATGGTACTCACTGGGAGCAGCGAGGGGTCAGGGCCCGGCAAGCACCTATCCAGCAGCGTGCAGAAACACAGTTCACGTCATTCTCAATCCACCAGCACGTATAGCTACTTGGTCTGATGACAATAAGATCGCTTAAGTGTTTTTTTTCCCTTTTTCTTTTTCTTTACAGAATCATACGATGACCCAACACAGCAGTTAGTGCAAGTTCCGTCTCTCAAGGAGAATTACTTTTGTGGCACAAAAAGGGAACATGTTTTACTCTTTGCACGAAACTTTCATTGTTAATGTATAATATTCAGAAACATTGTATTGTACCATAAAACTTGTATTATCAAACTGTTGGATGTTCATGTGTTTGAACTTTTGAGCACCGGATAGACTCCTTGTATATAAAGTGTTGCACATGTATTATGTCGTCTGATACTAAAATGGTCTTATAAAGACAAGTGGACTTGGGCCCTGTTCAGGCAGGATTTAAAAAAAAAAAATGTGAGCAAAATGGCTTAAGAGAAAGTATTTTCGAGGAAGACAGATTAAAACAACTTACAAATGAGACTATGTTTGGACTTCCTTTTATTTACACTTAAGCCTAGAATTTCTCTTTTGGTATATCAACGGTTAAATCCAAGACTATTTTTTATTGCTGAAGATTCTTGCAAACCACGAAGAGATGTTCTCACAAAACAGAACCCCACAGCTGGATAAGGCCCGTATATATATTTGTAAGCCTTGCAATGTGACAGGTAGCATCACTATATATGCAATAGTTGTTATGTAGACTGTCAAAGATTTTTTTTTTCCTGGATACATTTGAAGCTTTGAGTGTTCAAGGTTTTCCTTAATGATTTCACACAGCCAAATTCTTGAATCAGTTGAACTAACCTGTATGTTACTGTTATTAATGTTTACTCTGCGGTCTGAACCTGGAGATTACTGGAATTGTTTTCCAAGAGGAAATAAATTCAGTTTACCATTAGGTATGAGTGTATTTGTGTGTTTTCTTTTTCCAGTTACTCTACCATTAAAAAAATCTAATCGCCTGCACCCTTGGAGGTGAAATCTGCTCTTGAACATATCACAGGACAACCTCGATCATATTTAACCTTTTCACACTGGGCCAAAGGCAGCCGCGAGGAGATTCATCACACTGCATCGGGAAAGAATCAGACCCAATATACTCCTCCTCCCTCAGATACTACCAGGTCACATTGTACTGGAGGATTCTGACATCACAGATGGATGTGATGGCTGTTTTCTGCATAATTTGCAGCCCAATTCATGTCATGCTGTGCAAATCTGAACTCGAAGTAGATGGCTGCAATTTGAAAGGCAGTTTGGCTTATGTGTACTTAAGAAGCAGCTTTGTTCATTCAGAAGACAAAGCACAGAGCAGGGAGCCAGGCGGCTGTTGGTTCGAGCTCTGGCACTGACTCCCGGTGTGGCCTTCTCCAAATCGCTCCGCCTTCTGGCCTTGGCTCCCCTGGCCAGGGGAAGTAACACAGCCTGCTCATCGGCCTTGACACAGGCATGGGGTGCCTCTGGAAGAGAGCTGGCCTCACAGCCTGCAACAAAATGGGGAATGAGCAGTAGCTCCAATGTCAGAGCCTTTTTGTTTGGGGAAAGGAGAGAATGGCCATGGGTGAGTTGAGTCCTGATACATGTTGAGTCAAAATTGGTAATATTGGTGATATTGATGGGCAACTTTCAACCACATCGTGCTTCAGATATTTCACTTACTACGACTCTTTTAACCTCTTTGAAACTCTGAGGACCTCAAGCAGACCTTTAAACCTTAAACAAGAGAGAATCCTCGACAGTACTTTTTTGTTTTTTAAATTTTTTTTTTTTCAACGTTTATTTATTTTTGGGACAGAGAGAGACAGAGCATGAACGGGGGAGGGGCAGAGAGAGAGGGAGACACAGAATCGGAAGCAGGCTCCAGGCTCCGAGCCATCAGCCCAGAGCCCGACGCGGGGCTCGAACTCACGCACCGCGAGATCGTGACCTGGCTGAAGTCGGACGCTTAACCGACTGCGCCACCCAGGCGCCCCTCGACAGTACTTTTTTGATGGGGAGACTGACGCACGGCCCGATTTACCCTATTCTGTCAGCGAGGGCCCCCATGCATGAAACCCAGACCGCTCACCCCACCATTCGCAAACCGTAGCCTGCATCAGAATCATCTGGAGGGCTTGTTACATCGCAGGGCGCCCACCTGATGCCCAGAATTGCTGATTTAGTAGGCCTGAGGTGGGGCTCCAAATCGTGCAATTCCAGGAGGTTCCCAGGTGATGCTTCTGCTCCAGGTGTGGGGGCCCCACTTTGAGAACCACTGCTCTACCCCATTTCCAAATTAATTGAGTGCATTGAACGTGAATAACCATGCAGAGTGCTGGAAAATTATACCATTTATTTTGTTACCAATAAAGAAAAAAAATTGGTCAAACTTTAAGACCATTCAGAAACAAATACCTCATGGTGTGAAAGTATGTGTGCTGGCCAGTGTTTCATGTGTGTATTCAGTTTCTTAATGCTAGGAAAACCTACATCTATACATTTCACAATGGATTGCCAGCATGCTATTTAATTAAAAAGCTTTTTCACCAGCTCCATAAATAATGAAGTATGCTGAGAATATGCAAGTACATTCATAATTAAAATACTCAGCTATATTTAAAAAAAATTAAGATCTCTGGTCTATTCAAGGAGTTTGCATTTAAAATGAAATAGCCACACTTAATAATGATTTTTTAAAGGCTTTAAAACTGCTGGTTATTAACGAGTGGGTTATATTTCACTAAAAGTAAGCTGCTCTTCATTCATGGAAAGCAGGTGATGGTATTATCCCAGGGATGGATCCCAAGTTGCCTTTCACAGCCTTGCTTCTAAGGGACTTCCCAGACTTTCTAGTAAACAGCAGAGGCGGTGTTCATTCTCCTAGAGGCTGTCACACGGCTGGCCACTGGGCTCCTCCAACATGCACAGTTCAGCCTCTTCCTCGACAAAGCTCGAGGCCAAAGGAGCTGACCCTTCCTTGCTCCACATGCTTGATCCTCTGGTGAGTACAAGGTCATCCAAATTTAGCAGGTCCTGGGGCACCCTGGGTGGCTCAGCTGGTTAAGCGTCCAACTTCAGCTCAGGTCATGATCTCACGGTTCGTGGGTTCAAGCCCCACCTGGGGCTGGGCTGTCAGCACAGAACCTGCTTTGGATCCTCTGTCTCCCTCCCTCTGCCCCTCCCCCACTAGTGTCTGCGCTCTCTCTCAAAAATAAATAAACTTTAAAAAGGTGTAGTAGGGGGCGCCTGGGTGGCGCAGTCGGTTAAGCGTCCGACTTCAGCCAGGTCACGATCTCGCGGTCCGGGAGTTCGAGCCCCGCGTCAGGCTCTGGGCTGATGGCTCAGAGCCTGGAGCCTGTTTCCGATTCTGTGTCTCCCTCTCTCTCTGCCCCTTCCCCGTTCATGCTCTGTCTCTCTCTGTCCCAAAAATAAATAAATGTTGAAAAAAAAAAATTTAAAAAGGTGTAGTAGGTCCTTCCTTACAACCAATGGTTCATTGGGTCATGACTACTAAGCAGTGTGTGGTGCTTGGTGCCTTATTTCCTACTTCATTCCGAAGAATATAAGTCAGCTTAAAGATTAACAAAATGTTATCAGGAAAATCAGAGTGAGGCAGAGAGGAGGAAATACACTAAGTAGTTACCTTTTTTGTGCTTCAGTTTTGGTTTTGAATGTGTTTTAGTATTGACGTTGACCTTCCTAGTAGTAAAGGGAGGAAAAAAAATGAACAGAAAGGCAGGAATATATCAGCTTCTTTGAAAAAAAAAATCTTTTTTAATGTTTATTTATTTTTGAGAGAGAGAGAAAGAACACGACAGGGAGGGGCAGAGAGGGAGGGAGACACAGAATCTGAAGCAAGCTCCAGGCCCTGAGCTGTCAGCACAGAGACTGACATGGGGCTTGAACTCACGGACTGTGAGATCATGACCTGAGCTGAAGTCAGATGCCTAACCGACTGAACCACCCAGGCACCCCTATACCAGCTGCTTAAGAGAGATTTTTGTCCCCTAGTACTTCATTCCCAAAGAAGTTTCTGGAAGACCTGATGTACCAGCAGGGGCCAGTATAAAAGCCACTCTTCCTGACTGTAATTTTATGATCTAATGCCATGGTTCTCATCTGGAAGAATGCTACTGGGTCTATGGGTAGAGGCTAGAGACACTACTAAACATGCCACAATCCACAGCACAGGGGCCTCAGAACGAAGAAACATCCACCCCAAAATGTCAATCAATAGTGCTAAGGTTGAGAAACTGCTCTAATGTGAAGTTTCCTATGATTTCTCAAGGACCTTTTACATTGCAATCACCTAGGGGACTTCAAAAAGCTCCACTGCCTGAATTGCACTCCCGGAGAGTCTGACTCAATTGGTCCAGAATGCAACCCGGGCATCAGAAGTGCCCCAGACAACTCTAGCGCAGCCACGGTTGAGAACCCCTGGGCCGAGCTAACATTCTCAGGCCAGTGTGCTGGACCCAGGACCGGAAATTTGAAAAGAACATGCAAGGAGTAGAGAAGTAGCACGGGTCTCAGACTCTCTTCCCTCAACATTACCTTTTATAACTGGGCCTGTAATGATGATTTTAACTCCAAAGTAACATAATAACCAATACTGAGTTTAGGGAAAAGGGGGAAACGACGCAGAACCTCACCACCCTTACACCTGGTCCAGGATTGCAAACACAGTGAGAGAGAGAGAGAGAGAGATCGGGCCCAGTGGGGACTCTGATGACCTGGAGAGCAAATGCCCCATCACCTGCCCCAACTGTCGCCTGGAGGGAAAGCAGCCTGTGAGGCCAGATTGCCCAATGTCTCAGGAGAAGCCAGCAATCCGGGTGGGTAAGTGCCATGTGCCAGTTTCTAAACGTTGGCAACCTACTCCATTTTTTACTCAAACTCTGCTGCCCTCCCACTGTGTGGGCCATATGAGACACACTTTTCAGGCCAGGTCCGGCTCTTGGATGGCCGATTTTGACCTTTGGCATCGATGATTCTTTTTTTCTAATTATTGTCATCCCCAACTATTTAAAATGTCTGTTTTAAAATAACTGTGTGGTTTTGGTATATAAGAGTTTGAGTTATGCTTTGTTTGAAATTGGTATCGCATGCACTTTCGAAGCTTCGCTGCAGCCTCCACGTTTGTGCGGTCAGGCTGAGCAGCAGTCTCCCGAATGGATGTGCTCTCTGTAAGTCTACTCCCATTCCTGGACATTTAGATTTCAAACAGATTTTTTTAAAATGATGATGGATAACAAATAGCAGAAAGTACAAAATTCTCTGTTGTGAGTCAGATGATGCTATATTCTGTGTTGTTAATGGAGGCCAGATTAATGTGCTTTGGGGATCGTGCAAATAAATGGGTTGACATTCTACACTGAAAGCTGATAAGTGTAGTCAGGGTTCCAGCCCAAATGGAAGGAAGTGGCATCAGAGGCAGCCTTTGGGGATCCCCCCGCCACAGACTTATTAGGCTCCTTGGAGCAGCACTGGGTCTGTTCCAGAACCTGGACAAGGACTCCAATGAACCCTCAAGTTCCACTCTATAGAGCATGGCAGCTCTGCCTTTGGGGGTGCGACATTGCAGAACCCTTGAGAAAGGAAGTTTGGAAATCCAGATCCCACTAGAGAACACCTGCAAATGCTTCTCCACTCTGCTCCGGCAGGCCAGAGCCTCTCACCATCTCCCTTGTGTGGAGGGAGCTCTACCAGACATACTGAAAACTCCTGGAGTCCAAGGAAGAGGGATGATTTAGGGCAAAATGACCCAGCATGGGTTTCTGGAAGGTTCCCAACACTCAGGTCTGGCTGGCACTGCATTCCTGGGTGAGAGCCTCTGGAGGCTGAGGAGTAGCCATGACCATCTCCGCCAGATTCCTTGGTAATGAAGTCAGCTGTCAACTCCTTGGGGGGAAAAGCACAGAGCCCCTTTATTTCCAAACAGGTGTTGCAGCATATTAAAGGTTGAATTCCATCTTATGCTCACATCCTGAATGAGCCAGTTTGCAGGCAAGCTCAGTTCTTTCTGCAAAGAGGGAAACTTGGCAATGGTGGAGGCTGAGTACTTAAATGGCAATCAACTTCTGGCTCATATCAATTAATTCCTTCATGGACTTCTGCCTAAGTATAGCATCTTGAATTCCCAGCTGCGGAGGCTATGAAAAGCAGCCCAAACAACACACACCACGATCTAGGGGAGAGCACACCGGTGAAATGATAATGGCTGTGCTATCTCAGGGCAACAATGGATGCCAGTTTGGGGCTCTCTCTTTGTTTACCTGCAGAATACAGGATAGGACATACACCCCATTCTCTAGATGGGAAATTCTTCAAGAAAACTTCTGCTAAGTCTAAGTGAAATCATCCTGAGGGGAATCACCTCCTTTGGGCTTTAAAATATCCATTTGAAAGCGACCATGAGATGTGGAAGCAGAATGGGCACTAGGAAATCAGAGGATGGCTTTGTTGTTACTCAGACACCAGGAAAACCTATCCAAAAAATGGCCTTCAACCCAAGGAACTTACTAGAGTCTTCTCCATCTCTGTCTCACATGAACGGGGAGCATCTTGATCAAGATACACAGCCAGACTGAGAGTGAATATTGGTAGTACCATGGGAGATTTAGCAATTTTTCAATTCATCTGGTCAGTGCAGACTACAATTCTGAGCACGACATCTACATGGGGATGTGAATTTCAAATGCTTCAAAACTCAGGCGGTCTCACCTGATCTAACGAGCTAATAATGTGGCTATCACCAAGGCATAAGCAAGAAAGTCAAGCTTGCCTGGCAGAAGCAAAGTTATTTTTTCTCCCCCTGCATGTGAAACATCCCTGCTTTGTCTCCCTCCCTGCCCTCCTTTCCTGAACCAGAGGAAGATTTTAGTTCTCTTCTACAGGAGACAAAAATCTTTGGTTCGCTAAGGGTCATGCGCCGTCCAACAGAGTAGCCACTAGCTATTTAAATATGTGGCTTTTTAGATTTAAACTAATTTAAATTAATACTTAAAATTCAAGTTTCTCAGCCTCTCTAGGAGCATTTCAAGTGTTCAGTGGCCAATATGGGGCTGGTGGCTGCTGTGTGGAACAGCACAGATGTGGCACATTCTTCTCACGGTGGAAAGTTCTATCAGGCAATCCCATGAGTCTCACCCCCACCCCACTCCAGCTCTTCTGAACCCTTTCACATACAGAAGCCCCTCTTCCTCTAGTTCCTTTAATATCTGCCTCCTATCTGCATACCTTCCTCTTTTCTTCAAATGCACACAGGATTCCTCTCTTAAAAAGAAAAAAACAAACCTTTTTCTTCTTGACCCTGAGGCCTCCTCACAAGACTGTTCTATTTATTTCCTTCATTTCCTTCCAAATTTCTCAAATCTGTGGCCTCCATTTCCTGACCACTGACTCACTCCTTCCTCACCTGCCAGGCTGTCTTCCATCAATATCCTTTTACTGAAAATGTGTTCCCAAGGTCACTAGTGTCCTTCTTTCTGCCACCTCCCACCCAGTCCCCATTCTCCCCTGCCTTTCAATAATTTAAACATCAGTCACATGGTGCCACGTTCCTGCTTGGCAAGATTTCTCATGTTTATCCTCTCCTTTCTATTTCCAACGACAAGACCCTAGGGAGACCCTTCTTGTCTAATACCTCTGACCTCGCCCCCTGTACAAGTCCCTTCTTGTATGTGGCCGCCATGTTAGTCTTTATAAAACATTTACTTCACATCATTTTGTCATTCAACAAATACCGATGGTTCCCAGAGTAAAGTAGTGAAAAAGGGCACAGTTTTGATAGAATGTGAATCTTTTCCTGCCACTTGCTAGCTATGTAACCCAGAACAACTTACTTTGCTTTTCTGAAACTTATTTCCTTCTTTTTTTTTTTTTTTTAAATTTTAATGTTTATTTTTGACAGAAAGAGAGACAGAGCGGGGCGCCTGGGTGGCGCAGTCGGTTAAGCGTCTGACTTCAGCCAGGTCACGATCTCGCGGTCCGTGAGTTCGAGCCCCGCATCGGGCTCTGGGCTGACGGCTCAGAGCCTGGAGCCTGCTTCCGATTCTGTGTCTCCCTCTCTCTCTGCCCCTCCCCCGTTCATGCTCTGTCTCTCTCTGTCCCAAAAATAAATAAACGTTGAAAAAAAAAAAAAAGAGAGACAGAGCATGAGCAGAGGAGGGGCAAAGAGAGAGGGAGACACAGAATCCGAAGCAGGCTCCAGGCTCCGAGCTGTCAGCACAGAGCCCGACGCGGGGCTCGAACTCACGAACCGTGAGATCATGACCTGAGCTGAAGTCGGACGCTCAACCGACTGAGCCAACCAGGCGCCCACTTATTTCCTTCTTTAATTTGAATCTTTACAAGTTTTTGTAGAATTTTTGCCACTGTAACTATCAGTGGCTAAAAATACCTAAAGTATGTTAGATGCCCTGTATAAGAAAGTTGCTGCTTTAAATATTATCTTTATTTAAGATAGGCTCTTTTTATGTTGATTCTAGAATCACTGCTTTTTCTCCATTGCACCTCTTGACCCTCTGAGTCCATCACATCACTACTCCTTCACAGTCTTTCTAAAATGCACCACTTTGACCATGTGTCCTGTTTATGAAGCCCTGGAGTAATGGTCTATTATCCTCCACAAAAGATACATATTCCTTTGGCCTTCAAGAGTGTTTTAACCTTGCCCAACTAGCCAGCAGTCTTTCCCATCCAGCTTCAACTGGTTTCAGTGAGTCAAGTCAAAGCATTCTCCTTTGCACGTCTAGATCGTTCCTTTCTTTTATTATTCACTTCTATATATTCCATCCCCTCACACGCTCTTCCTACTTCCTCCCCACCTACCAAAACTCTGTGCAGTCTTCTGGTCACAAACCCAACCCCCTCTTCCTCCATGAATCCCACCCCAAACTGTACCATCACTTCCTTTCTAGAAATTCCTATTGCACTTACAACCTACCTTAGCAATTAATGTCTTCCTTGAAAACCAGTTTTGTCTTCCGAGCTGGAGCAGAAGTCTTCCAAGCACAGGGAATCTGCTCTCTGTATTTTTTTTTTTTTACCCATCCTCAGTGAAGCCACCTCACAGAAGTTCAGTTAAGCACATGTGGATGAGTTAATAGCTTGACTGGAGTGCTCGGTCCATCTTAGTTTGACATATCCACCCGTGCTGTTTGCCCACTCTGTGCCAGGCACAGAGGATGAGGGGGAAAGACAAGATCCCTGCTCCCCAGAAACCTACTGTAACAATTACCTGGGTACTCCATCTCAGCCTTGCTTCTTAGTTCAGCAATGGCCACCATCCTCATTAACTAAATAAGGAAGGGCATCCAGGACCCTGGTCAGCCTGGACTTGATTTGTAGCTACAAGACATTGGAGTTGAGTGTCCAAAATGCCTTCCTCTTTGATCTCTTCAATGACAATGATCCCAGTTGATGTGTTTAGCTCCAAAATCCTACAGTCAGCTGCTCCTGGACAATCAGCAGCATGCTGAAAGGCAGAAAATCAACTAGACGTGGTCCACGCCAGACTGACCCAAATCATTTCTCTATCATTATTGGAGTCTTGCGCTAGAAACAGCTAATCTATGCACATTCAAAGGGAAGGGGAAAACAGCATTCCGAGCTGCATCTGAAAAGTACCAGATCCGTATGCAAATCCAAGCTACAGCCCATTCCTTCCTTAAAGCAACAAAGATGTTGACTGTGATTACAGATAATAAGAGCTTTCCTTCTGATGAAATGGGCATATACTGAGCATGCACTATATTCCCTTGACAAATATATTTACACTCAACTCAGAACATGGAGAGAAAAGAAAATGTCAATAGTTGACAGCTTCTTGGCCTATGGGGTATAATCCAGGAGCATAATAAATTCATTTAAGCTTGGTGTTGAATAAATGCATGTTAGACCTGTGCATTTTTTTTTTTTTTTTTTTTTTTTGCCTTTCCTCCAACACATTGTTTGAATACAATGTCACGTTTCTGTGTGTTGCACAGTCTAGTGTTGTCAGCAGAGGCAGGAACCGAGCTAATCCTTTGGGTCAAACCCAGGGTAATTTTCCCTAATGAGTAAAGATAAGAATCAAAAAAGGACTCCATGTAGTAAAATGCCTTATTGCCAAATGTGGGATAACTATTTCACACTGAAATATATGCCTCAAGAATGTCAGGCACTGGGAGGTTACAAAGTCCAAAAGAAGATGTATTTCCACAGAAGATCTTAATCATGCTGATAAAGGGATAAGCCTAGTTGAGAGGATATAAACCACATAAAAAGCCACCTCTGTTTAGAAGCTGGATACCGCTTCCTTCGCCTCATTAATATAGTTCTCATCTCAGCCAAATTGGATGCGAAGATTTGTTCCTTATCCCTGGCAGATCTTGCAAGATAGCGAACATTTCAGACCTCGCGTGTGAAAGCATGACATATTGGTTAAAACTGAAAATAGCATGTTTCTGGTAGAGTTCAAGTATATAAGAAATACTACACCCCACTGTTTTTGTAAATGCCAGAGTTCCATTGAGTCGAGACAGATGGTAGCAGGCAAAGATGCAATCTTATAATCAAAAGCTAAAATATGTCAAAAATATGTTAGCAAGCAAAATATAGCAGATTACTAGCTTCTCATGTCATGACAGCTTGCAAAACATGTTAGGATGTTGAATCTCTAGTTATGTAAATAAAGGAACAGTAAACAGAGCAGCAGCAAATGGTGTGAGAGCTCATGTATTGATTGTCCCTTCACTGCAGTTTGGTGAAAGACCAAGTCATGTGGCTACAAGAAGCCCCAGATGGACAGTAAGAGGTTCCACAGTATCGAGGATGGGGATCCACTTTCCCTGCCTGAGTAACAAGTTTCTCTGTGATACCTAAAAGCTGTTTAACTAAATTACAAGAGGCATTCAAATTTCCCAGAGAGAATTGTAAGGATTCCATTGAGAATCATCATGCCATTTAGCTCGGAGAAACAAGAGGGTGAGTGTTATTTTGTGAAGCGAAATGTACCCAAGGCTTTCTGTATATGCCAATCTCATTCCAAGGGGGTTTCTTTGACCACGGATGGCAAAGTGTGGATGCCCCTGGAGAATGAGCTTGACCACAGGTTTCCTGTTGTCTTGGCTAATATTTGATCAGGGTTGTGGAGAGTGAAGGCAATGTCCATTGTGACTGGGGGGAAATGGAGATATTTTTATTGAGTACCTACCATGGCCTGGGCACTATAATGGTGTCGTATCAAATTAGACCTCTTGGCCTCTTAAGATGGAGAGAAGATCACTTTGGCCATGCCCACAGAAAGTTCAACTCTGACCTCTCCCATTCTCTCCTTGCTTCAGCGGTCAGGAAATCCAAGGTAAGAAGAAGATGGTAGAGAGCAGGCCTTACGTTCTCAGGCCAACATTGCCACCTCCGGCCCTGGGGTCCCACCTTAATGCAGGCTGTCTCTCTGAAGCATGTTATACCAATGACACAAAAGTCAGCTCTGCTTTGCAATCTCATGGTAAATCAGTCAAGGAAATTTCAATGTACCAGAGAATGCTGCGTTTTAGAGCAAGAAATCTTTGATAAGTTACTTGGGTTGGAGATCGAGGGTCCAAAAGTCTACCCATATAGCAAAAGATGATAATTAGATTTCTGGACATAAGACAAGGAATCTGCATTGTTCTTGAGGAGGAACCAGAAAGACTAGACTCTGCATTAGAGAAGGAAGGGCCAGAGTAGGCAACAAGCCCAGTTGTGTGGCTGACAAGTAAGACTGTAGAGACCAGAAGTGCCTAATGCATATTCCCAAGTTTTAGTTTATTGGTTTGGTTTGGTTGTTGAAGACTGAGCAAGGTCAACCTATCTCTGTCATCGTCTCCACAAAATCCTCCATTAAGACACGCTGCTCACCAGTGCTTCAGGGTGAGTGGATTCTCCAAGAACAGCTCAACCACAGGCGGGTCCTGTCTCTGCCCCATGACAGGTGAAAACAGACACAGAGATAGGAGGTGGAGAACGAGGGCCGGCTGGCATCTGGATCCCCCACACCAAACGGCACTTTCAGGAAAGCACTTCTGAGAAGAATAGAC
This sequence comes from Lynx canadensis, assembly GCF_007474595.2. Taxonomy (NCBI): domain Eukaryota; kingdom Metazoa; phylum Chordata; class Mammalia; order Carnivora; family Felidae; genus Lynx; species Lynx canadensis. The sequence goes on from NC_044314.2 coordinate 46,975,457, forward strand.
ATACTCAAAGTGTGGGTTGGATGACAGAGGTGATGCTGATACTCCAGCTGCTCAGCTTCCAGTGGACATTTGACATGACAGGGGCTCCCAAGGTGTCCTTAGCCAGCTGCCTGGGAGGTTCATGGCTGCTCCTTGCAGAGCACCCCACCTCACACCACCCCCCACCTTCTCTCCCCTTCACCCTTTCCACCCTCCTTTCTCTTCCCCTCATTTGAGCAAAAGCAAGTTCTCTTATCTTGCCCAAGGACAGCATATGCACACCCATGTGCGTTGCTTTGCCTTTTGCAGATGTGTTTGCCCTCTGAGTCTCTCCTCCACGAGGCTTAGCAAAGCATCCTCAAAGTCTCTCCCTGTGAGAAACTCTGGTGCTAGGTGTTAAAACAACAAATTTTGCATGCAAACTACCTATGCGCCTCCCTGAATCCATACAACCATGGAAAATATAGTATCCCTATTTTATAAGTGAGGAAAAAAGGTAAGGCAACTTACCCAGGGGTCTCATGGACAAGTAGAGGCATGATTCAAAATCAAGGAATATATGTGAGACCAAAAGGAAAAGAAGGTACAGGTATGTATTTGTGTGACACATCTTTATGCATTAGCTAAAGACCAAACTTAGTTATGTCCCTAAATGCAGAATAACTCTAAACATTTATTAATTAGCATCCTACTTGGCAATCCATTGAGAAAGATAATCATTTATAAGACCAAATAAGATCTCTTGACTGCCCTATAACTATCATTCTGTGAAAAGAAAAAAAAATGGACTCACGGTGGGCTCCTGCTAAGTAATATATGAAATATGCAATTCACACATTCCAGTAAAATTGAAGCAGGTGAACGCTAACTGACAGGAAGTAATGAGTGTAATAAGCCAAAGGGAATACCTCCGCTTAAGCAACCATATGCTTTAGTTATCAATAGGTGTGTAGACGTAGCAGTGCCCACTTTATAATTCACCCGGTTGTCCTTTCCCTAAGTACACTGAAATGGATCTTTCCCCGTGGGTACAGCCAATGTGGGAGATCTTTGGGGGACCCTTCGTATGAGAAAGGCGGTTCAGGGCCTTGCAAGCTCCGAGGGAAGCTATGTGGGGACTTAGCTGGTGAGTTAATGATGCCTAGGAGGCAATGGGGTGAAGTCCTAGGCTCCAAACCTGCTGCACGATTTCGGACACGGAACAAGCTCTCTGGGCTTTAGTTGCTTTATTTCTAAAATGAACGAAATGGTCCCTATCGCCCAAGACTATTATGAAGATTAAATTGGACACAAATATAAAACACCCAGCACAATGTCTGCCACCTAGTTGGTGCCAAATAAAATGTAGTTCCTATTCATTATTAGCAGAGTATCCCTTTAGCCTGGGAGCAGCCAAGAGTTTGAGGAACAATGGCTAATTACCATCATTTCTGTTTTTAAATCTGCTGCCGTGCAAGACACTAGCATTGCAGGCTTGAAGAAGATACCGTCTTTCATCCAGTTAGCTCACTGGACACTCCAGAAACAGAGAACCCATTCGTGACCCTTTGTGATCATTTCTTTTCTATAGTGCTCTGTAAGTAGATTCCATTGGCCACTATTTTAAGCCATCCCAAAGTCATCTGATACGACTAAATTTGAGAGAAAGTGACTTTTCAATAAACCGATAGCCATGGTCTAGTAAGCTACCCCCTAAATGGGTCACCAAAAATAAATCCTCCAAAAGAAGAGCTGCTAAAGGATAAACGATACCAACCTTTCTCCTTGGCGATACTGGCTTGCCTCCAGCCGGGCCCAAGTGACCTCAATTATTTACCACAAGTCATCGGAGTTAAATCAAATCCATCTGCAGTTTGGGTGGCTGGGGCTCTATCCAGGAAAGCTGCCGGCACTGAGAGGCAATGGACAAAGCCCGCTGACATCTATCCAGATAATATCTGAGCTCCCGGCAAGAAGGAAATGCCACCACCATCTGCCTCTGTTTGTGATGACCTGGGAATAAATAAAAATTAACCTTGGTCCTTGAATGAATCATGGAGCTTATCAACACTTCCTTTGTGTCTCTAATGACTATTGTGAAACAAGTTAACAGTGAATTTTGGAGGGACAGGGCAGGAGGGTCATTGTTCTAAATGGCTCTTTATCAGGCTTGGTGCTTCCCCACCACCTACTTTTCTCCTGTCACGTGCCACAGTCAAGGCCCTTTGTACCCTGTGTTGGAAATAGTGAAAAATAAAGAGACAGAGGATTTTGAACTTAGCAAGTGCTCAACACATCATTGGGAAAGAGAGGAGAAAATGAAGGAAGGAAAGAAGGGAAGGAGTGAGAGCTGGAGACAGGTAGGAAATGAAAATCATGGTGTCTATATAATTAGTGGGGATCGATCATTAGTCGGGATCTCTAGGGGGCTGCATCTGGCCTCTACCCAATTGTCAATCAATAGGCCAGTTTCTATACTCACTGCGGAACAATACGTTATCTTCTTTAATCCTCGTAGCAGCCTCCTGATGTGTGAATCTCTATTTTACAGGTGAGGCTATAATCTCAAAAAACATAAGCACGACTTGCCCAGGACACTCAGCAAGCGAACAGAACGACCAGGACTTGAACCCAAAAGTGGCTCATTCCAAAATCCAAGCTCTTTCCACTCTTCTGCGCTGATTCTCTGTGGCAATGCCACTGGGCACTGGGGGAGAGCCATTATTAGCCATTAACTTTATTTTGAACTAACAAGCTAGTCACTTAGCAAGGCCCTAAAGAAATGGAACAAGGTAGCAGCACATTTTGATTGGCTTAGGAACTGGGGGGAGGGGAGGTGCTGGGGAGGGCTCTGGAAGAGCAGAGGGGAAATAGCTCTAGATTATGGGATGCTAATTTAAGCTTTATTGGTTCTGGCGTTTGCTGGACCTCGGAGCACATGCAGGCTTTCCTCAGAAAACACACTGCCGCAGGTGCCTTAGCATCACATTTAGGATGTGCTATCAAGGGTAGAATGGGCCAGAGCCCTCACTGCTGAGAGAGTGCACGTGTAGGAAAAGATTCAGGGTATATTTTTCATGAACTAGTTTGAGCTGGAGCCAGGCCAATTGAGCCATATTTTTTAAAATCTGCATGCCATCTAGAAATGCAAAGAAGAAGGAAAAAGATGTTTTGATCAAATGGTTCATACGATGTGCCTCTGAAGACACAGTCAGAGTTGTAAGGTGATCTCCATGGTCAAAATCAGGAGGAACGGGTACACCTGGGGTTCTGGTGGCCAAACCTGACACTCATTTTTCTCTTTCAAATGGTAATTCTAAATAAATCTGTGTGAATACTAGTCCCAGAAATCTGAGTCAGCCGCAGAGAATTGTTGGCTATAATATAATTGGAAGCTTGGTGAGCTGAACCAGCTCTTTCGGAAACTTCTTTTGTTTTGTTTCACTAACATTGTTTTCAACAAAGAGGGAGACATCCCTTACATACTGACATATGGTACCTTCTATTTATAACAAGATTAACAATTCATTCACACCTTGATTGAATCCTGCTTTATTGAGATGTCACAACAGATTCTCACAGTCTGCAAAGGGAAAGACTTACAAATGATAATATTATGACAGGCAAGACACCTAAAAGTAAATGAATCATAATTGATGACAATTAGAAGGAGTTCAGCACAAACACAGAATCACAGCAGTGATGGCAAGCAGGGTTCATCTCTTACAAGGGGAGAATTGCCATGGAGAAATTCTGCTGAATTTTTTATTGAGAACTTAAAATCCATTGAAACCTGTTCATTCATAGCTTATTTTCTTACTAATGTATGAAGGCCTTTGGGGTTTTAGGGCTTTGATGTATGTTTATTTTCTGGCCCACAGCTCTGCATGAGCCCCTTGTTTTAGGAGGAAAGACCTGATGGGTCCTTCTAGATGATCTGGCAGAAGCACAGTCATCACCTTGGACACTTGCCTCTCTCTTTCACACCACATCAACCAGCAAGACTTCTCAACGTTACTTTCACGGGATTTACTGACTTCTCTCCATTTCTCACTACCCCCAGTCTCATTTCAAACTGAGCCAACGTTGTTTTGCCTGAGAGCTATTGCTTTCCCCTTGGCCTGATGCCCACAGTTACCCAGAATCATTTTTCTGAAGTGCTTAAGATTCTTCTATGGCTCCCAATTGCTCTTAGCAAAAGGGTTCAATATCAAGGTCCTACAGTCCTGCCTAAGAGGCAGTCTTGTGTAGTGACGAGAGCAGACTCCGGTGCAAGTCATGGTGCTACCAGATGCATGACCTTGGGGAGGTCAGTTAGCTTCTCTGACCCTCAGTTTCATCATCTACAAAAGGAAACCATAATAGTATCGACCATATGAACACTAGTTACTCATCACTTACTTCTTATTATTTACTTGTAAGTTACTTATCCCTTGCTAAGTGGGAACTGCTCTTCTCATTGCCTCTCTCAGCACCTGGCAAACCCTCTCCTTGCAGACCCTTTGCTTTTAGCCCCAAGGGCTGCCTCTCAGTGCCCCCCAGCCCCCACTTCAGGGTCTACACACAGGGCGGGCTAGTCCCTCTGACTGGAAATCCCCATGAGTCTTAACTCCAGTCCTGCCCTCCCACTCATGTTGCTGGGTAACTCCCAGCCATTTGTTTGGTCTCTGCTTTACTGTCACCTTCTCAGGGAAGCCTTCTTGGACTGCTACACCCCCTTCCCGATAGCCCAGGCTGATTGGCTTTGCCAAACATTCACCTTACACTCTATCCTTCCTTTTATAGCCCTTAACACAGCTGAAAACTTGTGTCCCATTTTTCTGGTGAATGCTTATCTTTCCCTCCATACTGAAAGCTCTGCAGAAGATGGGAACTGAGCTTAAGGTGTTTATTATTGTGTCACCTGGACCTTAATTTGTTGGATGAACCAATCTAGTTCACACCAGCTCCCTCATTAACAGATAATGTTAGCTGACTGTCTGTGGTAGGCAGAACTATAACTGAACTCAAGTCCGTCTGCCCAATGCTCAGCAAAGCCAATCACTGAGACATCAGGTTTGCAGCAAGGAAAGAGTTTATTCTAGCAATAGCCAAACAAGGAGATAAGAGGGTGAGCCTCACTTCTGTCTCCCCCAAGGGGGAGAGAACAAGTTTTTTATAATCAGAAGGGTTGAGATTATGTATGTATTGTTGAAAAAAGCAGGAATTTATGACTATTCATGAGGAAAGACAGAGGATGCACATTGAGTAAATGTACATGTAACATACATCCCATGTTCATTTTGGGGTGGAGACTTAACATGAGAACAAGGCGAAACTTAGCCCCTGATGTCAGGAGGTTATCTTAGAACAGAAGAAGGGGCTATGGGCATGCTTAGAGAGCCAGTATAAATTGGATAGGTTCTTGGGCTCGTTATGTCAGGTAAGGAATGCAGGACCTTGCTTGTTCATGGGTTCGGTTCATATCAGTTGACCTTGAGTCCAGGCTTCTGCAGAGACAGCTAATAAATTTGTTAGTGGGGTCAAAAAAGACACAATAACTGATGAGGGAGAAACAGTTCACTGATAAACAAGTTTTAAACTTTCTGCTAGTTTTTTAACCTCATTAATCCTCTGGGGCACGGTTTCAGAATAACGGCCCCCACAGATGTCTTCCATCCGAATCCCTGGAACGTGTGAATATATTCATTTACAAGGGGATGTGATGTGATGAAGTTAAGGGTCTTGAGATGAGGGGATTAGTCTGGACTATCCACATTGGTTCAATATAATCACAGGTCCTTATAAAAGGAAGGCAAGACAGTCAGCGTCAGAGTGGCACAGCACAAGAAAGACTCCACTGGCCATCGCTGGCTTTGCAGATGGAGGAAGGGGCCATAGGCCAAGGAGTGTGGGTGGCCACCAGAAGCTGGAAAGAGCAAGGAAGCACATGCTCTGCTAGAGCCTTCACCACCTTGTCTTTAGCCCTGTGAGACCTACATCTGACCTCCAGAACTGCAAGATAATTAGTTTATGGTGTTTTAAGCCACCGAGTCTGTAATTTGTTACAGCAGCAATCGGAAACTAATACGCTTACCCAGGGTCAAACAGCAATGGCAGAGCCAAGGACAGAATCTGAACATCCGGACACCCCAGCCCCCTGTTCTTGCCATGACATTCCCTGCTTCTGCCTCCCAAGGCTTAGTTTGTTTTCCAATTTGCTTTCATCTTCTTTTCCAGAGGAAGAAGTCATTAGAGATGCAGCTTCATGCATGCAAGAGCATGTGCACAAGGCCACTCCGCAGACATGAGTGTGCGAGGGAAGGTGTGCAGAGCTGGAGGGCGCTGAATGTCCTCCTAATAGAATCCCAGGGGAGGGCCGGAGGTCCCAGAGGTCCCAGGCCAGCCCCCGCTCATTGCCTGTTCCTCCTGTCTGTGCGGCACAAAGCCTGACAAGGTCTTGCCCATGTTTCAAAGCGCTGCCTCTTTTCAGAGCTGTTTGTTATTGTCTCTGCCATCACAAGTTTAAAAAAGGAAAGTTAATTAAATATGGAACAAGACTGAGCAACATCTTTTAAACCATCATGTCATTAGAACTGGAATCCTTGGAGAGCTGCCTAAAAGGGGTTTGAGAACAATGACTGTTCAATCAGATATTTATGGGCACAGTTATGTAAACACACTCTTTATTGTCTATGTATATTTAATATAATTATCAGTTTTGTAGTTGGACTCTCCAGAGACCCAACAAATCACAGTGTTGCTTTGAAAATGTCAGCAGAAAAGACAATTATGTTGCTAGCAAATATTCATAAATTATGTTAAAAAGTCCTGTGGAAATGTCCCCTATGTTGCAGAATCCTTCGCAGTAATGGAACAATCCTTTTATTTCTTTGATTTAAGGGTGGTTTTAGAAACAAGAAGTTTCTTTGGGAAACTTAAAGGCATGAGACTGGCAAAGGAGCAGGCCGGCCTTGGAAACCAAGAGCATGCATATTCCAGAAAATTCAGACAGTCCAATCGTCATTTTCCTTTTGCAGGCTCTCTATGGCTTGTGCATCTGTGCACACAGCTACGTGTGGACACCTGCTCACCTAACCGACGTACAGATTCTATTTCTTAAAATACCCCATTAAAAAGAGAAAATACGTTCAATATGTTCGCTCTTTTAACACCTACTTAGAGCCATAACTCTTTCCTCTGGCATTTTTCTTTAGCAACTATTTATAGTATTTCCCATTTTTCCTCTTATCATTTTTCTCTCATTATGCACATGCAGAAATAAGTGGAGAGTTGGGGAACCGCTCAGTAAATTAAAATGCACCAGGCTCTTGCTAAACCAATATGAGTGGTGCAGGTTGATAAACACCTAGTAGGCATCCACAAATCACTTCTATTGCAAGATATACAATCTGCAAATCAACATCTTAATTAGCAGCTAATGACATTTGGAAGGAAAGGTTAATGTTAAGCGCACAAAAGCAGGGTGGTTAGAAAAAAATTAGATTTTCCTGCCTTCTTATAAAAAATAAAAAAGGAAAGAAAAGATTATAGTGGGTGTTATAAATATACATGTATTGGCAATTTGAAAGCATCTTAATTATATGGGGCCTGTATTGATATGCTACCTTTCACGGAAGGAGTTCAAAGTGCTCTGCCTGTATCTCATTTATCCTCAAAACACCCCTCTGAGGGTGAGTATCTGCAGGCAAAATGAAGTGAAGAGTTAAGGCAATTATCCACATAATTCAAACCCAAAACCCTGTTAAGGAAGAGTGAGTGGAGTTTCTGAAGAGGTTGAATGTTTCTGATTGGCTTTCTTTGCAGATCAAATCCCCTGGAAACTGGGTCCTCCTCGCACTGCCCTGTCTCTAACCAGACAGTCTAGGGGAGATAGGGTGCTGGGACCATCACCTCAGTTTAAAAGGCTGGCCCCTGCTGCATATTCAACACCATCTCTCCCTCAGTTTCCCACCGCCTCTCTCTCTACAGCCGCCCCCCCACCCACCACCACCACCCCCAGCCTCTCGCCTGGGCCAGCTTCCATACCAGCTTCCATGGGATCCTGCCCGTGGCCCATATTATTCTGTTCTCCCCATCCCCAGTCCTTCCTGCTCATAGCTCCCCACCACACCTTCCCTGCCCCTCCCTCACAGCTTCTCCTTAGGTCCATCTCCTTCTGGAAACTTCCCTAGATGTGGAGCAAAAGCTCCCCATCTTTATCCGTCTATCTATTTATTTATTGTACATTAGGTTGGTTTGCTGATCATTTTTACCATAATTTGTTAGATATTATCTGTGTAATTTCAATTACAACTTTGCGAACTTCTGCTTGCTCTCCCCTCGTCAGTGTCCCTTGTATTTCAGGGTGTGGCTTGAGTGTGCACCAGGCATCAGCATCATCACACTTGAGGAACCGACCCCACCAGGGCACAGTCAGTCTCCACAGGTGACTACTGCCCTCCCCTTGGCCAGTCTGTCTCCTATGGTGGACACACACTTTCCTTTAATTTCCCACAATATCTCTTGCCCATCATTCCCTACGGGCCGAAGGCAGGGAATGAGATTTTCCTGTAGATTTGGGGGCAGAGAGGGCACTGGAGCCATGGCATAGGCAGTAATCCATCCTCCGGGTCCACTAACGGTCCTGCCTGTGCTACAACCACAGGCCCTGCTGCGAGTGGGCCTTGAGGTCCACCGGCCTCTCCCCCACAGGTCCTCAGCCTGTAGAACAAGGAGAGTATTTTTCTCCTGATCCCTTGTGAGCCCTGCCCCTTGAGTTTTCATTTCCTGTCCCAGGCTACAACTCGTCCCAGAGTGATTCCCAGTGGACTGTCCATTTCTTTCAGGGGAAATCCCACCACAACCTACAAGGGCGCATGCCCTGCCCCCAAAGATAAGACCCAACTCTCAGTCATGAATACATTTCCCAAGCCCTCAGCTCAGCTTGGATTCCTCACGGTCTCTTACTCAGGGGAAGGCCAGTCCCAGACCTGCATGCCTTCAGGCTTTCCTTGCCTCTGCACTGCAGCCCCAAACAGACTTTTTCAAAGAAAAACACAAAATCCGAAAGAAAATACAACATAATACAAACAAGGAGGTCTACAATTCATAGCTGAGAAAGAGACATTCCTTTTATGAACACTGCATCTACCTCATTCCCTACTTTATTCCCAGGGCCTACCAGAACGTGGAGCACACAGGACATCCTCACTTCCCACGTGTTGATAGGGGGGTTCTCTAAGCTGACGTCATGGGTAGCAGACGGAAAAGAGAAGCTACCTGTGTGCTAAGATACTTGAAGTTACACCTGAACTCTATGGATAAATCAGTTTTTACAAATTGACAACATAGCAACAATAGTGATATCTTGGATTTATATGGCATTTTCCTCCTAACAACTTATTTTCATATCATTCTCATAGCAATTCCCATAACCCAGCTATGACTAGTTATTATTGCCTATATTTTATAGGAGCACAATTTTAAGTAAATTATCCAGGGCCACGTAAGAAATCAGTGGAAGTGACTTTGAAGAAATGATTCCAGAATACCACTTGATCTACTTCCCTGTTTCCTAAAGGGATTCAGCCCGGTTGGATTTAGTTATTAATGTTTCGCATCTTAATTATTTATTTTTATGTCTTTCTCCCCACCAGGCTGGGGGCTGTGTTTAATTTATCTGCATCCCAAGGGCCCAGAAAAGACTGGGCAAACAAACGCTCAATGAGATGTTTGTTGAATGAATGTTGTGTGTTAATAATGCTCTTGCTTTTAAGTTCAATGGGGCCAGATCTCAGGCCATGTGCATTTTCTTTTCGTCAAAGAAAATGGGTCTGCACTGTCCTCATTGTTCTATTTGCTGGCATTGCACCAACGGTTTCTCGGCGCCATCTTTACTGAGAAAGGCTGTCATATTTTAAGGCAGACGTCAACAACCTGTTTGGATATGAGTGCTAAGAGAATGGTTGGTACCCTTTGGTACCATTTGCAGGCTTTGGCATAGATGAGGGAGAGGGGGAGGGGGGGAAAGGAGAAAGTCAAGGAACCAGACGGAGAAATAAAGAGACTGAGAAGACAAGAGCAGCCACATCTGGTCAGCCAGGGTACCATGCCACCCTAATTACTTCTGGTGCCTCATGGTCACACCTATCACGTGGGTGCTCACCCTGGTCTTAAAAGATAAATGTCTCCCAACTGGCTTACCCTAAGTTAATGACTCACAGGTGAAGGTTGGGTTTAATTAGGACTTGGATCTTTTTAGAGCTTCTTGGGAGGCTCATCAGGATCAGTGCATTGTGGGAAGATGGATTGGTTACTGGGATTGGCTATTTGGTTATTTTTTTTTCCACAAGCCATTTTTTTAAGCTAAAACATGAACTACTGCTTTTAGACGCTCTACCTCTTATAAATAATAATTTTTAAAACCTGGAAATGTGAAGAAACTGCCTCGGGTGCAGATCTAAGGGTATGAAAAGAGAATCAAGGCAAAGTTAGACCCTTCTCCCAAACACCCAGGACTGAGCTAGGTATCCCCTCAATATGTGCCATAGCACCCTGTGCTTTCTTGTGTTAACACACTATGTTAACCTGCCTGTTGTTCGCCACCTCTCCAGCCTACAGCTCCCGAGTCGGGGGTTCTTTCCCACTAGGGGCTCTTTGGTGCCCAGCACAATGCTGGCACTAAGTAGCAGGTAGCCAGGAAAGGTGGAGCAAGCAAATGAATAGATAATTAAATGCCATAGCACCAGTTCAGTAGTGAGTTTCAACTGTCTCAAAGAGATAAATGCAGAGTGCCTACCGTCAAGGAGCTTCTCCATTAGCACAAGGCATCTCAGTTTTCAGAATTCACAAGAAATAAGAGTGCTACTCTGTGCCAGACATTTCTCGATGATTGCTTAACCTTCACAATGACCATATGAAGCATGTATTCTTCCCATCATATCCTAACGAGGAAACTGAAGTGTCGTGTAATCAAAGTTTCATAATGGTAGGACTTGAAACCAGACCTGCCCCAGCCTTGCCTTTCCCCCTCCGTGAGGCTAGTTTCTTGAGAAAACTAACTGCCTCCTCCTCCTCCTCCTTCTTCCTCTTTCTTTTTTCTCCTTCTCCTCCTTCTTTTTAATTTTTGGGTTACTGGACATGCTGCCTTTTATGAAGGAAGTATATGTCTCTTAGGGATATCTTTACATCATAGACAAACAAATATAGAATAGTCACACTCGTCATGTGAAGGGTTGATAGCCTAGCCATATAGATATTTTTATCTTATGCTCTAAATAAATACAGTACTGATGGAAATAAGACAAGGAAAGAAGAAAATTCACTGCTCCAGGAAATATGTAATCCCCAGGCAAAAAGCAACAATTCAGGGAGACTGTCTGGGGGTCGATCATTCTGAGAATCAGTACATTTCTCAGAGTTTCTGGAGAAGAGAAAGAAAAGTGTTATATTACCTAATTCCTTTCTGCAGTTTCGACTGGACAGATTTCCTTACTTCCTGCCTGAAATGGTTATGAGGTGTTGCCATGAGGAATGAGAGATCCGTGATGTCTCCCATGTAAGGACAGGGTCATAGGAGGGAGAGGTGAGGGGATTTGCTCTGTGCTCTCCTAGTATTTGTCACTGGTAAAGCACTCGTGGATAAAAGGCTACTGTGTGTATAAAGTATTATCGTTATTCCGGTAATGAAGTGCATATCGTTACATACACAGGATGCCTGAAAGCCCCAAGAAACTGGAATTTGTGGTGAAAAGTGACTTGCCGGTGTTTTGAAAGCCGGTGAGAGGCTTGGAGATAGTCTAAGAGAGATGCTAGAAGACCTTGAAGGTGGCAGCAGGTGCAGAAGGGTGTGGGTGTTCATGCATGTAAACATTGTGTGCATGTGTGTAAGTGGGTGTATGCATATGTGTATGTGTATCTGTGTGCATATGTGTTTCCATGTGTGTGCATGCATATGTGCATGTATGTCTCTGTGTGTACATGCCTACACGTATGCGTGTGTGTGCAAGTAAACATTGTGTACATGTGTGCATGCATATGTGTCTGTGTGTATGCATGCGTGTGCATGTATTTATGTGTGTACACATGCATTTGTGTGTGTTTGTCTCTGTGTCTGCATGTATATATGCATGCATGTGTGTGTCTGTGTGTGTGTGCATGTAAACATTGTGCGCATGTGGGTGTGTGTGTGCATGTGCGTGTTTATGTGTGTGTGTTCCTAAGACTAAATGCCACAGGGTATGAGAACAGACTTGTAGAGAGAAAGTTAAAGTGGAGGGCAGCATAACTCCCTCTGGAAATGCTGGTGCCCCAGGGCATTTAGGAAGGATGTAGTAACCCAGGGAAAGGGATGTGAGATGGGCCTATGGCACTTAAATCTTCATTAGAAAAGTCAGTAAATTGTCTAGCTCTTTCAAGGGGGAACAAAATAAATGCTTCACCAAGAATCCCCCATACAAAGCTAAAGATAGGGCTACTTTTGACCTGAATTATCCAGGTAATATTCTTCAAGATCTTCTTTCTATCTCATGAAGGGAAGAACTTGCTTGTGTTGTGGTTTCAACCAGGAAATAAGATCACTGATGAGAGGAAGTTTTATTTAAATATGAACAATGTCGATAAACTTTGGTATAGTACAGCCACGTGTCTCACTGTAATTACACCCCAAAAGTTATCAAGTAGAAAGCTCCTTTGAAGTAGATGGAGAAAGAGAAGCAGGGTTGACTGGGGATTACTGTATTGTCTGCTGCTTGTACATTACCTCGTGGGATGCCCAGTTTTTCCCAAGGGGCCCAAATGTGAGTGAAGGGAGCCGAATCTCTTGGTCTCATGTTCTGTGTTAATAGATACGGTGCCAATTGATGGTCCTCATGGGTCTAATCATTCTTGTATCTTCTTTTAATGAATCTGATGCTTCTTGTATCATATCTTCTTTGATCTGAAAGACTACCTTCTGGAGTCTTATTTACTCCCTTTCCATCCAAGAAAAAACAAACTCCATTCCACCTTCTTTTTCAATTAATCATTTTCAGGGCAATTCATCAACAAAAATGTGCAATGGGTAGTGTTTTCTTTTGTCACTACAAACCCTCTCCCACACAAATATGCCCTTCACTGAAAAATGTCTGACACCAGAAGGCAGGAGAGGAATGAAAGATGGAGGTCTTTCAGAGGAAGACGACCGAGCTTCAGTGAGATGCATTCAGCCACGAGATCGCGTCACCTTTGCTTACGCCCTGCTCTGCTACCACTTAGTTTTAGAAATCTACAACTGGTCACTCATTTGTCCGAGCTTCAGGTTCTTCTAAAGTTGGACTCAATAACCTCTAAGGCTCTTCCTTGCTCCATAATTATTGAAATCACATAATCTTGTAAGCACACACGTGATGTGCAAAGCCAGTCTCATTTTGCCCTCACATGATTCGCTGAGACATTTCAAGTGGATAATAAAAACAGGAAGAGAGGGGAAGACAGAACAGATTTGCACAAACTTTCCAGGTGTTTCTAGCTCTTTATCAATGTGACTTCCTAAGGAAAAGGCCTTGATAATACCCAGACTTCCCTCTCCTCAAAGAGGCCCGGCCTTAAATATTTCAGATCTATAGGCTTGTTGGTTATTCATAAATTAACATTGTTATTCTCCAGATTCTCTTTGAGTATCTCTCGTGAATCGCCAAAGAGGTAAGAAAGCTTCTTTTTGCTCAAGGGTTGGACCCTATGCTGCAAACCCATCTTAGGGATACTGAGATATGGAGCTCTTATGCAAGGAATGGCAAAGGAGTCCCATGTGGTGTGCTTTTCTGCCCAGCAGAAATGGGCTGGCTGAGTGGTGAGGAAAGATCCACTCAGACCATGATTGAATAGCGATGTCTGTCATGGCCAGAGGAGGGACAGGCAGTGTTTTGTGTGCCAGCTACATGCCATTTCTTCCCCGGGACAAATAAGGAAGAACTTAGTTCAGACCAAATATCAATATTTAGTTTTTCACAATAAGAAAGGAGGAAAACATGTGGAAGGAAAAGAAATGCTTCAGAAAGAAGCATCTCAAAGTAGAGAGGAATCAAAGGACCTGTATGATATTTGGTGATAGTGGGCAGAGGTCTGGGAAGCAGGCTGGTAACACCACTTGGAGCAAGATTCCCCATCAGGCCCTAGCCCAACATTTGAAATAAGCTCCTCAACAAAGGACAATGGAAAGCTGAAAAATAAGGACATAATTTGGGAAGCTACAGGCCTTGTTTACTTAGGACCAGAGAACGTAAGGTCTGTTGAAAGGATCATCAATCTAGAGAAAGATGTTCCTCCACTAGAGGCACAGAAAGCTGGGGTTCCAGTGGAATTGTAGGAGTTCAGCAGACATGGGGCCATCTTAGCAGTGGCACTGCCATTGATGGGGGTGGGGCATATGGTGGTGGTGTGGTTGAAGCCAGGTACATGGCAATGACTCTGAGGGATCCCAGCCTAATAAATGCACTCCAACCCAGAAAAGAATTGAATAGTCCACCAAAGGTCTTGTGAAGCTGGGAGGTGGAATGGAGGTGACATCTGGAGCTGTTACCCATTGGGTGTCCCCTGAGTCTTTGAGTGTCCCCAAGGCCACTCTGGAGGCTGGGAAAACCAGCACTTCAGAGCTAGCCAAGTCTCTCATATTGACAATTTCATCCTTCTCCATTGGTTTAAGCATCTATGTTCACACAGTTTCATTTTCTACCAGGAAAGAATCTATTTCACACACAAAGCCTTTTCAGTACCTCGTATACTTCTCTTATAAAAATTTCTATGGGGTGGGGGCACCTGGGTGGCTAGTCAGTTGAGAATTTTACTCCTGATTTTGGCTCATGTCATGATTCTAGGGTTGTCAGATAGAGCCCCGTGTGGGGCTCTGTGCTGAGCGTAGAGCCTGCTTAAGATTCTCTCCTCTCTTTCTTTCTCTCTCTCTCTCTCTTTCTCTCTCTCTCTCTCTCTCTTTTTCTCTCTTTCTCTCCCTCTGCTCCTGTCACCACTTTCTCTCTCTCTTTCTCTAAAATAAAGAAAAATAAAAAATAAATTACTTTGGGGCAGATCACCTAATTTCTAGTTGCTTTCTTATCCTGGAAATAGGGCACTAGCTTTTCTTTTTTATTTTTCTAACAGATCCCTCTTCTGTGGAGTCAGCTGCAGTGAAAAACTCTAATTTTCCTTTTTTCGTTGAAGAAAATATGAAATCAAGGAGAACTTCTAGGTTAGGACATGTTGCCACCTACCCTTCCTTGATGTCTTCCTCCTAGTGGTGGCTACTTCCAGACTCACTCAAGAGATCTTTTACATTTGTTTATCTAATAAGGAAAGTGTTGGGGTCACAAGTAGGCCTTTGGAGCTTGCTATAGATAATGGGGACACTGAGTCAGAAGGAGTACCACCAAGACTGAGTCCAGCTACCTTCATTCAAAAAAGACATTCTAATTTTCTAAACTCCTGGCAGATGACCTTGCCCAAGGAATGGTATACAGTGCACATTTCCATTTTGGTGATGGCCCATTTTGTAAAATCAAGACAATGTCATTTGCCGTGTTTAAAGTTAGCCTTAGCATGATTCAAAGCGTGATTTCATTTAGAAGGTATTGAGTGATTGCTATGTGCCAGGCATTTCACAAAGCTCTAGAGAATGAGAGATAAAAGACACAGTTCTCAGGAAGTTTCAGTTAATATATTTGTATGTATTTGTTAATTCACTTAGCTGGGCTCTGCACTAGCTAATGGATGCGCCACTGATGGAAGGCAATGAATGCAATATAGTCTTTCCTCTGGAATCATTACAGACAATTCACTGCAACAAATCACTCAGATCTGGTGGGGAGACAAAGAATAACAGCAGTAACTCCAGTAGCATATACATGAAGAAGAACATTCAAGGCTACCAGGGGAGGCTGCCCTGGGGTGGTGAGCCTGCAGGATGTTGAGGATGCTGGTCCTTAAGAGCTCCACATTGAGAGAGAAGGACCCTAGAGCGTGGCTGGCTAAGTACCTTGGTTTCTAAAAGAGTCATTTCTCTCTCATTTTGGCTAATCCTTTTCATTCAGTCAGTCTTTCTTTCTCTTCTCCTTGCAGCCAGTGAAGACATACACAATGTCATCTAGAGGTGATTTCTGCCCAGCCAGCCCACTGCTCTCAGGTGTCTGGAAGATTGAGTTTTGCAAAGAGTTGTTGGCGATTTTGTGATTATCTCTTACCCTGCTGCCTTTTGTTTTCCCCAGGCGTATCTCTACTCTGTTAGAAAGTGAAGGTACAGAGTTTGGAACTATATCTAATTTCCAAGGAAAGAGCTTATGGAGGATTGCCCCTCACAACAGCTAATGAGTATTTGTCTGCGGCTCCACTGCAGAAAGCCTATGTAGCTTGGAGTTTATATAGGAAATTTCAATCAATCTAGGTTTTATTCTGGTTTTGGCTCTGAGAACAATGATCCCATTGGTCTGTTGTGCCTAACGACCAGAGTTTTATTTCTGTTGTTACTGCGTTTGGACATTTCTTGGGTGTTTGATACTGTAATCTGAGTGTTTTTATTGTGGCTGACAAATAGTTGTATTGGTCTATCTGGAAAAGTCTTCTCTCTTTCAGGCTTTATTGTTTTTGAACCTCATGTTTCTACTGTGACCTAAATTGTTTCTTGAAACACAAGGAATTGGGACAGGAACTCATTTTACTTAGGATTTAGGCACTTTTTTTTGGACAGCATTGTTTTTCAGAGGTAGTTGCAATATGCTATATTGGAGATATTTAGATCATGGCCCCAATTTTCCTATAATGGGCATGCAATCCATCTCCTGCTTTCTGATTTTAACATGCCCTTGGATGAGTGAGTTTAAATAGTAGTTATGCTGTGGTCTTACAAAAGAACACCTGGGACAAATCCCCTCATAGCTAATACAACACGTGTCAGTGTGGGGCCAGGGGTTGATGTGGGCAAGCCAGAGCAGTGATTGCATTAAAACACTGACTCACTACTTTTATGATGGGGGCAGTTGCCTTTGAGTTTCTGGTAGATGACTACATTTTATTTTGTTTCAGTAAATCAGATTGTAACTAGAGGAAGTTTCAACATGAATAAGGTAAAAATTTGCCCATTATTATATAAGTATATGCTACCGTATGAATAACATGTTAAGAAAAAGTCTAAAACTCTACTGATAGGGGGAAAAAAGATTGAAAGGAAACAGTCCAAATTATTGACAATGAATGGACAATGGATGATATAGTCTCTACATTTTTCCATATTCAAACTTTTTTTCATGTATGTATGTTGTGTTTTTAGGATAATACATGAAAACATATTTATTAATTTATTTAGTTGGGCTCCATGCTAGGCACTGATAATAAAATGATAAAGCAGGATTTTTGCCCCAGAATTATTACAAATAAATAAACAATTCGCTATAACAAATTACTAGAATAGTGTGTGAAAATGCTTATGGGAGTTCAAGAAATAAAAAGACGTAAGAGCTCTGCATATATTTTGCTACATTTATCTCTAAGTATTTCATGTTTGGGATGCTATGATAAAGTGGTATTGTAATTTTTATTTCATTCTCTGATTATCCATTGCTAGCATGTACAAATACAATTGGTTTTGCATATTGACCTTGAATCCTTTGACCTTGATAAATTTACTTATTAGACCTAGGAACATTTTTTTGGTAAAGTCTTTAAGATTTTCTACATGCATGATCATAGAATCATCAAATAAAGAGGTATTTCCTCCTTTCCAATATATATGCATATGAATGGCTAATGACTACAAGACAAGATGCTCAGAATCACTAGTTACCAAAATGAGATGCCACTATACAACCTTTAGAATGGCTAAAAAAAAAAAAAAAATTGACAGTAGCAAATGTTGGCAAAGATATGGGATTTTTGAAATTCTCATATGCTGTCAGTGGGAATAGAAAATGTTACAATCATTTTTATACCTCTTCATTTCTTATTGCAGCGTCTTGGAGTTCAAATACAACACTACAGTGAAGTGGTGAGAGTGGACATCCCTGTTTGTTTCTGATCTTAGTGGAAAGCATTCAGGTTTTTATTATTTTTATTTTTTTAGTGTTTTTAATGTTTATTTATTGTTGAGAGAGAGAATGTGAGCAGGGGAGGCACAGAGAAAGAGGAAGATACAGAATCCAAAGCAGGCTCCAAGCTCCAAGCTGTCAGCACAGAGCCTGAGGTGGGGCTTGAACTCAGGAACCACCAAATCATGACCCGAGCAGAAGTCGGATGCTTAACTGACTGAGCCACGCAGGCGCCCCCAGTTTTTTATCATGTAGTGTGATGATAATGTTATTTGTGTGGTTTTCTATGGATATTTTTTTGTCAGTGTGGGGGAGCTTTCTGCCATTACTAGTTTACTAGTTTTTATTAAGAATAGATTTTGAAATGTATCTAATGCTTTCTGTGCATCAGGAAAACCATATTTTTTATTTTTATTATTTTTTAATGCATGTATTACATTGATTGATTATTGAATGTTAAACCAGGCAGTAAATCCCTTTTGTTCAAGGGGTATCCTCTTTTTATACTTTGTTGTATTTAACTTGGTACATTTTGCTAAGGAATTTTTGTGTATATATTCTTAAGGAATATTCATTTATAGTTTCTTTTTCTTGTAAAGATTTCCAGTCTTGTTTTAGTACTAGAGTAATATTGGGGAAGAAATAGTTGCAAAGTATATTTTGAAAGAGTTTATGTAAAATTTGTATCATTTCTTTCTGTAATATTTAGTAGAACTTACAACTGACCTGGAGTTATTTATCAGGACCTGGAGCTTTCCTTATGGGAAGATTTTTATAATTAATTAAAAAAAATTGTTTTAGACATAAGTCGTTCAGATTTTCTACTTCTTCTTGTCTCCATTCTGGAAATGTGTGTTTTTAAAGGAATTTATCCATTTCAGCTACTTGATTGTAATTACTGGCATGAAATTGCTCATGATATTTCCTTATTATCATTTTAATATTTGTTAGACCAGTAGTGCTATGTCCTTTTTCACTGCTGATATTGGTAATTTGTGTCTTCTCATTTTAAAAAATATTATTAATTTATTAATTATTTCAATGAGCTGGCTTTTTGTTTTGTTGGCTCTTTTCTGTTGTTTATTGCCATTTCTTTGACTTTTTTTCACTCTCATCTTTATTCTTTCTTCCTTCTGCTTACTTCACATATAATTTGCTCTTCCTTTTCTAGCTTCCTAAACTGGAAGCTTCAGTTGTTTGTTTTACACTTTTCTTTTTTCCTACTATAAGCATTTACAATTATAAACTTACCGCCAAGCACTTAGCACTTTTGATGCATTCTGCAAATATTGATATGTTGTATTTCATTATTATTTAGTGTGAAATTTTTTTAAGCTCATTTATTTATTTTGAGAGAGAGAGAGAACACGAGCAGGGGAGGTGCAGAGAGAGGGGGAGAGAGAATCCCAAGTAGGCTCCAAACTGCCAGCGCAGAACCTGATACAAGGCTTGAACACATGAACTGTGAGATCATGACCTGAGCTGAAATCAAGAGTCAAACGCTCAACCAACTGAGCCACCCAGGTGCCCCAAGTCTGAATTATTAAAAAAAATTTCATCATGATTCTACTTTGCTCCGTGGATTATTTCGAAGTGAATTATTTAACTTCAAAATTTTGGAGTTTTCTTTAAATTTTATTGTTGTTGAGTTGTAATTAAATTCATTGTAGTCAGAAAAGTGCTCTGAAAGATTCCAATCTTTTGAAGTATATTAAGACTTGTTTTAATCAGCATATACTCTACCTTTGTTAATATGTGCTGCATGAATTCAAAAGAATGTATATTCTGAATTTGTTGGGTATAGTGTTCTATAAATCATAATCAGGAAAAGGTAGTTCATAGTTTCATTTAGTTCTTCTAGATCCTCAATGTTTTTTGTGGTTATTTATTTGTTTCTTTGGTCTAGCTAGTCTATCAATCACTGAGAAGTGTGTTAAAGTCTCTAACTTTGTGAGGTTAGATGTGCCTATTTCTAATATGGATGTGTCTATTTCTCTGTCAATTTTTACCTCACTACATTAAGGCTCTGTTATTAGATTCATAAATATGTATAATTGTTATATTTTCTTGATACTTTGCCATTATGAAGTTTCCCTCTTTATCTCTAAGAATATATCATACTGAAGTCTATTTTGTCTGCTATTAATATAGCCACTCTTATTTTCTTGTGCTTACTGCTACATGCTGTATCTCTTTCAATCCATTTAATGTTAACCTATTCATTCCTATCTATTTAAAGACTATCTCTTACAGACAGCATATATCTGGCTTTTGCTTTTTTATTCAATCTGACAATCATACCTTTTGATCATATCATACCTTTAATACCTATAATAAATCATACCTTTAATCAATTTAAATTTGGTCCAGTTATTGAAATAGTTGACTTTAGGTCTGCCATTTTGCTATTTACTTTGTCTCATCTCATATGTTTACTTGTTTGCTTGTTCTTTCTTGTCTACTTTTTCTGTGTTGATCAAAGATATTTTTTAATATTTTGTTTTAATTCCTCTGGTGGCTTTCTAGATATCAAGTTAATTCTTGCATTTTAGTAGCAATTTTTTTGAAGGTTACAACATAAATCTTTAACTTATTCCAATTTATTTAGAGTTCATATTTGAATTACTGTAAGAAAAGCATAGTAACCTTACAACAGCATATTTTAATTTCCTTTCCCCTCTCACCATTTTTGGTGTTATTGTTGTCATATGAATATGACATCAATATATGTTATCAACTCAACAGCATAGTATTACCAATTTTGCTTAAATTGCTGTGTGTCTTCCAATAAAATTAAGAGATGAAAAGAAAATATGTGTGTGCATGTGTGTACGTATTTAGTTCTTGTTATTTATCCACACATTTTCCATTTCTGGTCCTTATCGTTTCTTCCTATAAATCTGAGTAGCCATTTGATGACATTTTTCCCTCAGCCTCAAAATCTTCCTTCACTATTTCTAATAGCATTGTTTTGCTAGCAATAAATTATCTTAGTTTTGTTTATCTGGCAATGCTTTAATTTCTCTTTCATTTATAGGTGATAAATTCTTTGGATACATAATTCTTGGTTGCCAGTTTTCTCTCTCTCTCTCTCTCTCTCTCTCTCTCTCTCTCTCTCCAGCAGTTGAAATATGCCACTCTAATTTGTTTGGGCTTCCATTATTTTGATGTGAAGTCAGCCATTAATCATGCCATTATTCTCCTACATGAAACATGGCATCTTTCTCTGGCTGCTTTAAAGATTTTCTCTTTATTTTTACTTTCAGCCCTTTGACTATGATGGTTTATCCTTCCAGGGATTGATGAATTTCCTGAAGTTGTAAGTTAATGTTTTCCATAAAATTTAGGAAGTTTTAGGCCATTTTTTCTTTAACAATTTTCCTGCTCCTTTCTGTTCCCCTATCATTTCAATTATACTTATTTTGAATCTCTTAATAGTGTCCCATAAATCTCTGGTGCTCTGTTCATTATTTGTCAATTCTTTCTCTTTTTGTTCTTCAGATCGGGTTATTCCTATTAATCTCTTTTTTAATTCATTGATTCTTTCTCCTGACACTGCAATCTGCCTTTAAATCCATCCAGTGAGTTTTTAATCTCAGTTATTGTGCTTTTGAGCTCTAGAATTTCCATTTTTTATAGTTGTCATTTTTCTGTTGAGATTTCCTAGCTGTTCATTCATTAAGGCCATTTTTTAAAAAAATGCTTTGACCAGTTTATAATAGCAAGCTGGAAGTCTAATGGGGCCAACACCTGGGCCCAATTAAAGTCCGTTTCTATTGACTTTTTTGTTTTTACTGAGTATAGGCCACACATTTTTCTGTTTCTTTGCATGTTTAGTAATTTTTGCTTTAAAAGTGGGCATTGTAGAAATACAGGGTAACAACTTTGAATTCTTTTATATTATTCTGAGTGTTCTTGCTATTGCTGTTGTTGTTTTATCAATCAGTTAATTTGCTTGGAATCAGATTGAAAACTCTGTCTCCCCTATGGTGTTTAGTTCTTGATATCTCCATTCAGTTCTTATGGCTCCCAGCTGCTGAATATTTAGATTTACCCTTATATTCAGAGAACTCACATGGCACAGCCCTCTCTTTAAAGGCTAACTTCCTTTCTGACCATTGTCTGTGTTTTTGATGTCTTTGTCAAGATGGACAAGATTCTTCTGCACAGAGGCATAATTTAGTGGTCAACCAGTGATTTGGGCAAAATTTATACTCAAGTGTTTGGGCTTCAATTCTTTTGCTGTTCTCTTGCTCACAGATTTCCCTCTTAAATTCCCCCCTAAACTCTCTTCTCTGGCACCTTGACCCTGTAATATGACTGATACTCTCCTTTGCCTGAGCCAGGGGAACTGGGGACATCTTCAGACAAGATAACTACAAATTCCCAAATCTTACCCCTACCAGTTGAACTTTTTAAAAAGTAAACTCTCCTCTAGCTTTTGTCTTCTTTTGGATGTTTTCCCATTCTTATAAATAATTTTTTTAACTTTTTGTACAAATTTTATAACTATCATCTGTGGAAGGGCTCATGTAGCCACATTCCACCATCATTACAAGAAATGCTTTGCTTATATCTTTAGTCTATTCCTTCTTAATGGTATGTAAACTTCATGAGGGCAGGTAAATCCTTTGTTTATTTCTGTATATACAAGATTTAACACAGAATAAAATGCTTAATAAATATTTGTTTATGATTAAATAAAAATTGACTACTACTGCAATGATACAATTGGTTCCTGAGTTGTGCATTCACAAATATTTGCTGCTGCCTTTATTTAACTTTTCATAGTTTTAATCACAGGGTCTGTTGTTTGAGGAACTAATCCTCTGGCTTTGGTTTTTGTTTAAAAAATTTTTTTTTTACATTTATTTATCTTTGAGAGACAGAGAGAGACAGAGCACAAGTGGGGGAAGGTCAGAGAAAGAGGAAGACACAGAATCCAAAGCAGGTTCCAGGCTCTGAGCTGTTAGCACAGAGCCCGATGCGGGGCTCGAACTCACAAACCGTGAGATCATGACCTGAGCCGAAGTCAGACACTTAACCAACTGAGCCACCCAGGTGCCCCTGGTTTTTGTTTTTAAATGTCTTTCAGGTTACTTTCTGGAACAGCAAGTGAGGGGACCTTGTTTATAAAGTGGAGTTTTCTTGTATGACCAGTAAGAGAATAAACTATAAGGAAATCAAGCTATTTCAACTTCTAGAAAAGAATATATATACTCTCTTTGGGTATCGCCAGATGCAAAGTACTCTAGAATATGAGCGGATGTGGCTCAACAACCACAGGGCATTTTGCCTCTCTCTTAAAGCTTGCTTTATCTCAGCTTACATACTGTTACTTCCTTTAGTAAGAAGGAAGCCTCCCCTCCAGCCTCCACTTCATTTTTTGTTAAATATAATTTATTGTCAAGTTGGTTAACATGCAGTGTATGCAGTGTGCTCTTGGTTTTGGGGGTAGATTCCTGTGATTCATTGCTTCCATACAAAACCCAGTGCTCATCCCAACAGGTGTCCTCCTCAATTCCAATCACCCATTTTCCCTTCACCCCCACCCCCCCATCAACCCTCAGTTTTTTCTCTGTATTTAAGAGTCTTTTATGATTTCTCTCCTTCTCGGTTTGAAATTATTTTTCCCCTTCCCTTCCCCCATGGTCTTCTGTTAAGTTTCTCAAGTTCCACATGTGAGTGCACACATATGATATCTGTCTTTCTGTGACTGACTTATTTCACTTAGCATAATACCCTCAAGTTCCATCCACATTGTTGCAAATGGCAGGATTTCATTCTTTCTCATTGCCAAGTAGTATTCCATTGTATATATAAACCACATCTTCTTTATCCATTCATCAGTTGATGGACATTTGGGCCCTTTCCATAATTTGGCTATTGTTGAAAGTGCTGCCATAAACATTGGGGTACATGTGTCCCTATGAATCAGCACTTCTGTATCCCTTGGATAAATTCCTAGTAGTGCTATTGCTGGGTCATAGGGTAGTTCTATTTCTGATTTTTTGAGGAACCTCCACACTGTTTTCCAGAGCATCCAGCCTCCACTTTAGACAAAAAAACCCCTCAGCTTTCAACCAATACCACAATATCTAGGCACCCACAAACTTAGGAATCAGATGCATTTTACTTAGATCAAGTGCTCATTAAACAAACAAACCAAAAACCAAAACCGAATCAAAAACCTCCCTCTGTACAAGAGAGTTGGTATCTTTTAGATTGCAGCTGGCTTGTTTTGCTCCTCATCGATGGCCATATTCCCACTCTGGACAAGAGACAATTATCTACCAAGTGTGTCATACCATTAGGGAGCCTGCAATTAGAAGTAGTGTGTCTACATTAAATATAAGTAATTATTATTACAGTTTTGTACTTTTGGATGCGATTGCTATTTTGCTTTCTACTCCAAGGTACCCACATGAAGAGTTTTATATAGGTGTTACTGGCTGCATGTTGGGAATGTTATATATTTAAACAGTTTGCAGTTAATTAAGAGTATTGACTTGGAACTAAATCAGTGGTCTCACACAACATCTGTGCTCTCCTCCTATCTGTCTATGTATTTACATGGCGTCTATCACTGTGGTATCTAAGTGCTCAGAAAATCTAATTAGGCTAATTTCAATTTCCTCTGTGAGGGAGAAGGATCTACTTCTCTTCATCACCCTCTCTGCCAGAGCCTTCTTGAAGGGAGTCATTATTATTCCTCGAAGAGAAAGGCAGTTGAAAAAAAAAGCCTCAAGCAAAAAAAAAAACGCATTTCACACCTTACTTGAAAGTTGGGGTTTTGGCTTCTAGAAATGTCTTCAGCTGGTAAACAGCACCAGAAACACAAAGGGGTGGTCAGTGCTAAAGAATCTGGGAACATGATAAAAGGAGAACACTGAAAATGTCCTCACAGGCTCTGTGTTAAAGAATTTGCTGGTAGATTATGCTTGATGGCGTACTCACAATGTCCTGGGCCATCACCACCTGACAGATGCACCATTTTTATCTATGAAAGACGCATAAAGGCAGTGTTCTCTTTCCAACAATGAGCAAGTGTTGTTCTCCCATCTGTGGGTTTCTGTTAACATTCCGACATCTTAATTTCTGTGTTGAGGAAAGCTGCCTGATTTCATTGGTTTTCAATGCTTTGCCTGCAGCTAGAGGTATGGATAAGGCAGCAGCAAAGTCATTATGAACTCCATTTTGTGGTTTTAACACACATGGGCTACTCTTCCGGAGTGAGTCCAAAGGAATAAATTTGTGCACACGCAGAGAATTGCAGTCACAAAGCAGAGCTTGTTAGGCGGAAATGAGAAAGGATCTGAGATGACCAAACATATTTGCCTGAGCAGGACAGGCGGCTCTCCTGACGGAGTGTGAAGGAAAGAGAGGGAGGCACAACCACATCACCATTTCTCCCTTCTTCAGTCACAGATCAAAACCAACATGGCTAGCTGTTCCCGTGTTTTTAATGTCAAAGTTGTTTTTTCACTTTTTGCTTGCAATTTGTGTTAGTTAGAGTATCCGAGAAAGTGACGGGAACACGTGGCTGGGAATGCCGAGATCAAGTTCATAGAAAAGAGCAAATTTTAAAGTGTACTCCTTCTGGCAAGGAGAATTAAAAGGTTGGTGGTAGTGTGGAGAATTGGGTGTAAAGAGATTGACACCAGGATTAATCAGGTGGCAGTGCTTGGCAATGTGACTCACCTCTGAGCTCCCCTCCATATTTGGAGAGACATCGTGGAGATTCTGAGCACGTCTCTCTGGGATCGCAGTGAAGCACGAGTGGGTACTCAGCATTAGAGAGATTTTACAACCCAAGGGTGGGCCAGATGGTGACAAGAAAGTGATTGCTGACCAAAGTCAGTCCTTTACCCTAATAATTTCCACAGAAAGTGTGTTACTTTAGATATGCAATCCTGAAATATTTACATTTATCCTACAAAAGATGTATACAAGAATTTTGGTAGTAGCTTTACGTCCAATGACCTCAAACTAGCAGAGAAACAAATGCCTATCGGCAGGTTAATGGAATAGAATAATATTCAGGAATAAATAGTAGCAAACAGCACAGATGACTCTTAAACCGTTATAACATTATGCTGAACAAAAGAAGCCAGATATGACTTGATGTCATTTATGTGAAGTTACAGAAGAGGCAAAAATAGTCATAATGATAGAAATCGGGAGAGTATTTGTATCTACAGTCAGGGATAGGAAGACTAATACAAAGAAGCATGAGGAAGCTTCGTGGGGTGATGGAAAGGTGCTGTATGTTAATTGGGGTGTTTGTTACACAACCGTATGCAATCATCAAAACTCATAAAATGGTACGTTTACTGTATGTGCATTTTATCTATATAAAATTATGTCTTAAAACACAAAGAAAAATATGCAAATATATAAAAATTGCAGAATAAAAGCACAAATACATTCTTAAAAATGAAATCTACCAAAAACATTTCACATGTTTCCTATTATTTGAACTGCATTCATTTTTCAAAACTTACATGAGACATGATTTGGAATTCCAAATTCAGAATGGTTTTCTTCCTATGGGAGGGGGAAGTTTTCATACAGAAAGGGAATACAATAGAAAAAATGCGCTTCTTCTTATATATTTACCTTAATAGCGAAAGAAAACTAGGAACTGTCATAATTAGAGAGAACACATTTGAGTTTTTATATAGCTACATCTCTAGCTGAATTTGTTTCCATATAAAATTTAGGTGATAGTAATTGCCTTTGTATGTGAGCTTGTGAATGCATGTGTGCATGTGTACCAAACAACACAGATAAATAAAAGAAGCAAAGAGGGGAAGCATAATTAGCATAATTTGAAGAACTAGATGAAATTATTTTAAGAATGTCAAATTATAATCACTTATGAAAAGAAGATATATTCTTGGTTATTTTCATATGTATTAATTGGCATTCAAGCCATCTGTATCATTTACTCATATATGTTTAATGGGGATCATAAATATCCCTCTGCCAGCTAGGAAAGAGCCATATATCAGGAGAGATGACAATCTTGGGGCTATCATTCAATGACTTGTTATTAAAGGCTGAGCATTTTCTTGAGGTTATTAGAATTTTATTTTAAACTTCTTTTATAGTTGCACACAGTAGCACCTAAAACACATTGTTCTAATGGATTTTTAAAGCCCATACAAAAAAAAATCACTGTAAGTATAGCAAATGCCCATCTATGGTGAAGTTTATTTCATAAACTATAGTTAGCTTTTGAGTTTTTAGTAACACATTTTCTTTCTAGAATATGGGTCAAATTGTAATAGACTTGAAAATAAAAATGGAAAGTTATGGAGCCATTTGGTTCCCACATCATAGCTTTTCCTACAATAGTTGTTCACATGTTTCTTGGAATTCACGGAAGAGTTTCAGTTCTGATATTGATAATTGCCAGCCAACTTTCAGTCGGATAGCTAAGTCAACAGGTCAAGGTTGGCTCTGCCTAAACAGAACTACCAGAAGCTCCTTTTAATTGAAATTTGCATGTTAAAAGCAAAGCAGGATATGATTTGGTTTGTTTCAGCTCAGCCTGGGAGTGGTAAGGAAGAACTCTTGTGCTGGGCCTGGGACGACTTCTTGTGTGTCCTGTGTCAACTCCCCTAGGCTCTGGGACATCTCAGGGCCCCGTGATGTTGGTCTAGGACTGTTGAGCTACTGCCATCATCATGGGCTCATTGATTAGCTGATTAGACAGGGTCAGCCATTGTCACAGTCAGAAACAGAGATGAATATTTCTTTAAGTAAAATGAAAGCATAGATTTAATAACATTCTCACCATTGTCTGAAATATGCATATGCTTACCAATCGCAGATCAGCGAGGTGGGCACAGTTGCAGACCCCCATTTTAAGCAACAGGCAGAAAGGGGGGCCATCATTCCTTCTCCCTGATTACAGAACTTCCACTGGTCTTGTTTATACAGTTTCTAACATTCACTTTTGTCTCAAAGAGAGTTGGAATCCATGTCTTTAAGAATGAGGAGTGTTCAGATTCTGTGAGAAGAATAGATAAATGACCTCTCACTTCTGGTGTTGAACTCTTGAGTTCAGTTAGTGGTTTGATGTG
This sequence comes from Lynx canadensis, assembly GCF_007474595.2. NCBI lineage: Eukaryota > Metazoa > Chordata > Mammalia > Carnivora > Felidae > Lynx > Lynx canadensis. The sequence goes on from NC_044314.2 coordinate 47,003,532, forward strand.
ACTGGCTGAGCACTGGATTGCTTCTCAACCTTGCCTGTATGTCGGAGGCAACTGGGGAGCTTTTAAAAAATTACTGATGTCTAGGCCCCACCCCCAGAGAACTCATTTAATTGGTCCAGGGTGGAGCTTGGGCACCAGTAATTTTTTAAAGGTTCCCCAGGTGATCTTAATGTGTACCAGGGTTGAAAACTACTGGTTTACAGCAAAATAGTTCCAGCCATAGACCAGTAGCAAAAAGGGGCCTGGAACTGAGTGTGGCAAAGAACAGGAAGTTTCGCAGGGCTTCTATGACTCTAGCAAACACCCACAATGAGGTTTCTGGAGGTGCAAACATGAATTAGACAGGGCTCTGCCCCACGGGGCTTATAGACCACGAAGGAGGAAGACTCATAAGCTCATGATTGTAGTAGAGGGTGGTAAATGCCATCCAAGCAGGGATGGGAAGGAATGAAAGGCTTTGTCCAGAAGTGAAAGGGAATACTGGGGATTACCCAAACAAAAGCTAAAAGAATTACTCTTACTTAACTGAATCTCACCTTAAATATTCTGGTTTACATTAATTGTTCCTTTGATCTTCATTCTGAAAACTAGGTACAGACTTGTGGGTTGCATGTGTGTGTTCCCCCCAAATCCATATGTTGAAACCCTACCCCCCAGTGGGATGGTATGAGTAGGACCTTTGGGAGAAAATTAGGTTTAGATGGAGTCATGGGAGTGGAGTTCCTATGATGGAAGCGTCCTAAGCGTCCTTGTAAGAAGAGAAAGAAACTAGAGCTCATTCTTTCTGTCACGTGGGGGCACAGCCATCTGCAAGCCAACAAGAGGACCCTAGCCAGAGCCCCACCACGCTGGCACCTTGGCCTTGGACTTCCAACCTCCAGAACTGTAAGGAAATAAATGTCTGTTGTTTGAGCCACCCAGTCTATTGTATTTGGCTATAGCAGCCCGAGCTAAGACAGGCCTAAAGTCACATTTGACAGATGAGGATGTGGAAATACAGAGATGTTGAAGATCTGGCCCACGATCACAGTGTCAGAGGCCGAGATGGTACTAATCCCAACGGGCACCGGCTTCTGAAGCACCGGGTGCTTCAGATTGCATGGCCTCATTCAGTTCTCAATGTAGAAAACAGGGGTTAGTATTACTGTCTTGTATAGATACAGAAACTGAGGCTCAGTCTCATTAAATAACTCACCTAGCCTGGGTGGCTCAGTCAGTTGAGCATCCAACTTTGGCTCAGGTCATGATCTCACAGTTCATGAGTTTGAGCCCCGCGTCAGGCTCTGTGCTGACAGCTCGGAGCCTGGAGCCTGCTTCCGATTTTGTGTCTCCCTCTCTCTCTGCTCCTCCCCTGCTCACTTGCTGTGTCTCTCTCAAAAATAAATAAAGATTTTAAAAAATTAAAAAAAAAATAACTCGCCTAAGAGCAAGTCAGTATATTAAGTGCTAAAGCTGGGTGTACTACTTTCCCACTGCTGCTGTAACAGATTACCACAAACTTCCTGGCTTAAAACAACACAAATACATTGTATTACAGTCCAGGAAGGTCAGAAGTCTAAACTGGGCTGGCAGGACTGGCTCCTTATGGAGGCTGTCAGGGAGAATTTATTTCCTTGACTTTTCTAGCTTCTAGAGGCTGCCCACACTCCTTGGCTCATGGTGCCCTCCTCCATCTGCAAAGCTGGCAGCACAGCATCTCCAAATTTTTCACCTCTCTGACCTCTGTTTCCATCATCACATCTTCTCTGACTTTCCTGCCCCTTCCTTCCCTTATAAAGACCCTTGTCATTAGACAGGGCCCACTCAGATAATTCAAAATAACGTCTCTATCTCAAGATTTTTACCTTAATCACATCTTCAAAGTTCCTTCTACCATGTAAGTAAGGGTAATACACTCACAGGTTCTAGAGATTAGGATGCATTTGTCTTTGGGAGGAGTGGAGGGGCAGAGACATGGGCATCATTCTCCCTGCTACACATGGACAACCCAAACCCAGGCCTGATTCCAAAGCCCTTAATCCCTGGATGGTACTTCCTGCCCCCACGTTTCCAACACACACGTGCACGCTCACACACACACACACACACACACGGGTAGAATGGGATCTGTTGACTTCCTCAGAAGGGAATCTTTTCCCTTTCTAATATTGTTTAATTCCTCCAGACAAAAACTTCATGACTTGAGTTGTTGGAATCCTCCCAGTGTCCCTTTTCATCAAAAATGAACCGAGGTACATATGGGGTACCTGGGTGGCTTAGTTGGTTGAGCATCTGACTTCAGCTCAGGTCATGATCTCACAGTTCGTGAGTTCAAGCCCTGTGTCAGGCTCCGTGCTGACAGCTTAGAGCCTGAAGCCTGCTTTGGATTCTGTGTCTCCCTCGCTCCCTGCCCCTCCCCCACTTGCACTCTGTCTCTGTCTCTTGAAAGTGAATAAGCATTAAAAAAAAGAAAGAAAAAAGAATGAGGGTATATAGGGTCGCCTGGGTGGCTCCATTAGTTAAGCATCTAACTTTCAGCTCAGGTCACATTCTCACAGTTTGTGGGTTCAAGCCCTGCATTGGGCTCTGTGCCGACAGCACAGAACCTGTAGCCTGCTTCAAGTTCTGAGTCTCCCTCTCTCTCTGTCCCTCCCCCACTCACACTCTGTCTCTTTCTCTCTCTCAAAAATGAAATAAAACATTAAAAAAAGAGAATGAGTGTATATAGATGTTATGATGACTGAAAGTGTTTGGGAAGAAGCTGGACCTAACACATGAAGTTTATAACTACAATTAAAGCAAAGTTTTGAGGTCCTTAAATGGTGACGGCTTGGTCCTTGGCCTTCATTAAAGCAAATACATGTGTGTTCCTACTCATCTGTATTGGGTGCTACTGGGGCTCAAGTTTCCCATTAATGACCCAGAGGGTCTCTTCCTGCTGCACGTCCCCCGACAACTAAAGTTCAGAAACAGACTTTGCCCTTTAGGACTCTGTGACTATTGACATCTATGATCTTCTTCCTAACCTAAAGTTGAGGGTTTAAAACAAGAGGAGAGCCTAGAGACTAAATGTGCTCTCTGATGCCATTGAACCTTCTCAGCCCAACCGCCTGAACTTCACTGAGAAGAAGCCAGACCTCTTTGAGCATCATGTGACTGCATAAATCAATGCAGAAGGAGCAATTTTGCACTCTGCCAGAAAGGGAGTTACAATATTTATAAGAACGTTAAATACATTTTCCATGACTGTCAGTAATGCATCTTTGGACTTTCGTAATGCAGACCTTGAAGGAATGGATTTAGTTGAGAATACTTAGGATGATATTAAAAGTAACCTGAGTTTAATTTAGTACATGGGTGATATAATACTCGACAGCAGCCATTGTCCCAAGGATGATTAGAAACAAATAGTGAGTGCGTGCATTGAAATGGTCTCACTAGTACTGTAGTATAGTCTACTATGTTTCTGCTTCTCTGTTTTTTAGTTTGTTTCTTTAAGGAGTTCAACATGGGGTGGGTGAGATTTGGCTTGGCCCACAGATGGCTCCCAGCCATGTTAAGTGGTAACAATGTGCGGGAAAGCAAGGGGTTAACAGTGCTTTAATTTCCATATATGTTTACCTACATCAAAGTTAGAACTGTCTGGTGAAAAGGATTGGACAAGCAAGGGCAGCATGTACTGCTGTGGAGGCTCCCGGGCCACAACAACGGAGATAGCATCTCCGTGGATGATGCCAGAGACCCTGCTGGGGATGGGTATGAGCCTTGGGCAGGTCTGTGTAGGCAAGTGAAGCTTCTGATTCTATTTTTCAGCCTTGCCATTACTGTCTGAGCTAATTCAATCATCTCTCATGCCATAGTTAATAGTCCACCTCTTCCAATGATATTTTTGATCTCACCAAACTCAGGCCTTGTGAGATATACACCTGATTGACTCTCTGTATTTGTTTGCTAAGGTTGCCTTAACAGAGTACAACACTGGGGGACTTAAAAAACAGAAATTTACTTTCTCACAGTTTTGGAGGTTAGGAGTCTGAGATAAGGGTGTCAGAAGGATTGGTTTCTTCTGAGGCCTCTCACTATGGCTTGTGGTTGGTCGCCTTCTCCCTATGTCCTCTCATAGTCTTCCCTCCGTACCTGTCTATGTCCAAATTTTCTCTTTATATAAGGGTCTTATTGCACTGGCATACCCCCCCCCCCCCCCCCCCGCCATAGCCTCATTTTAACTACTTCTTTAAAGACCCCATCTCCAAATACAGTCACATTCTGAAATACTAGAGGTTAGGACATCAGCATATGAATGGGGGCGGGGCAGTACACATTTCAGCTCCTAAGACTCTCATAAAACTTCTCTCCCTCCATCTTGTAGTATGGTTGCTTATTTGGTAGGATGTTGTTTCTCCTCTATTAGGCAGCAAGCAAAGAAAGGAGGAGGGAAGAAGGGAAAGAAGGAGGAAGGCAGGTTAGAGCAAATAAGCATGAAGTACTATTCAGAGGTTAAACAATCATGCAACTGAACAAAAATAAAGACCAGTGAGCTATAAAATAAGAGACTGTGGAAACACGTGTGACTGAGGAGAGGTCTTCAAACTTCTCAGGGCTATGCAACTGGAGAAAAGATGTCTGCCAGAGCACATAGACACCCTCTTACAGAATGTTGTTAATGGATCCAAAGGGGACAGACTTCGTTTGATTCTGGAGGGTGTGTTTGTGTCAGAATAGACGTGTTCGGTTTTGCCTGAAACAGTCACCCAAAAAAGGCATTCAGTTATGACAGTACTGTTCAACCGTTCCCTAAGCTCTCCAACACCTCATGCTTCCTGTCTTTGTTCTGTTCTCTCTGGAGGCTCTGCCCAAAGCGGGACATTTCATTGCTTCATCCAACTCTGCAGTCCTGTGATGTAGGTCTCTCCAAGTCACCCTGTTCAGCCGGGCAGTGTTTCAAGGGATCAGGAAACCGTTTTCCATCCCAGGATCCAGCCTCAAAGTTAAAAAGTTCTGTGGTTTGGTTTGGATTTCGCTCATCCCTACAGAGAACTTGGTCTGCCAATCTCTACATACATGTCAGCATAAATAGCAACAGATGTACCTTCAACATGTAAAATCTCCATAAAATATAACAAACTCTGTTTTTCCATTTGGGATGAGTCATTAACCATATGTTTGTGATACTCTTTCATTTGCAGATCTGAGGCACACATTTTACCTTGCAGGAGACCAAGTGCTATTTCTTTTTAGAAGGTTCCTTCCTGTCTCGAGAATTGATTCAGCAATGCCTTGGTCTATTTCTGTGGGTATCTTGAATCAGCCCGTGGAAAATGTATGGAATTTTCTTTACGTGAGCTGCATGGCGTGCCTGGGCTCTGCCCTTGGAACTATTCTTGGCCAGAATATTTGAAAACCCGCTCTGGTGCTCAAACTACTACTCATGTGACTGCTCGGCGGCTGGCTTCTTGCATGGAATATGTTGATTTCAGGAGAGCTTGTTTGGTTTGTTATACTTCAGAGAGAAACATGTGGCACTTGGCAAGGCTGCAGGCAGGGAATACAGAAGTTGGGTAATTAGTGGATGTCATTTTGCAGACTGATAGGAGGGTCCTTTGTTTTGTGTCTTGTGTGAAAGAGTTGTATAAAAGTCTTTTCTGCACTTAGATCTCAGAAAGTAATCTGTCCTTGAGGAATTTTACCTCCTATGGAAGTTAGTGTTTTCTGAGAATTTAAATTTTTCTCTTCCAAAAGAAAGACTAAACTTTTTATTATGAAAGATTTGGAAAATACACAAAATAAGGAATATAAAATAGTAGCATGATGAACCCTCATGTACTTATCACTCAGCTTCAACGATTGTTAACATTTTGCCACACTTCCTTTTTTTATTCTATTTTATTTTTCCTTTTTTTTTGTTTATTCAAAGTACTTTTTAAAAAATTCTAACATTATAGACAATGCTTTCTGATCCCTATGCATAAGGGGTTTTACCCTTACACATCTCCAAATAAAGACATTTTCTTACAAATAGTTTTATTGCAACCCACAAAATTTACAAAAATGCCTTATTATCCTCAAATGCTAAGTCTGTATTCAGATTTCCTGGATCATCTCAAAAACATAATTTTACAGTCAATTTGTTCAAACCTGGATCTAATCGATGCCCACATGATGCATTTGGATGTTTTCTCTCCTAAGTCTCTTTACTTTCAAATAGTCCCCTTGTCTTTGCTGGTGTTCCCCCAAAGCAGACTTGTGCTAAGGACTTGGGTGCAGTTATTGTATTTCAGAGGTAATTCTAAGAAGCAAAAATGACAGAACAAGAAAAGTGAGAAGGAAAGGCCAAGGAAAGATGTTGATGAGCAGGTTATGAGTGTGGACAACTAAGGTTTAATTCTGCAGGGGATCATCTGAAGAACTTTGTGTCATGCCTCCTGGAGTCGACCGACCACAAAGTGGGGAAAATGGGGACTTTAGCCCTGAGCTTCACTCTTTATTGGTCATTTCTTGGGTGCCTACTCATGGACTGAGTGAGCTCCTGTGATACCAGAAAAAGGCCTGAGACAGAAAAGCAGAGAGCCGAGGTGACCCTGGTGGACACTGCCAACACGAACAGGACTGGTCCCCTGTGGCTGTTGGAAACTCAAATACAGTGGGATAAGAGGCAGCTACATCTCCCCTCTCCTTCCTTCCCTCCTTCCTTCCTTCCCTCCTCCCTCCTTTCCTTCCTTCTTCCCTTCCTTCCTTCCTTTCTTCCATTCTTTTTTTCTGTCCTTCTTTTAAATTTAAATCTTAGTTTTATTACTTCTTTTGGTGCTATTGATTTCTTGCTTGCCCTGTAAAATGTTTCCCATTCTGGACTTGATCTATTATTGCCTTCTTGGCATCTTAAGCTTGTTCTTCTCTCCCCCATATTTCCTGTGCACTGGAAGTTAGACCTGAAGGCTTGATTAGAGTCCATTGCAATTTGTTTCAGCAAAATTACTTCATAGTTGGTGTTCTTTCTACAGATTTCACGGGGAAGTTCCTGGGTAGTTTGTGTTGAGAAGAGTGAGCCCTTACTTCAGGCAGTTCCTCACAGCAGAAGGCACCTTGGAGATTTCTAGTCCAGCTTTATTTTATGGGAAAGGGAATTGATGACCAGAGAGATCATTGGCCATCTCTCCTGTCACATACTCTGTTCACATTTATTTCACATTTTTCATGTATTTAATAACCTCCTGCCATCTCTTCCCTGCCCTGGACATTCCACTGAAACTTGCTCCTCTATTCCAACTACGTCAATGGCCTCCCTGTTGTGCAAACCCTATGGACTCCTTTCAGCTCTCATTCTCTATGCTGTCTCTACAGCATTTAATATTAATAACCACACTATCCCTCTTAAAATACTTGCTTTGCTTGTCTTCTCTGATCTCACTCTCCAGTCTTTCTGATTAATCCCTCTTAATCACATACATTTGCCTCTAAAAGGTAAGTATTTGTTAAGATTTAAGAGATACCTGCCAGATATACTACAATTTAAAGGAAAATTTCATACCAAATTAAAAGAGGATTCCAGGAGTTGGTATATAATTCCTGTACCTATGAGAATGGCAGAGAATTAAGGGACGTGGGTTGAGACAGTTCTATCAGTTTCTGATACATTTCCCAACTTGCAGAAAAGGGAACAGCAATGTGAGTGGGCCACAGAAAAGATGAGACCACATTACTGGGGGTCCATTCCCTTCCCGTGGATAAGCAGTGGGCACCAAACTGGCAGAATGACTCAGTGTTCTCAGACTCCATATTGTTTTCTCAAGCTTGAGAGAATGATCTGGAGGCAAGGTTAGTACAGATAAAAGATTTGAGATAATCTGCAAAACAATGTCACAACCCTAGATCAGCAGCAGTAAACAACAGTTATTGAGTTGAGAACATATCTGATCGACCAAATGACATGCCTAGGTACTAGGTATCAGAAGAGCCCAAGTTTCCACTCACACTGTCGTAGATGAACAAGTAGAAACCTGAGGGACCCCTTTCTTTACTCCTCTCTGCAAGTGCTAGCCCAGTGAAGAAGTTTCTATTTAGGTCTACCAAAATTCAGCAGACCAAATTGTCTGTGGTCTTACCTCCTTCTCTAACTTCCTTGGAAAAATAAATGAATGAAGTGATATTTTAATCTACAACATTTAGCCCCTCAGAGTAAATCTTATGGAATGAGATTGGGCTTTGTCACTATTGATGATAGATTCAGAGCTCCCATCTTCACTCAAAGGTGAGAATGCAGAATAAAAACTGAAGCTTGAGACCTAGAAAAATTATATAATGAAAGGGAGAAAATGAGCCTAACATTCAAAAAAGGTAAGAGAGAGACAGAGAGAGAGAGAGAGAGAGAGAAGAGAGTTAAAAGCATAATTTGAAGTCACTTTTATACTAGAAGACATAATGAAAAATATGCAACTCCATCACACTCCTAAGAAATGAGGAGTTAAATGACCCTGTTAAACAAGAAATGGAGAAGATAGCTAAATCAGAAGGAAAGTGCCACAGGTAAGCAAAACAAAGGAGAAGAAGAATGTTATCACAGAATTATAACTACAGTAGAAGAACCAAAACAGAACTCATGTTAAAAAAAACCCTGAATCAGTAGAGAACTATCTTGAGAAAATCACTCAGAATGAAGAGGGAAGGACTAAGGAAAGAAAATAATCAGAGTGAAGATTGCAGCTAAGGAAATCAAACAATGGATGTTTGGCATATAGTTGATGTGCTTAAAGTAGTAAGAAATGATCAACAAAAAACACACAAAGGGAGATACGCAGTTTGCAAAGGTTCACCATAGGAGACAAATGAATAAAAATTGGTCAACCCCCCAAGGTCTCTCTGAGCAAAGATACAGAACTTTAAGAATAAAAAAGAAAATAATTCTACAGATCAGTATAACACTGTTTAAGGCTCCAGTCACACTACCTGGGTTCAAATTGCATGGCTCTAATGTTAGACAGGTAGTATATAACTTATAAGATTATCAAAGGATGAAATGTGAAAACACTTGCAAAAGTATTTAGCCTGTTGTCTGGCATATAATAGGCACTCTGGCATATAATATAACTACTTTCAGCAAGAGGAAATACGTAACCAACAATAGGAATCATCAAGCCAGTCCAAAATTCACATTAGCAGTATCAAAGAATTTCAGTAGGAAAGCTTTGTCCAAGTATTCCTTAAATTGTCAAGTTGCTATTATAAAGGCAAAAGAAAGGCATAGTCAAAAGGGCAAGAATTTGGGAAGTAAATCACCAATAAGCAATTCATGGAAGGGGTCATTTGCAGAAGTATTCCAGCAATGGAAAAGATGAACCAAAAGGAATAGGGAACCTATGGGATTCAAGGGCCATTAGTGAATACGGATCAATTAATTCCTATGTTCTTAACCCCTAAGAGATTCTGAGAAAGGCATGGACCTTCTCAGAAATAAAATAAAATAAAATAAAATAAAATAAAATAAAATATATATATATACATACTCAGACACACAGACACACACATACGCGCGCGCACACACACTCACACACACACACACACACACACACACTACATATACATAGAGATGTATGTAGTATTTTAGATTATTCAGAAATCTATGGAAACTAACCCATGGCCTCCTTTGGAATCGATAGATGACAGACCTTGTTTTAAAAATCAATCTAAGGGGCGCCTGGGTGGCGCAGTCGGTTAAGCATCCGACTTCAGCCAGGTCACGATCTCGCGGTCGGTGAGTTCGAGCCCCGCGTCGGGCTCTGGGCGGATGGCTCAGAGCCTGGAGCCTGTTTCTGATTCTGTGTCTCCCTCTCTCTCTGCCCCTCCCCCGTTCATGCTCTGTCTCTCTCTGTCCCAAAAATAAAATAAACGTTGAAAAAAAAATTAAAAAAAAAATAAAAATCAATCTAAGTTTCAGTAAGTGTTATTGTTGTGATTACAAACAAAAATTAAATGTTAAATTTGTGATGGAATATGTATCTCTATATATAGACAGCTACCTATTTATCTATATGGTATAAAATAACAGTTTAAATATAATAGATATGGGCAAAAACTTCACAATAAGCAAAACACATATGTGTGCACACACAGACATCAGGAAGTGAAGGAGGTGAGTGGCAGGAAAAAAAATGTGTGAGGTGTGTAAATGCGTTTTTCCATTTTTTTTCAGGGAATAAATGAAAAGATATGGCAGATTTTGATAATTTGAATAATATAAAGACATAAAAGTAACATTAAAAAACTTAAGATAAAATATCCATGTACTAGAGATAACAAATTAAATACAGAATATTACAGATAGGTTAATCAAATATGGCAACATTTTAATAATTGGCATTTTGAGACATGACCTATGATCATTCATTATACTATTCTCTCAACTTTACTATGCATTTAAATTTTTTCACAGTAAAACCATGAAAAAAGAGAAGAATAAACAAAAAGATAGTAAAAGCTAAAGAAGAAAAAAATCATAAAACAAATCACAGAAGCTATTGTTAGTTAACTTGCTCTCACAAAACTTAAAAACACATCTCAAAAGGACTAAGTCAAGTAATTTAACTGTCTCTCCTACAAAATTTAAACCCTCTTTAATATAAAAGAAAAAAATCAACAACTCAACAACAGTATTAATGATATGTCTTCCAATTAAAAATGATAAGATATGACATGAGGCAGGAAATTTACCTATAATAAGGTGAAAAATCAATTATAGAAACAAATCTAGAAATGACAGAGTTGATGGAATTACCAAGAATAGATTTTAAAATCACAATTTTAAATATGTTTGAGGATTTTAAAAAAACATTACATAAAGGAGAAAAAATGGAACATATGGGGAAAAATTTCTACAGATTAAAAAATACAACATGTGAAAGGAAAATTTCACTGGCTAAAATTTATAGACACTATGTAATAACATATCAGTCAACTTGAGAGCATAACAAAAGAAATTTTGCAAAATGAAATACAGAGAAAAAAGACTGAGAAACTTACATAGAGCCTCAATGGCTTGTGGGACATTATTAAATGACATAATACGCAAATTATTAAGAGTCCCAGAAGAGAAGTAAGAAAAGGACAGAGAATATATTTAAAGAAATAATGGCTGAAAAATTTCCAAATTTAGTAAAAGCTATAAATTCAAGGAATTTATAGCAAGAAATTCAAGGAACCCTAACAACATAAATATTAAGAAAAAAACTACATAAAGACACATCATAAACAGATCCGAAAACCCAATAATAAAAGGAAAAGCTTCAAAATATTTACAAAAAAATATATATACATAGACAGGAACACACATAAGAAACACCACAGACCTTTGATGGAAAACAATACAAACAGATGACAGTGAAATGACATATTTAAAGGGCTAAAGGAAAATTTCATCAACCTAGAATTCTTTATCCAACACAACCAGTCTTTGAAAATGAAGATTAAAGAAATACATTTTCAGATAATCACAAATTGAGAGAATTATTAATTGGAGCTCTGCTCTACACTATGAGAAATGCCAAAGAAATTTCTTTATGCTGCAATAAGACACCAAATAGAAACTTGGATCTATATTAGGGAATAAAAAACTGAAGAGAGAATCCATAAGTGGGAAATACAGAATATTTTTTTCTTTTTTAAAACTTTCTTTAAAAGGTAATTGACTTCTCAAATTAAAAAAATAATAATACCAATGAATTGTAAAGTTATAACATAAAGAAAAGATGGGAAGAGGAAAATAAAAGTAAACCTGAAGTATAATATTATTTAAAGATAGAATATAATAACTTAATGATGCATATTGGAAAGCCTAGACCAAATGTGAAAAATAAAACAAAGATATATAGCCCACAAGTCAATGGTAGGGACAAAATGAATCCTAAAATTAATCAATTAATCCAATGAAGGCAGGAAAAGTAGGAAAGGAAAGAAACAATGAGCCAAGGAACAAATAGAAAACAACATATTGATGATTTCATTAAATGTAAATGAGCTAAACACTCCAATTAAAGACAATGTTGTCATTTAAATAAAAGTCCAAACTATATGTTGTCTATAAAACAAATCTTAAATATACAGCCATGAACAACATAAAAGTAAAGTAGAAAATGCCATACAATGAAACAACATTAGGAGAAAGCTGGACTGGCTACACTAATATCAGACAAAGTAGACTTCATAACAATAAATGTTTTCAGAAAGAAAGAGGTGTATTTCATAATGATAAAACAGTCAATTCAATAAGAAGATATGACAATCTTAATTGTGTATGCACCAAATAGCCAAGCCACAAAATACATAAAGTAAAAACTGATACAAATGAAAGGTGAAATAAACAAATTGAGTTACATTTAATTGCATCAATACTTTCAGTTCTTGACGGAATAGACAGAAAACCAGTAAAGATTAAAAAGACCTAAAAAATGTTATCAACCACCATGATTTAATTAATGTTTACAGAACACTGCACCCAACAACAGTGTAATACATATTACTTCCAAATGTACATGGAACATTCACTAAGGTAGATCATATTTGGATAAATTAACAAGTCCTAACAAATATGAGAAGGATTAAAATCATACATATTGTGCTCTCTGACTAGAATGGAATTAATGTAGAAAAAATAAGAAAAGGATATGTAGAAGTTACACAAATATTTGGAAATTAAATAACACATTTCTAAATAATTAATAATCAAAGGAGACATCACAAGGAAATTTAGAAAAAATTGTCTATAAATTTTTTTAATGTTTATTCATTTTTGAGAGAGAGAGAGAGAGAGCATGAGCCAGAGAGGGGCAGAGAGAGGAAGACACAGAATCCAAAATAGGTTGAGGCTCCGGGCTCTCAGCTGTCAGCACAGAGCTGGACATAGGCTCAAACTCACGAACTGTGAGATCATAACCTGAATCCGAAGTTGGACACTTAAATGACTGAACCACCCAGCCACTCCAAAAATATTTTTAACAGAATAGTAACAAAGCACATCACAATTTAGGCAATATAACTAAACAGGGCTTACAGGGAAAGAAATTTAAAGTTAAAATTTTTATATTAGAAGAGAAGGAATATTTGAAATCATTGACCTAGGCTTTCATCTTAAGAATCTAAGAAAAGAAGAGGAAATTAATTCCAAAGTAAGTATAAGGAAGAATATGATAAAGAGCAGGAAGCAATGAAATAGAAAAAAAAAAAAAGAAAAAAATCAATGAATCAGAACCTAATTTGTTGGCAACATCAATGAAATTGATTAACTTCTAGCTAAACTGATAAAACACAAATGATCAATATAAGTAATGTGAAAGGGATATTATCACAGATCCTACAAACATAAAAATAATAATATAGGAATGTTATGAACAACTTTATGCCAATAAATTAGGCAACTTAGATAAACTGGACAATGTCTAAATGATAGGTATTATACCAAAACTGATGCAAAAAGAAATAGAAAATTTGAATAGCCCCTTATTTATCAAGGAATTTGAATTTTTAATTAAAAATCTTCCTCAAATGAAAACTTCACCTCCAGATAATTTCATTGGTGAATTTTATTGAACACTTAAAGAATAAGTACTACTAATTTTATAAAATAATTTCTGACTCATTTTATGATATTAGCATCATTTTAATATAAAAACTAAACAAAGACATTACAATAATAAAAAAATTACAGTTTTTTCTCATAAGTATATGTGTAAAAATCTTCAACAAAATATCAAGTTGAATCCAACAATATATTCAAAGATCATCAACAAAGTAAAGTTTATCCTAGGAATGCAAAGATGATTAAATATTTGAAAATTAATCACCATCTTAAATGAATAAAAAAGAATATGCATCTGCCATTCTCAATAAATATAAAAGAAACTGACAAAATTCAATGCCTATTCATAATAGAAACTTGTGGCAAATTAAAAATAGATGGGAAATTCTAAACCCAATCACAAGCAACTATGAACACCTACGGACAAATTATATGAATCAAAAATTATATGAATAATTTTTAATATTAGGAACATTATAATATTAGGAACTAATATTAATATTAGGAACACAGCAAAATATCTGTTCTCATCACTTCTGTTTAACAATTGTGTTGAGATCCTAGCCACTGCAGTAAGACAAGAACAAGAAAAGTAGAACTGTGAGAAGTTCTTTGAGATATATCCCAACTGCAAGATTGCTGGCTCATGGGGGGTGTATATATATATATATATGATTAAGTGTTAACAGATCATTTTCCAGAATGTCTGCAATATTTTTTGTCATTATGAAAGATAATTTTTTGCTCTATTTTATATTTGGTTATTCATGGTATAGAAAAAATGCTACTGTCTTATAAATTGATCTCAAATCAGGCAACCTATATTTGTAAAATCTATGGATTCTTTTTTTATTAGAATATCCTACCACATACAAATAATATGTGCTTTTGTTTTTTCCTTTCCAGTTCTTAATCTTTTCATTTCTTTTCCTTTAATTTCTTTCAAACATTGGTAAGGACCTAATGTAGAAATAATACGTGTTATTTTGGGCCACAGTGGTTAAGAAACAGGTATGTTCCTTGTTTTCCCCCCCCCACTTAATGGCAAAGGATTTTGGAATGGGAGTGGAAAGGCAGGGTTAAAGAAGAAGAAGAAGGAGGAGGAGGAGGAGGAGGAGGAGGAGAAGAAGAAGAAGAAGAAGAAGAAGAAGAAGAAGAAGAAGAAGAAGAAGGTTTCATCCCTGAACTACCCTGCAAATAGAATGAAGCCCTGTGAACCCCTGATTGGATTTTTTATGTTAAGCCACTGCATTTAGAAGTCATCTGTTCTAGCAGCTAATGTTAGTATAACTAATACAAAGAAACTTGAAAATTGGAGATTCACACTCTCTCGTAGGCAAGGGATCTCAATATTATAAAGATATAAAATTTCCTTATGTCAATCTATAATTTTAACACTATCACAATCTCTGGTAGGCTATCGATGGGAGCATGAGAAATTCTTCTAAATTTTATCTATAACAGCAAATATTTGAGAACAAAGATTAAAGCTATATACATATAAATACTTAAGTGCTATATATTTAAATACATATAAAATTGTGGAAATATATATTTATGTATGTACACATTTTTTAAAAATATAATTTATTGCCAAATTGGCTTACATACAACACCCAGTGCTCATCACAAGTGCCCTCCTCAATGCCCATCTCCCATCTTCCCTTTCCCCCACCACCCCCTCCGTCCACCCTCAGTTTGCTCTCTGTATTTAAGCGTCTCTTGTGGTTTGCCTCCCTGCCTCTCTGTCACTATTTTTTTTCCCCTTTCCTTCCCCCACGGTCTTCTGCTAAGTTTCTCAAGATCCACATATGAGTGAAAACATATGATACCTGCCCTCTGACTGACTTATTTCACTCAGCTTAATACCTTCCAGTTCCATCCACATTGCTGCAAATGGCAGGATTTCATCATTTCTCATTGCCAAGTAGTATTCCATTGTATATAGAAACCACAGCTTCTTTACCTATTCATCAGTTGATGGATATTTAGGCTCTTTCCACAATTTGGTTATTGTTGAAAGCACTGCAATAAACATTGGGGTACATGTGCCCCTATGCAATAGCACTCCTGTATCCCTTGGGGAAATTCCTAGTAGTGCTATTGCTGGATCATAGGATAGTTATATTTTTAATTTTTTGAGGAACCTCCACACTGTTTTCCAGAGTAGCTACACCAGTTATTATTCCCACCAACAGTGCAAGAGAGTTCCTATTTCTACACATCCTCACCAGCATCTGTAGTTTCCTGATTTGTTCATTTTAGCCACTCTGACCGGTACACGCACATTTTCAAATGTGATGCTGGTGAAGGAATAGAGACTGATTAACAGAATAGAATGCACAGCATTGAAATATAGAGTCAGCATATGTTAAAGGAAATTTTAATTCAATAAGGGAATAGATGTATTAAAGTAAGCTGAGTGCTTACTTTATAACTTACAACAAAATAAATTTTGAATGAATTGAATATTTAATTTCATTCATTCCACAAGAATGTATTTGTTGAACACCTATTATATGCCAAGCCCCGTTCTAGCTCCTGAAGATAACAGTTAACAAAAAGGACAAAAACTCTCATCATCATGGAGCTTACATTCTAATGGTGGAGACAGAGACAGTAAGACAACTAAATAAGTGAAATATGTAGTGGGGTACATGGTGACAAGTACTGTGGAGGAAAATACAGCAAAAAAGAGTTAGTGTTTGTCCAAGAGGTGGGCATGGGATACAACCTAAATGGAAAAAGTGACATTTGAGCAAAGATTTAAAGACAGTGGGAGAGAGAGAAGTTGTACTGCCATTTAGTAATGAAATCATAGAACGAATATAAGAAAACTTAGGTGCCTGTTTCTATAAACTTGGAGTGGAGAAATTTTTTCAAAGCATGACACTGAAGCTGGAAAGCAGAAAGAAAAAAATGGACAAGTTTTGCAACATAAAAATGTAAACAATCTTAAAACTAATAACAATCTGGGGTGGAAATAGCAACATATTGTCACACTAAGGGCTTATATCTAGGGTGACCATATAATTTATTGTCTAAATCAAGATGCTTTGAGAGTCAAAGGGATACCTTTTATGCTTATGTCAGAAGAATGGACAGAAATTAGAACTGTCTCAGACATACTAAACTGGGTCCTTATAAATAAGACAAAAATCTCAAGAGACAAAGGCACATAAATGACTAAATGCAAATGGCAGTAAACATGAAATTATGTTAGACCTCACTAATAGGAAAGGAAAAATAATTAAAACAACAATGGGGCATCACATTTTGTGCTCATCTATTTTAAAGATGAAAATGTTGATAATGTTTCTGATGAGACTGTCTTGGTGGGATCTCAAAATGGTGTCAATTTAGTTACAGACACTTGGGCAAAATATGTGAAATTTTAAATGTCCATATTCTTTAACTCTACGTGTCAAATTACATGGATAAATTCTAAGAAAACAATCAGACAAATAGATAAAGCTATAGTACCGGGGTGTTCAAAGTACGGCTTTTCACAATGGCAAAACAACTGGAAACATCCCAAACATGCATTGAAAGGGTTTGTTTAAACCACTTGTGATATCTTCATACATAAAATATTATACAGCCATATTAATTAAAGTAATGACAGCTACTGTAAAAATCAACATCCCAAATGTCCACATTATAGAAATTTAATTCTCTCTCACATTTAGTCCAGAAGGACTCTTTCCTTTCTCTTTCATCTCTGCTTGAAAACCAGCCAGTTCTTGTGTCAGCCTATCTTTTTTCTCAGAAAACCTTGTTACAATCAGATCATAGTAGCCATCACGTACTCATACTGACTCTTTCCAACAATTTCCCTGAGTTAACAGCCTTGGTATGGGCATGGTCAGCCTTCCAAGTCACTGAAGGCAATGGTTTTCCCAAATGTTTTGCCAGTGCATGATGGAGTACTCAGCCCTCTGGACTGCTGCTCTCCTTGCCATTTGCCACTCTACCGCTAAGCCAGAGGATTCGTAATTTAGGTTTTGGTTATGGAAACACTCCACTTCAAAGCACCAATTTCTTTAAACCTTAAGGTAATGCGAGCTGCTGTTGTAAACAACATAAAATATGTGTCATGGCTCAAACATGATAGGAATTTATTCTCACTCACTTGAAGTCTGATACAAGTGTTTCTAAATGGTGGGTAGTTCTCTGCCAAGCCATATTACAAGGATCCATTAATCCTTTAAAACTTGGGTCTTCTTCATCTCCTTGACTTCCTGCTCATCAGCAGAAAGACAAACAGAGGAGAGAAGGTACACCCACTTCTTACTTATTTCATTCCAAAGGCAACATGTATTGCTTCTGCTCACAATCTCTTAGCTAAAACTCAGTCACAAAGTGCAGTCAGGCAGGCAGGGCAAGGTAATCTAGCTGAGTAACCAGGAAAAAGAGGAAACGGATTTGGTGACCAATGTGTTAGTCAGGGTGGGCTGACTAATGCTTCAGTGACAACTCTAAACATCTCAGTGGCTTAACCAACAAAAAAATGTATTTCCGGCCCACACAAAATCCAGATGACATTATAGGCAGCTCTCCTCCATGTGATGACTCAGCAATCCAAACCACTCTCCTCTTTTGCCACCATCATCTTGACACAAGGCGTCTTCCGTGGCTGCTAAGAAGGCAAGGTGGGAAACTGGAGAATGGTCCACAGAATCTTCACTCCTTCAAGCCAAAAAGCAGCGCTCACTGCTTCTACTCACAATGAGTCCCATGGCCATGCCCACCTGCAGGAGGTGAGAAGTGTAGTCTTCTATATACTTAGAAGGAGAGAGAACCAGGCATTGATAAATGCATGTAATACGTAGCATAACCGGCCAGCCAATCTCTGTCACAGCTACATTAACATGACGATGTTTATGCATATTTGTTTTCATGGATGGCCTTAAAATATGTGTGATGTGGAAATCTGTACAGTGTACAGAAACAGCAATAAGACAATACCACCTTTTACAACTATATGTGTGTGCTTTAGATGAAGGCCAAACCACCTCATCCTATGGAATCCACATGAAATTCACTCCAACCCATTCAACGTTCTCCCTTTCTCCTATTCTCTCTAGAGGCTCTCCCCCTGAGAGCCAGGCATCCATGGAATAGGGGGTAGCAACTGTTTTCTTCATTTCTTTTGGCCTGAAGCTCATGCTGTGGCTGAAGTAGGTCAGTGAGTAATCTTGTCCTCTGCGTTATTCCGGGTTTATATCCCAGCGCTTCACCCCAGAAGTGGCGCAAACATCTTTCCTTGATGTCTTCCAGAAAGCATCACTGAAGGCACTGGAGATTTGGGGAAATAGCAAGGATTACATTTCAGATCCACACAGAAGAAAAATCCACATGAACGTTAGATTTTCCTAGCATGCCATTTTTACAACTCCGTCTCTGGTTCTGAGTACCTGCAGTCCAGCCGTGTATTTGGTCTGCTTGTCTCTTGTCAATCATGGCTCCCATGTCACACTGTTCTCTTTGAATAATAATATCAACATCTTTTCCTAATTGCATTGTATTTATTTATACTGTTGCCTCCAGAAGACAAATTCTGATTTCTTGAAATGACTAATACTAAGTTATGAAAATAATATTAAGTGTATATAGTTATATATAAGTAGTTATACCTGAATGTACACACACACACACACGTACACACACACACACACACACACACACGCAAACACATACTGAGAAAGGGAGAGATTTCAAACCAGCATATTAGGAGCAGTATCTACGTGGTTAGAGTGAAAAATGATTTTTCTCTTTTCGATTTTCCATATGATTTTTACCTTTCCTACAATGAGCAAGTATTAATTCTTTATTAAGAAAGGATAAAAACAATAAAAGCCATTTAAAAATATATTTTTCACCAGTCGTTTCCAAATGTCAGATATTTTGTAAACTCCACGTCTGGTTTCCAGTTCTGAATCAGACTTGCCAAGGACCTCATCATACAAACTGCTGGGTGTTACTAAGATTGTTGAGCCTTACTCACTGCAAGGCCCTGGCAGTCAGTGGGGAGGCGCGCACGTGGGTGGGAGAAAGCAAGGTTAGCATCCCCTTTTGTTTCGCTCTGTCATACTACCCTTTAGGCCAGATCACATGGCACTAAGATCTATATTCCCTAGGGAAACCATCTCCTGAATTTAAAGTCGGAGCAGAGAAGAGGGCAAAGGTGATACGAAACAGAGCTGAAATTTTTAATAGAAAATGCCTCATGGTGCTTACAGAGAGGAAAAGAAGAGACAGAGAGGATTGTGTATTTTAAGGTTGTTTGCAAATCAAACTCCTTTTCCCTGCTAGGTCTCTATAATAATTCCTTATTTCTAAAGGAAAGAAATTCTAGAATATTTCTGATGGAGCCTGATGTAGACAACCAGGTAGTTGTTTACTTAAAAGGTAATTGCTTTCTTTAGCTCAGCCTAATGAATTCTGTGTTTGTAAGATTTGAGGTGGAGTAAGATAGGAATACAATGAATGTGTTCATTCAAAGTGTATTGAACACTTGCTCTGTCTGAAGGTCTGGCATTTGAATCAGTAAATAGTGACCCATGAGTGCTGACCAGTATCCGCATGGGATTAGGTGTATTTAGGAGCATGGCCAAGGAAACATCTCAGCCCCATATGAGAAATCATAATTATTAGGTATTTAATAAGTATTAAATAATGAACACATGTAAGAGGTCAAATACAGGTGTGAGAGGTAAGGGCCTTTGAAAGGCCTCTGATAAGGAGACTCCAAAGTGTAAAATATCTGATCCACCACTATGCTCCATTGTCTCTGACCCTGCCATCTGATGACTGATTTGTGAGGCTATAATTCAGGAATGTGTTTAAGGAAAGTGCTCACATGTTCATAGCCCATACATCAGTGCTTCTCTGAATTTTCTCCAACACACTCACTGAATTCACCCTGAGCTTATCAGCCCCCCAGGTTCCTTGAGCTCTCAAGGAAAGGTGCATACTGATTCCCATGAAGGGCAAGAGACAGTCAGCTGATGGGTGTCACAGTTATTGTAATGCTTTTGGCACTGAGGAGCGGTCTACTTCATAAGTATTCAAGGAAGCGTTTTAGAACAACTTGCCTTCTTCGGTCAGGATAGGCCATTTGTCACTCCAAGTTCAGTGGCTCCTGACATCATTTAAATTTCCCTCATGCAGACTCTGCTGTGGGTTTGGGCAACTCTCCAAGGCAGCAATTCTCCATGCAGTGACTCAGCGAACCAGGCTGCTTTGGTCCCCTTGCTCTGCCATCTCAACGTGAGTCCTCCATGATCACCAAAGCCAGGAAGTGAGTGTTTGGAGAATTCATACCTATTTTCCTATGCTCTGGTCCAGAAGTGACACACCACTTCCAACTGTAGTCCACTGACTAGAGCAATCATATGACCAACCCTAACTAATGAAGGTATAAGAAATGCGCTCAAACACTTGGAATATTTCGAAGCGTTATTATCTCCGATCCTTGTTCGACTTTCTTTTATTCTTCCCAAGGAAAGATTTCATTGGGTTGGCATAGGTACCAATATGGAGATGTCAGTACGGAGCGCTTGTAGCAGGCAGAATTCTATTGGTGTCTCCAAGGTGGCCAACTTTCCTGAGCTCAGAATGTATGTGGTGATCCTGCTGCTCATCCTGCATCCTGGTTCCATCTCCCCAAGAGAAAATACTGCAGCAACTAAAATTTTTGAAACTTGGTCAGGACCCGTTTTCTTAAAACAAAAACAAAAACAGAAACCCCCAAACTGAGGCTTCATACATTTTCCTTCTAGTGCACTCACCAAACACTTTTGGCAACATGCCCAGTGGTCCATGGCTCATGTCTGTACCACAAGAAAGTGTCTAATACAAGAATGCCATCTCCTCACTAAGTATTGATGGGATTGTGACCATGTACCAAGTGGGGCATATAGTGATAGAACTTTCACCTTCAAACACTTTGGGTCTAGCAAGAAAAATCAGTTAATTATTCTAGCACCTCATGTAATAAACTATATAAGGAATCCTGAAGAGATGTGGAAAGGCTAAACTAATTCAAATTAAGAAATCCAGAAAAGGATCCTAGAGACAGTGGCATTCGAACGAGAAAACATGGGAAGAGTGAAGAGAAACTGAAGGTAGATCCTCTGAATTCATGGAGCTGAAAGCGTGTTTTGGGTAAGGGGTGGGGGCAGGGGAGGAGTGAAAATGAGGCTGGACAAGTAGGCGGAGCTCCTTCATGAAAGTCCTTATGGCATTTCTCGCAACGAAACCTTCCTGTACCTGGCTTATTTTCAACTTGACCTTGGAATGTGGAAGTAAAGACCCACCCAGGATCTCAGTGGCTCACTTCTTCCCAAATGTTGGGATCTCCTTAATGTAGTCTTAAGATCAGAACCCCAAAGACCAGCTAAAACCTCATTTGCTTCCTCTGGTCTGGAGCCAGCTGGCAAAGTAATAAGCAAATAAAATCAATGCAGTACAACTGGCGACTGGTCACCCAGACATTCTTGCAGTCACTTACGTGTGTGTCCAAGACTATCCTTGTGGCTCACAGCACCCCTTCCCCCATCACCCATGCACCTGGTTCCTTCCGGGAGAGTGGACTGCAGGAGTGGCAACCCGCCAGGCTTTTCACCTCTTTGCTCTCCTAGACTGCATAACCCCACGCCGCTCCCACATCTCCCCAGCCTGGGTTTTTGGGGCTTGGCAAGAACGTGGAATTAAATACATGGCAGATGTGCTCGGGGTCAAGGGGCTCTCATTCTTTTGCTGATTTGCAGTTTCTCTGACAGTCTTATTTTGTGCAGGTCCTCTGATTATTTCCTATCCCATCGCACTATGAGGTCTGGAGGTCTGTGAATTTAGCTTTGAGCATATGACCAAACTCAGCAAGCCAGGCAGTGTCAGGGACCCAAGAGCTTGTCTACAAAAGAGATTGAGTAAAATGGCCATCAGTAGCCGGTGATGGGAGAAACCAGTCAGAAGAGAGTATATCTCAGGAGGTGACAGACAATGATAGGTGTTGTAAAGACTTAATGTCAACCAGTATCTTGGCAGTTGAAGTTCAGTTCGCCTAGGGTAAGAGGACATTATCAACCTTGCTAATGCTCTGAGGAATAGATGTGTCTGTTACCTATCCAAGGAGCCCAGGACACTATGGTAATAAATGTTATGCCACCTAACAACAATGGCTATGACCCTGAGATGAATTGTTTGGGGAACAGGTCATATCAGACTGACTTTTAAATAGCTGTCCCCTTTCAACCTCCTGTTTTTCAACTGGGCAACCATTCCTGGCTTAAATGCTACTCCCTATCCCTTAAGGGGGTATATATTTAGGTTTCTATGTGTTTGGACAAAGCATATGCTTTCTTGCCAGATCTGGAGCACTTCCTCAATTTGGATAAGATGGAAAGTGACTGAAATATTTGTATATGGTAATTCTGCACAGAGATTCCTCTGTGGGTCTTAGATTGTTAATGTCTTTAGAAGCCACTTCTCAGGTCCTTTCTCGAGATGGTGAACACAATGGCAGTTGCAGGAAATGATGCTCCTGTGGTCTTACAGCTGTACATAGATTTAAAATTAAGGGGGCGCCTGGGTGGCGCAGTCGGTTAAGCGTCGCGTCCGACTTCAGCCAGGTCACGATCTCGCGGTACGGGAGTTCGAGCCCCGCGTCAGGCTCTGGGCTGATGGCTCAGAGCCTGGAGCCTGTTTCCGATTCTGTGTCTCCCTCTCTCTCTGCCCCTCCCCCGTTCATGCTCTGTCTCTCTCTGTCCCAAAAATAAATAAACGTTGGAAAAAAAAAATTTTTTTAAATTAGGGTGCCATGGGCACTTGATTGGCTCAGTTGGCTCTCGATCTAAGCTCAGGTCTTGATCTCAGGGTTGTGAGTTTAAGCCCCGTGTTGGGCTCCAGGCTGGATGTGGAGCCTATTTAAAAAAATAAAAAATAAAATAAAATAAAATAAAATAAAATAAAATAAAATAAAATAATAAAATGCGGGTGCCAAAGAATTGCTGTTTTTTTCTTTTTTCTATTCAGTTGGGCGAAGAACACATTTTAACAAGGCAGTTGCTGGCAGTTGTTAATGAAAGGGGATTACCATTTGTGGTAGGCTGAGTATGGCCCCAAAGATATCCACATCCTAATCCCTGGAACCCATGATTATTACCTCATATGGCAAGAGGGAGTTGGCAGATGTGATTAAATTAAGAATCTTGAGAGGAGGTGGATTATCCTGGATTATACAGATGGGTCTAAAATGACATCACAAATGTCCTAGTAAAACGAAGGCAGAGGGAGATTTGACTGCAGAAGAGAAGACAATGTGACCACAGAGGCAGTGTTTGGAGTGATGTGGCCACAAGCCAAAGATCACTTAGGGCCGAAAGAAGCTAGAAGAGACAAGGAAGAGATTCTTCCTCTAGGACCTCCAGAAGGCATCAATCCTAATGTCAAGGTTAACACTAGTAACTGTAAGAGAATAAATTTGTGTTGTTTTAAGCCACTATTATTGTGACTATATGTTATAGCAGCCATAGGAAACTGATACACTATCTTACACCAATGGCCTACTTTCAACAATGAAGCCTCCACTATGCAGTTATATCCTTCATGTTTTTTAAAAAATAGATTACCTTTTTTTAAATTGAAGTAGCTGTGCGGGTAGCTATCTATCAGATTTACTTCCTCCCAAATCTAGTTGGCCTGCTTATAACCAAATTCCTTTTTAATTTTTTAATGTTTATTTATTTATTTTGAGGAGTGGAGGGGCAGAGAGAGAGAGGGAGAGAGAATCCCAAGCAGACTCTGTGCTGTCAGCACAGAGCCCAATGCGGGGCTCGATCCCACCAACGATGTGATCATGACATGAGCCGAAATCAAGAGCCAGACACTTAATTGACTGAGCCACCCAGGTGCCCCTATAACCAAAAATTTTTAAGGAACTGTGGCCAATGAGGCTCCTGAAGATCAGAAATTCTTGTGCAAGAGAGAAGTGTTTTTGTCACTCACTCCTAGAGGTTTTGACCAATCAGGGTGGCCGTGCTGTGCCCAGGGGCCCTTGTGTACTGCTATACTGAGCAAGCACTGAGCATAATGCATGAGCCATCTGGGGGTCAGTGCTGCTGGTGTGGGGAGACCAGTGATAGAAGAAGCATGATAGACATGTCACAGACCCCTACACTGCCATCCTGAGGTTGAACAGGATGCCACCTTTTCCTGCTTTCACACATATTCCTTAGACTCTTTCTTTGGTGCTATACTCACCTTCAATACAAACTGCCCTTGAAATTCACTTAGTTCTGATTGTGTCTTTGTAAACATGCTGGGAGTGGGGACATACAGTGTGATTTGCCTCGGCCCACATACCCTAGGGATATTCTTGGATCCTCCATTCTTGGAGTGGACACAAATTGTTTTTAGTTACGTAGGACCAGGAGAATTTGCAAAGTTATCAACAAGAGCATAGGGTCAGAAAGAAAGAATGAAGCCAAGACAGGGAGCTTTAGAAATGTAATCTCATTTAATTTTCACAATTACCCATAAATTAAGGATACTATGTCAAATTCACAGATAAGCTGAGGACCAGGAAGACTTAAATTACTTGCTCAAAGTTACCCACTTAA
Source organism: Lynx canadensis (assembly GCF_007474595.2). Lineage (NCBI taxonomy): Eukaryota > Metazoa > Chordata > Mammalia > Carnivora > Felidae > Lynx > Lynx canadensis. The sequence continues at coordinate 47,028,696 of NC_044314.2, forward strand.
GTGCCAGAACTGGGCTCCAAATCCAGACTGGCTTGATTCCAAGGCTCTTGTTTTTCACTACACAATCCTGAAGGCAGCACAGGTTCCTGAACAGAATGTTCTGGGCATCCCAGCCTCTTAGCTCTCACCAAAGAGCCCAGCAAAGAGGAAAAGAAATCCATTCAGAATGCTATTCCCAAGTGACCAGAAGAAAGAGTCTTGTTTTGAAGGCAAAGCCTTTTCTTTAAAACTGTACCCTCTACTCAGCTCATTCCTGAGGAAGGCTCTGGCACATGGAGAACATGGCTTCTTGCTCGGGTGCTGGGTGGAATCCCTGTGGCATTGCTCCAGTAATAACTCTGCCACGGAGATACGCGATCTCTAGCAGTTGTCCGCAAGCATCAGTGCTGTTCCAGTTCGCCTTCCCAACTCCGGTTGTGCTTCGCTTCTACCCCACCCTCCACCTGCTCCAGAAGGAGACTGGCAGTGCCCAGAGCTCCAGAAGAAAGGAGTATAGTGAAGTCTGTGTCTCTTGGGGAAAGATTTGTTTTCTGTCATGTCGATGACATGGATGACCCAAGATGAATATCCAAGGACATATCAGAGATAGGTCGGCAGTGGTGCAGGAAAGGAGCAAAGCCTGATTGAGTTTATGAAAGTTTTCCACTAAAGTCAGCAACAGCGCAAATTCAAACCAGGCGCAAGGCACTTGAATCTCCCTATGAGTTGTTCATCAAAGGGCTAAAAGAAAGGAAATCTGAGACGGACCAGGGTCTGGCCTAAAAGCTTTCAAGTGATTCCTTTCCGTAAGGAAACTATTTCCTTTGTCTGTGCATGTTCAGGAAAAGTGCCTTTTTGGAACTTGGTTTCCTCTGAATTCAGGTCACAGTTCTTTGGACTAATTAAAAAAAAGAATCATGATATGGAAATGTCTACTGTTCTTCGCACACAAGCACACACACACACTCAGTTACAAATACGTGGTCCTGTTTATTTATTTTGGAATACTATATGATTTTGGTACTTAATCTGGGCTGACTTAAAGTAAGTTTGATAAGGAAGGGCTGTGAAGGAGGTAGCACCCTGGGTATTCAGATTATTGTGACCATACATGCTTAAAATCAGGGAAATCACATGCTATTGTGATACTTCTTACATCCTTTAGAAAAACAGTGAGCCCAGAGCTCAAGTCCACATGTACCTGCATGGGGAAGGAGACTGTTTAGATAGGATTGCACTGATTAGGAGCCAAAAGGAAGAACCAAACCCCACCAGCAAAGAAGCCTTGGCCACCTCCTGACCACAGACTTCCTTTCTTTCTGCACTTTTTCAGACAAAGGGCCCCCAAGGTCTCCGTGTCATTCAATTAAGTCCAGAGGGGTCTTCCCTCAGCCCCTCAAGTTTTCAGCTCCCTGCCTGTGTTCCCTTAAGACACGCCCATGGGTGGCAGACGGGCCAGGACTGAGGTGGGCTAACAGTCAGGGGCATGCTGGTGTGTGTTCTAACTGTGCCTTCACTTAATGGCATTATTCTCTCTTCTGGTTTTTGTTTCTTTCTTTCTGTGCCCCCACCCCCCCCCCAAACCGCTGGTTTCAAATTTCCTTGTTTTCTCTGTAGTCTAATCAAAATCTTAGAAATTAGAGCTGGAAAGGCCTCTTAAACTCGTCTCCTCCACCTCTTGCCAGGGCACGATCGTTCCCTATGGTTAATTTTCCGTAGCTCCAGCCAGGCCTCCCAGAAGGAGTGTCTCTAATCGTGGGGTTCCCACCACTTTCCCTTGGGAGACACCCCCCCTTGCCTCATAGACTTGATGGTAAGGAATACTTTCCGAATACGCAGCCGTCAAATTTCCTTTCTTTCGGTTACTGTAACTCCTCTGAGGCCTCCTCCCCTGGTGGTGGATTTGGGTTCCTGCGCCCACTGCACCCCCTACAGGAGATACTTATTTGATATCCGTATAGAGAAACGGCTATTTTTAAGTAGTTTCTCTTTGGGGGAAATGATTCCAGGGGAATCTGATTCCAGGTCACCCGTCGGTGGACTAAAATTACAAGGTCCTCAATTTAGGAGGCATTCACATTTTTGGGGGGGTAGAGAAACTCTATAAATGAGATACAGTCCAAATTTTGCTCACTAGCTGTCTTTATTTGCATTAACTAGCTGCTGGAAAATAAGTAGTACAGGCGGTCCTCCTTTATGCTTGTTAACAAAGTGATTGGCTTTATCACAGGGTGACTAGGTGCTTCTGTCTGTTTTCGAGAAGCTAGTCCTTATGGTAGTCCACAAACCTCAGCAGAAAGGATGCCAAACAGTGCTTTCTGCAGACATGGTAGAGTGTTCTGGTTGATGACCCTGCTCTCAGACATGACCAAACCCTTGGTGGAATACGATCCCCCATCAGCCTTTCTCTGGGAAACTTTAAATTTTTTTTATGTTTATTTATTTTTGAGACAGAGAGAGAGAGAACGAGCAGGGGAGGGGCAGAGAGAGGAGACACAGAATCCGAAGCAGGCTCCAGGCTCTGAGCGGTCGGCATACAGCTGAGGTGGGACTTGAACTCACAAACCGTGAGATCATGACCTGAGCCGAATTTGAATGCTTGACTGCCTGAGCCATCCAGATGCTCCTCTCTGTGAAACTTTAGATTCAGGAAACTTTCAAACAGATCCTGGAGTTTTAGCATAAAGAAGACTTCTTAAAACGAATTCATAATAAATATAAAAAGAGATTGATGACTGTTTCTGAAAGTCTATTTGAGTAATATAGGAACCAAGTCAGGGTTTTTACAGAGTGCAACAACATTCTTGGAAAGCTGAGAGATCTGCCTGACTACAAGTTCCTTCCTTATTGCACTGAGGAAAAATACATTAATTAATGAAAAATTGTGTGCAGCTTCCTCTATTTCTATCACGCTACATGTGATTATAACCTGCCTTTCTTTGGGTCTCCTTGGGGTAATTGCCAAAAGCCGAATAAAGTTTGGGGAGCCCAGAAAATTGTCCAGCTGAATGAAAATATCATTTCAGGGGAAAACAGCTTTAATGCTATAAAATCCTCTTCTTTTGTTAAGTTATTGCTCTTCCCTCGTTTGCTTCATGTCTTAGGTTTACACATTTTGCTTTAGCAGTTACTCTCATTTTGAAAACATCCCTTTCTCGGTTGCTTGGCCCTGACCAACCCAGGTGGGAAAAAATTTTGCTTTTAAATATCTTGTTACACCAACAGTTCTTTTCCCTTAGCAATAATTTTCATCTTCAAACTCATTTTGGGCGTCAGAGTGATTCCCAGTAAGGGATCCCCAAACACCTAGAGGTCCTGAAGGTAGTAATGGGAGTCTATATATTTTACATATTTCAAAAAGCCTAATGGAAATCACATATTTACTCAGAATAAGGCTGCAGAAGAAATCAGCAAAATATCTTTGATTTGGTTAGAAAGAGACTAGAAATACAGCCAGTTTGTGTGTTAAGGACAGACAATTTGTGTGGCTGGGAAAGAGGTCATTGCCATTACAGGGATTTGTGGGTATGACTTGTAGAACTCCAGCTGCTACTCTAGCCTGATTCCTTTGTTTGGTAGATTAACATTTTTGGAGCAAATAGTCTGAGGCAGGAGGAGGGAGAGGAGCAATTTCTTAAAGAGAATTTGAGGAGAAGAAAGTCAAGAATCATCGCTCTATAGTACTCCTTAAATGATGGCTCCATCTTCTCGGCCAGGCACCTTTGCCTTTGATGCCTTTCCAGAAGAAAGGGGAGTCTTACAAGGAATCCAGTGACCCTGGGATTTGTTAGGGCACCTTGTCCGATTTCTCCCTTGCCTCATCCTTCTGATAGGGCAGGAATGTGGTGCAGATTCCAGGGGACTGCTGGTTCTAGTCTCACTCATTGTGGCCTCCACCAGGGCCTTGTTTTTCCTTTCCAGGAACTAAAAGAACATGGCATCATCTATTTCTTCAGTCATCGTGGAAGAGGGAGAATAACCCAGGTATTTTCAATGTTTGAATTCCTTGGAGTATGATGCTTTGTAATCACAAGTTATTATTATCCTATACACTCTCAGAAAAGCAAGAACCCAAAGACAGAACCAAATAAGGAGATACTGTCCAAAAAGAGCCCTATATATTTCTGCATATATACATATGCTTGTGTATTTCTACACACATCTACGCATATGTATGCATATCTTACGCACAGGTATACATACGTATGCCTTACATATACTTGTATACACACACATAGACACACGTACTTTTCCCCTCTTTTTGGTCTGATTTATTAATAATTAGTGTTCCATTAGAAAACGAGTTTTACGTGAACCACACAGTCCTGAAAGCGTTTCAGTGGCAGATCATATTTTACCATTGGGGTTTCAGAAGTCACTGCAGAGCACAATGCCATCTCCATATTCATATTTCAGATCTGTCAAGACACCCGGATAGTTCATGTGATCACATGGATTTCCATTCCAGGCCTTGAGAGACAAGGAGCATGGCCATCACAGAGAGCCGGGGCAATTAAACTGAATCAGCGCTTGGGTCTCAGCGGATGTCCTCTGGGTTACCATGGGGGACGCTGGCTGGTATGAGGTTTAATCAGGCACTAACAGCACCTTGCTGGGAACTTCATGGTTGATAAAGGCAGCCGCATCAGACCAAGTAGCTCCTACTTTTTAAAGAGAAAGCAGCCTCTTTTGAAATGTAAAAAAGGCAGGCTTTGTTGCACCATGCAAGACTGGAGAATCTGAGAGAAGTTGTGGTTTGTTTTCTCCCATGGGCTCCAGCATTTTTCCTGGGTTTTGATAATAAAACGAAAGACGCCCTTTAGGCTACATTTTTAAAGGATCCTCCTCAAGCCCACGGCCTATTCTTCCTTGTGGGTCCCCCTGCTGGGCCCACTGTTAGGTGCGTCTCACTATTACCCTTGTCTTTGTCACGCTGCTTTGTGCACCACATTGGTCACAACCAGGATCTTGTGCCACTGAATATCTGAATGAATGTGCCAAGAAAGAAAGAAAGAAAGAAAGAAAGAAAGAAAGAAAGAGGAAGGTGGGAAGGAAGGAAGGAAGGAAGGAAGGAAGGAAGGAAGGAAGGAAGGAAGGAGAAAGGAAGGAAAAGAAGAAAAGGAAATACTGTCCAAACACAGCCCAAGTACACATAAATGGGGCCTCTTCTGAGGTCTCTAACTGCTCTTGTCTCTGAGAAGAAGTTATTCTTTGCCTTGGAGTTTCAATTTTCCTTAACTCTTTTCCAATAGTTTTTATTCCCCACAGAGGTGGGTGGTTGATGGCCCTATTAAAAGAGGCCCTTAATTTGCCTACATGTAGACTGACCACATCATTTATGGTTAAAACCAGGAGCCTTTAAAGAGTGAAAGGGGGTGTTATAAACAATCCCCCCCAGGGACAAGAGGCATAGCTCAGGACTGTCACAGGCCAGCTAAGACATGGGGCCCCCCAGTCCCCTGGCAGGTGTCACAGGCCCTGGCAGCACAGCCCACATGTCCTCATACACGGCCTCTGTCCTAACCTCGGACGCTTGTCTTGGAGAATCATAAGCTAAGAGAGTCCACGTAGCAAAACCACATAGGAATCCCAACTATCGAGATCAGGGATTTACAGTTGAGAAAATAAAGAGATACACTGGCATTTCTTTCACAACTGAGAGCTCTGTCTTCTTTCCCAGAGTTACTTAACACTAGTGGTGTGTCTTTACCTACCCCTGTTTCCTCCTCTTCTCTCTCTCTTCTTCCTCCCTGTCTCTCTTTCCTGACTCAGACATACAGCAGGTCCATTGTGACGGGGTTACTGAGGGTGTCCGTCCCCAACATCTCACTCCTGTCCGTCCCCAACATCTCACTCCTCTGTAGCTCCCAGGGACCTTCACAAAAAGCACATTTAGCACCTTCCCACTGCCGGCTCGGGGTTTTAGCCCCTGCCTTCTCATCAGATTCTTCTAGAGCTGCTGACCTACGTTGACAGTGCTGGGACCCACGAAGGAAATAGCCACTGCTCACCTGCTAACCATTCTGAAGACCCGAAGCACCTTTTGGGGCCGGTGGGGGTCAGGAAGGGAATGGGGTGCAACACCTTGGCCACTCGCCACCAGTTACATTACCCCATCCTTACAGCCTTTGCCTGCAGCTCTGGTCCCGAGAAGGGAAAGGTGCCAAAATCCCTTCTCAAAAGCTCTTAGTTACTGTCACAGGGTTGGGTTTTTCCCTCTCCACATTTTAATTCCACTTAATTATCGTATTCCCTTTCAAATGAGATTAGGAGGAAGAAGAGTTAAAGAAGAAGGGGTAACAGGAAATCCGAGGCACTTCTAGGGAATATTCCTGGGGTGAAATAACAGGGTGACAGTTATTTTGAGACAAAGGGGAGGAGTGGGAGACTGGTGACACGATTGGGATAATGAAATATTGGTGACAAATAGGTCCAGGAATGTGATCAAGTGTCAGAGGGCCCTTGAAGGAAAGAATTCCCTGTTTACTCCCCGCGAGTCTGTTTTTAAAGCCAGTTCTTAAAAACTAAAACAAAACTTTGTGTCTGTTGTCACAATTTCTCTCCAGCGTGAAACATGACAGTATTTAAGCCTTCATTGACACATCTGTAATGCCCCAAAGAGAAAGGGGTTAATGGAAAAGGTTGCAAACCTTCCAGTACATGGGGCTTGAATCAGGCGTACGTGCACGTTCCTGTGTCTGTGTGTGTGTGTTTATTCCTGGGCTTTTCTTTCCAGAAGATGTTGACGGTGGCTGCACTGTATCTTAACTGTCAAGCTATTTTTTCCTTGCTAGCTTTCATTTGTGTTTTTCTTCACCTTTTGGAGACCCCTTACCTCTCCTCTCTTAAATCTACACTCACCACAGAGCAGACATAATCCCAGATTTTCAGTAAATCAACACTATTTGCTCCCCACTGACTGAGAGAATTTGATACTGACAGACTGTTATACCTAAAAGAAAAATACTGCTATGGTTCCTCTCCTATTCTTCGCCTGGAAGGGAACGCAGGGAGGAGTGTGTGTGGTATCCATTATAAATTAGGTAACCCGGGCCCCATTATTCTTCACGTGTATTTCATGAAAGTGGGTGCATATGTTACCCTACCCTTGTCCACATCTTTGACCAAACAAACCCCAGTACCTGGAGTATTTCCAAACGCAATTAACTCCCTTCAGTAAGGGCACGGGTGATTTATTCAGACTGCGGCAAGAGTAGAGTCCACTGCCCGAGACAATGCACGCCCCACCATGCGTGAGACAGAGGCTGCCACATGGGGCCTCTGAACGCCACACGTTGACAGTTCTGGGCTCCATCTTGTGGAGGCACATTCTGGGGAGGGGGACGAAAGAGCAGTTTTCTTTGTGATTCATCTCTGCATCCATGATGGGCATGGTGGCAGATTCAGACTTTGTGTTCCTGGGTCGGAATTACTGAACAGAACTGTCTTGAAGGTTTCTGACCCTCTGAATTTAGACATCAGGTCGTGAGCTCATGCTTAAAGTTAGAACCGACTCCGTGCCGGATACGAGACTTCTGCCCCCAATATGTCCCAGTCTGCCTCAGGGAGGTATCCAACAGCTGCATGCTCAGGCTGCAGGCCAGTGAGGTACCAGGTAGGCGTGATGTAGGCTTCAGAGCGGGAAAAATGCCTCAGGCACAGTAATTGGCAGCCATAGTCTTGGTGACCTCAGTCATCACCAAGACCAGTGACCAAGGGAGACTGAGTTGTTGTTTATTGCTTTGAAGAGCGTGGATAAGATATCATAAACTGTTTGAGGACAGTTTTTCCAAGGAACAAACACCAGGAGTGATATGTGCTCTGAAGGTATATGCAGGAAGGGGAAGAGGTTTTACCATCAATTATACCTGTGAAATGATGCAAATGTACCCCCCCCCTGGAAATTCTCACACCATATTCATTTATTAAAGGCAATGAGAAATCTTTCAACATAAAGCTAAACGTGGCATTTCCCATATTTATTTGGTCTGAGGACTTCCTACTCCTCAGCCTTCAGAATACCTATTGATAGTCTGGGAATGACTGGCTCGGGCACCAATCTGTTCCTGGTGCCTATCACTGCCCAGCACTGAGAAAGCAGTCGGTATGGTTTCACAAATATGGATTCAGCCCCAGGCATTGGTCTAGGTCCTGGGGACATAGAAACGACTTGAACAGACAATTCCTGCCCTAATCTAGTCTATCCGAAGCTCAGTTTGATCGATGAGGGTTCAATACCAGCCCAATCCGTTAGGGTCACTACAAGTGAAACGGAACCAGCCTGGGGCATGCAGATGAAGTGCCTGTGGGAGTCCCCAGCCATGCCCACGGGGCTTTTTGGGTAGAATGTGGTCACCCTCTGCCAAGGCGGGTTCCTGGACATTGCTACATTCAGCAGCAAGCACACCACCAGACTACTTTGCAGGGCATCAAGCTTTTGTCTGTCAATCCCAGCTCTGTGGCTGCCACAGCATGTGAGTCAGGAGGTAAAATCACTCATTTTCACTCTACCTCGGTTTCCTAACATGTAGCAAATAGGGATGATTAATAATATTCATCTCCCATTTCATATCCCCTTTGGGAGATGCCAACCTCTCTGTAACACATAATATAGTGCCTGGGCCCTCTGGGCATTCAAGACTATTTAAATTATTACATAAAAGCAGAATTCCATTCCTCCTATTTCATCCTTTTCAGCCTCTATATGTATTTTTTTTCCATAGGCAATGTTTCTCTTCTGGTTTCTGTTTTGTTTTCTGAGGGCAACGTCTGATGAAAGAAAACAATCACCTCTTCCTCTGTGAAGTTAAAAATCCCCCAACTTCTCCTTTGGTGCCCAGCCATCCCACTGAGTGTCAGCATGCATCTGTCTCCTTCACTCATTTTCCTTGGACCCTCTCTGTGTTTTTAGTAATTGATTAGGGGCCCTGCAGAGGTCTCCTCCACACCCTGTGGTCTGTTTCATTTGTGATGACCACACCTCCCTCACAACCCACTGAGATGTCAAAAGCTGCTATTCAGAGACTGGCTGATCAATTGAAGTAGGTTTTGGCTGGGAAGAGTCCCATCTCTCTGCCTTTCCTCCCCAGTGCCTGGATCTTGCTGAGATCCTCCTGATCTTGGGGACTTGGCAAGCAGAGAGCTCAAACTCAAAAGTGCTGGGACAGTGATGTGGGGGTTGCCTTTCTGTGTGGGAGGCAGGTCTCTGTCCCAACTCCCAGCACTCGTGACCTTGCTGAGAAATACTGAGCATGCGTCAGTCACAGATCAGCTCTTATCTCCCTTGAGTCCTTATCTTGCTCTACTGGTTAGGGACCTAGGTTCCTAGGACCTAGGACTCAGCCTCTGGGTTGAAGCCTGCATTTTTGCATAACCCCACGCCCCACCCACCCCTTCCACTGGATGGACCAGAGGTGCTGATGATCAGTAACAAGTCCTAGATCCTTTTACCTCCTGTCATCACTGCCACACATCAGTCAGTGCATTATTTGTCCATGTTCTTGGAGGCAAGCCCAAGAGATGGCAGAGAGAGAAAGAACATACTGACTCTGAGAACTTGAGAGGGCTAGCCCATTCAGGAAGCTACTGTGAATGGACCCTTGGGGGAAAGGTGCTCTTCTAGAAGTTTTAAGTAAGCTCTTCTAAGGTGCCAGATGGCACCTTATGCCATGTACTGAATGCCAGACACTCAGAAATTGTGTGGTGACACAAATGAGTGCCTGTAAAGCTGGTGAGATTTTAAATAAGGTCTGTGGATTCTACAAATGTCAGTTTCTTGCTTTTGATGTTCGACTACAGTCATGTAAGATGTTACCAATGGGGGAAACTGGGTGAAGGGTCCATAGGACCTTCCTGTATCAACTTTATGACTTCCTGTGAATCTATAATTATTTCAAAATAAGCAGTTTTAAATATTGCGTGGTGAGAATGAGCAAACATTCTATTCCCAGAAAAGTAGTTTAAAATTCAGGGCCTCCTTGTGGATCCTATCCACTCTTTAGTTCCAATAAGACTGTAACAACCAAGATTTTCTCAATAAACATTCATTGAGGGTGCACTAAGGTAGCAGGCACTGAGGATCTATTTTTAGCACAGTTTCACACAAATGACAGAGAATAGATGCTGGATGAATGATTGAGTGAATGTGAGAAGAAAGGTAGACCCCATCACACCAGCTGGATGGCAGGGGAGTCACAGTCCTTTATTCTTACCACAAAATGGCTTAATGGTTTGAACTGGAATGTGGAACCCCAAAACGTATGGCAGTTGATACATTTGATCATCAAACAGGCCTTTTGACAATAAATTGACCATGATTATAATGACAATGGCTGCCTTCCAGTGCTGCCCCCGAGAGTCAGTATTTTTCATTTTGATAGTCTCACTCTGAAGGGCAGGTAGGAATTTTGACAATGAAGGGAGTGAGGCCACCAGATCCTCTACACACAAAGCCACTTTGAACTTTTGTAAGCATGTGGCTGTCCCTGAGAATTGAAGCAGGCCTACAAGACCAGTTCTTTAGTACCTGAAATGGATTGATTTCACTGGAGTAAAATAAAGAACATCCGTTTGGGAAAAACCAAGCATCAAAGTGATCCAGCCACTTGCGCTCTTTAAGGAACTTGAGTTCTATCCTTCCTACCTGTTCCTTCATCCTCCCTCCAGATGGTAGACAGCCCTGCCTGCCCTAAGCAGACTCACTGGGTCAATCTCCCCCATGACAGGAGGGGCTTCTGACCACCCTTGACAAAGCAGAGAGGAACAAGCCATGGTGGGTACAAAGTGACTATCTCCCCTGTGTTCCAGAATGAAGTCTGGCCCTATAGCTCTGCATGCTGTCATCAAATAATTAAAGAGATCTGACACATCGGAGAATGGTTAAGCTTCCTCTGTGTGGCTCCAGAAAGAAGATAGGACAGGATGGTGGTCTGGACAGAACCTTGGTACTAACTATTTGATGCCTCACAAAATAGAAAGAATGGCTTATTCAAGAGGGAATATGCTTGGCATTCTGGGGACATCCCTGAAAAAGCTGGATGGTCACTTAAGTAATATGGGATAGAAGGGTTTTCTTCACAGGATAGAGACTTGAGGTGGAAGATCTGGTCTGACCTTCCTAAGTCCAAGTTCACATGTTTCTGCCAAGTTCAGCAAGGACTCCTGAAGAACGTGTGAGGCCTGAGCAGAGCCCAGTAAACGCAAGCAACAAATGTTTCCCCACCATATCCATCCCTATCTCCCCACCAGGGCTCAGGACAACTGCCCTGGCAGCCACTGGTTTCTGCATTTCAGCTCTGGCTTGTATGGATCGCACCCTCTTGTTGAGCAGAGGTGAGAGTGAAGGAGTGGAGGTGAGTGAGAGGGAGACTCCAGGTCAGTCTCCCTGAGGGCTCTCTAGGAATTGTGATTCTTTCCCAGCGGGCAGACCACACAGGCCAGTGGGAGATCACACACAGATCAGCATTTGCTCAAAGGAACCTATCAAATCCCACAGCATAAAAAAAGCTTCAAAATTTTCTCAGGAAATGAATTCCAACCTCTCCTCCAAATTCTAACTCATTATATCATGAAACCTTACTTTGGAAATCATGTCAAATTCTAAATTGGAAGGACACTCAATCTCTGAGCACCTACTATGTTCCCTGTGCAGTAGCTTGTGGTTTTGCATCCTTGGTACAGAGATATGGATAACTGCCTTAATGTCTAAAGTAATGACGGGGGTGGGGGGGGTGTGTTGGGGGGCGGAGTGGGAAGACTTTGATTTTAATGTAATAGCTTCTACATTGTGCAATAACTCTGGTGAATCACTGTTCCTGGACCTCTGGTTTTTCCTCGTATGAGTGGATAAAGATTTAAGAGGGAAGTGACTGGGAAACTTGTGTTTGGGTTAATGTAAATAAGACACAAGGTTTTCATGCCCTTCTGCTTTCACTGGGGACTCATTTCCCTAATACAGTCTCGTTGTAAAACAATCCACTCCCGAGGAGGTCAACAGTGAAAAGTTTGTCTTCTGAAATTAGTAATCAAAGAGTGAAAATAATTAATAGAGAAAACAGCACAGTTCCACACTGCGTTCCCATGTAGATGTCTATAGAACAATAAATCAGTGGGGGAAAGAAACAATATAGGCATTTACAATTAGGCCTCATGCATAATGCCCTGGAAGGAGGATTTGTGTTAAAAAAGACAACATCTGCCGCAAGTTGGTTTATAAATAATACAGCTAGATATTCAGGTAATGACATGACAGACGGTCTCTTGTGTCCTTGTCCTTTTGTGTCCAGTGCTGAATGTGTTTACATCCCGCAGCTTATGACATACATGCCTGGCCTGTTTGTGCTCGGGCCAGGAGCTTCTTTCTCTCTTCTCTAGTTAAATGCTTCTTTGCCCAAACCATAGCATTCCACATCGACGACCCAGATATCCAGAGAAATCTGCTCCATTTGGTTTTAATTGATCCCTTACTGTGAGAAGGTAAGCGCCTGAAAGGAGTGTGATCAGATGCACACTCAGCACTCTCATCCATGAACCAATTTCTTTTGTGTTGACACCCAGGCTTGACAAAAAGAGTGATGGTTAAGGTCAAGTGCATGAAAGCTAATTCTAAACAATGATGGATGAGCCAAGGCCTGGACTCTATCTTATCTAGGATGTTCTGCTAAAAGGCTGGGTATCCCCCCTCCCCATTTTGAAAAGTCTCCTAATTCTCAAATTAATGAAGTTATCACAGATCCACTATTTGTGGGGGATCTTTTCTTTTCTTTTATTATTCAGCTCTAGACCACTCTGCTGACAGCAATGTGAGTGATGGCCTTCAAGCAGATGATTCTTCTTTGCCATGAAGGAACTGATAAATACTGCCTGTCTCTGCAATAAATTGTGCATGAAATAGTCCACTCTGGTAATCTACAGAGTTATGGTAAGGGAAATGGTGTTGTGAGGAAACACAGCAAAACTGCAATTAACTGAAACCCAATTGAACGGAATCCTCAAATAACCTGAACCATGTTTTTATTTATTACTGTTTGTGTCTATTTGTGTTCTACTTTGGGGAACATATCATAGCAAAATAAGGTGCTGTTGGGGGCCTAATCAAAAAGTTCATTTTCACAGTATTTAATGTAATGAGTAGACATTCATTTCAACCTCTACTACCTGCTAGGTCTTCAGTGCTGTCGTGTAAGATTTCCTATTTGTAATGATGACTCAGGAACCCAGCAGCACCCAGAATTCTCAAATTAAACTAAAAATAAGCTTACCAATTTTCATTCCCTACAAGACGAAAGCACATTGATGTATTGTACATATGTTTTTCTGCCATGAAGATTCAATTAAAAAATCGACAAAAAAAATATTTTAAGTTCTAAATCTCAAGCTCTGGTTTGGGTATGTAGAGATTTTTACTGTACTTAGAAATGCACGATGCATTTCAAAAATAAATTTAAATAAGTTGTCAGGTCAATTTTTGTTAGGTTTTTTTTTTTTTTTTTTTGGATGGATGGATGCTATAAACTGCATTCTTTGGGGGGGTATTTACTTATTTATTTATTCATTATCTATTTTTATTTCTTTGGAATTGCACTATAGTTAACATACAGTGTTATATTCATTTCAGGTGTGCAATATAGTGATATTCAACAACTCAGTACATTACTCAGTGCTCATCATGATGAGCATATTCTTAATCCCCTTCATCTATTTCATCCGTCCCCTTACCTACCTCCCCTCTAGAAATAGAAGTCCTGGAACATTTGCAGGTTTTACTTGCATCCTGTCTCTTAACATCACTTTGGTCAAAGCAAGTAAGATATTAGATCCCCTGTTAGCTTTCTACTGCTTCCATAACAAATTACCACAAACTTAGTGGCTTAAAACAACACAAATTTATTATCTCACAGTTATGTAGGGTCAGAAGTCTGAAACAAGTCTCAAAGGACTAAATTCAAGATGTCAGCAGAACCATGCTCGTTACTAGAGAGAAGTGCGGGGGACGAATTTCTTTCCCAAGTTCATTCAGGCTGTTGGGCAAATTCAGTTCCCTGTGGTTGCAGGACTGAGGTCCCTGTTTCCCTTCTGGCTGTTAGTCAGAGATCCACCTTGGCTCCTAGATACCACCCACATTTCTTCTTCTGCTTCTCCATCCTTCCACCCCTCTATCCCATCCATCTTCAAAGTCAACAAGGGTATATCAAGTCCTTTTCACTCTTCATGTCTCTCTGAAGCCCCCTGGTGCTGCATATTTTCTGCCATACCTCTCTGATTGACTTCAGCCAGACATATAACTCATTTTTAAGGGCTCTTGTGATTAAATTGAGCCTACCTAGATAATCTAGAATATTCTTCTTGATTTCAGATCTGTAACCTCAATTCCATCTATGAATGGAATTCAGAGCTGTGCCTAGATTTATATAATTGAATAGTCAGTGGACAGAAGCCTTGAGTTTTGACTACTGCAGACCCCAGATCAAGGGGCATGGACATATACTCTGCTCACCATGATATGGCAGCCAGCATCAGTGGGGGAAATTATAGTCTTACCAAAAAGAAGACAGAAAGACTGAATATATTGAAAAATCAAAACCAGGTATCAGCAAAACTTTTCTGTTAGGGACTAACTGGTAAATATTTTAGGCTTTGTAAAATATCTGGTCTCTGTCATAACAATTTACTTCTGCCATTGTAACTCAAAAGCAGCCATAGGCGATTCATAAACAAATGGGTATGAATAAAACTTTACAAAAACAGGCAGTAGGCTGAATTTGGCCCACAAGCTGTAGTTTGCCAACCCCTCAAATAAACTACCACGTTCTCCACCAGGCTCCTTCTAAAAATAAGAGGCTTTGGTGATAGGTCATGTCTTGTAATATCAAGTGAGCCTCAAGATAACAAAACCAAACAAACATTAGTTCCTTATCACAGGAACTGATTTTACCTTCAGCAGTTTTTTGTCTAAAAGCTTCTTTCAAATTGATATGTTCTACCATGTAAGGTAAGGTTGACAGACTGAAGTATTACACTTGATTATCTGTCAGTTGGCTGCACTGTGCAAGATTGCACCAAGTGTTTGTGGGCAAATTACACATTGACTGTCCAGGAAAGTCTTTGAACATCATACACACCTTGGTGCTGAGGCAGGGGCAGCCTAAGGTGGCTAAGTCACTTGTGATATGTTGGTCGCTTGCCTACGTAAGGATTGTCCCCATTCCCCATAGATATGGCTCTAGTAGAGGCATCCTACTCCTATTGAGAATTTCTATCACATCCTCTTGGGAATGAGACGGTCATTCTGAAATCTGGAAATTCTTGTCTTGGGGAGAGACAGTTGTCAGAAACTTTGAGTCTTCCAGAATTTAGTTCAGTTCAGCCTGATAAACACTGAACGTCTACTATGTGCCCAACACTGGGCTAAAGAATAAAAATGACCACCAAGTCCTTCATGTGGCATGTTGACTGTAATGGCAACCACACTGGGTCCTGGTGGAGGTGCTCTGGCAGGCTGAACAGGGTCTCTTTGCATTAATCTTCCTAATTTTTTGACTTTCCTGAGCATTTTCTTGTGGAGCATTAAGCATTTTCTTTGTAACAGTTGATTAAAAGGTTGCTATTACTGAAGAAAACAGTTTTAAAAACAAAAGCAGTTAGTAGCTTTTATCCATCATCAAGGAATTAACCAATTGGCAACAAGTGGGACAGCTCAATTTCTTTAGCTATCTGAGGCCTAAATAACTTAATTGGGGAAGCATGTTAAAAGGAATGGAATGGCATTCATTATGGATTAAGTTAATACATTTCAGACCCATCACATGGCTTAATTTAACAAATTCCACATCTTACTGTTTGGCAGGAAATGGCATCTCATGAACATCATTACCAGTCAGTCAGTTAGTTGAAAAGGCTGACTCCATCTGAAAACTGTTAATCTTAATAATAGTGTACTTTGCTTTAGCAAAATCCTTTGGTGTGCTTGGGAAGCTTGGGACTCTACTGCCAGCCTCCCCGAGGCCTTCCCGTCCCACCATGCTACTCAAAGCGAGGAAAAAAAAATACCACTCACACTTTCCAGTTAAATCCATCTGAAATGGAGTGGGGTTAGTCCACTGTTGGGAAAACTGGATGTATCCTACCATGATTACCTCTAAATTTTAAACCAGAAATCATTGAATTATAACATGCACATGTTTCTATGTCATTAGATCAATTATACTCTTGATATAGGAAGGGGAAAATGAAGAACTTGGTGAAAAATAATACAAATTGCTACTTTTTATTATTGGCCATCTACTGTGGACCAGGGGATCTGTGTGCATTAACTCATTTACTCCTCAAAGTAAATGTGTAAGATCAGTGTTGCTACTCCTAATTTGCTGGTGAGGAAATTGAATCTCAACAAAGTTAAATAATTTGGCAGTGGTCACGACTGTTAGAGGCAGGATTTCAACCAAATCTTATTGATTTCAGTTCCTCAGATTTATACCTTTCACTCCACCACATTGCCTCTGGAGAAAAATTGGGGCTTTAGTCACAATGCTTGAAGTGATCCATCTTCCTTCAACACTCCAAGCAAAACATGTCACTCCAACTTGTGTGGACAGTATTTGGTGAAGACACTTATCATAGAGAAGGGATTCTCTCAACTTTGCTCCTCCCCTCTGCCAGAAAATATGCATGAAGAATTTACACTTTTCCTCCAAGCCTCAGAGGTGCCACAAATGCAAATAGAGGCAGGCTGCAGCTTCCCATTTCCTATAAGCCACAGGCCACAGGACTTTCTGGCCTACTGTGGGGCAGCCATCCATCACAAAAGTAGAAAGAAGCTAAAATTCATCTGTTTACAGCTTCTCTTACTCTGCCGTCATGACTCCTGTATCAGTCTAATAGTGCCATGTAAAACAACCATAACATCTCGGCAGCCACAGCAATAAATGTTTATTTCCCATTCACTCATCTGCAGTCAGTTTGGATGGCTCTGATTCAGGCAGTGCCTCTGGGTGTGAGCCGATACTGAGCTGACCCTGGCAGGGCTCCAAATCTGGGCCCTGGTATGGATCAGGGAGTGGCCTGGGTTGTGTTCATCTCACCTTGCCTTAGGTGGGTTTCTGGTCTGCTCTACGTACCTCTCACTATTCTTGGACCAGTAGGGTATTTCTCCTCTTGGAGATGGACTGAGTACAAGAGAGGCAAGAGAAAGAAAGCACTGCTCTAAGAGTCAGAAGAGACTGACTGTCACTTCCACCCATATGTCTTGGCACCATGTCTTGGGTTGAATATCTCACTGACTTGAAAAGGAAATTACAGTTCTACCAGCAATGAAGAAGCAGAGAAGGGAAATCTGCCAAAGGGAGGGTAGGAATAGCCTATGCAATACAGTTTTCTAGCAATCAACTCTTCCACTTACTTATTAAGTCAGCACTTGCACAGGCAGAGGTGAGCCCCCACCCCAAGCTCTTTGAACACCAGCTGGGACTATGTACACATCAACTGGCTTGGTGAGTGCAGTGAACACCATGTCAATCATGTTAGGCTACATGACAAAGTCATCCCTCTTTTTATCATGGAGTGGCTTTAGAGTTCAGCATTACCCACAAGTGAGGGTGTGAGTTGTTGGGCTCAGAAGCCTGGTTCCTGGGTGCAACTGTGGACTTTTTCCAGAAGTACTGGCCTACAGCAGATTATTTCACTGTGGCTGCCAACATAGTTACATAGAATACAGTCCTTACAGTAATTTCCAAGAGATACAACTCACTCTTGGGTAATGCCTACATCTCGCTTTTATCACCATGCTCAATGACTATCTTTTATTCATTGATTCAGCATTTATAGAACTTCAACTATGTTCCACATGCTGCCCTAGGATTTGGAAGTAGAAAGCTGCCAATTCATAGCTCAAGCCCACTGGGAGATAACCATCTAGTTGTCAAGGCAAACATGTAAAAGAACAATAATTTTTAAAAGAGCTAGTAATTATTGATCACTGATTACATGCTAGATATTATTCTGTATTCTTTTTTTCATGTATTAAATCACTAAATGCTAACAATTGTATGAGGTAGGTAATGCTATTACCTTTAAAAAAACAGATGAGATATGTGGAATTTAAGAAACAAAACAGATGGACATATGGAACGGGGAGGGGAGAGGGAAACAAACCACAAGAGACTCTTAACAATAGAGAACAAACTGAGGGTTGCTGGAGGGAGGTGGGTATGGGATGGGCTAGATGGGCGATGGGTATCAAGAAGGGCACTTGTTGTGATGAGCACTGGGTGTTGTAAGTAAATGACGAATCACTGAATTTTACTCCTGAAACCAACATTACATTGTATGTTAACTAACTAAAATTTAAATTAAAAAAAATAAGAATAAACAGATGAGAAACTGAAACAGATAAAGTAGTTTGTTTCTGGTCACAGAGTCATTAAATGGCAAAGCCAGGAGCTGAGCCCAGGAAATCTGCATCAGATTTCATCTATCAGTATGATGAACTTCCATCAAAAACTGATAGGTGCTAAGAGATTTAAGGTTTGAATATCTGGTGCCCTTGGTAGCAGAAAGATGGGAGAGCACCTCAGTCTCTACAGAAAGTTTTCACGAAGAAAATGGCCCTGGGATTGGGTCGGGAAGGACAGGGTTGGCACACGCAGGTAAGTGAGAGAAGAGCATTTCTGTCAGTACGGGCCATGCATGGAAGCAGGAGAAAGCAGAATTCAAAGTTCAATGTGGCAGGAGTTGAGGATAACTGAGCTACTTTTACTTGGCAAGATGAACTGGTTTGAAATGCATTTCCTCTCCCTCACAATTATCACTTTTTGAAAAGAAAGCTCAAATGTTGGAAAGCTGGAGAAAGAAGAAAATCAAAACATATCGATAATATTCAAGCAGAACCGTCCACCCATAAATGAATAACTGAATATGTGTGAGAAATATTTTTACTTCCGTGGAAATATGCCCAAATTCAGCCTGTCTTGTGATGGCTTAGATGAGTTTTAGCCAAGGACAGGTCTGTACCAACCATTTAGATCCAATCGAATGCAAATTTATCTGTGATTGAGCAAAACAGAATAAATAAAATAACTAAGCCCATTAGAAGGTACTTTCAAGAGATCGAATCATTAAAGAACAGTGCTGAGTTGACTGAAAAGTAGAGAAAATCATCCAAAATTAGTTTCCACTTAGATAGGGACTGGCTAAATAATTTAGCTTACTGGGAGGTGACTTCATTCATTCATTTAACAAATATGTATTTTAAAAAATCTATTGAGTATGTACTCTGATTCGGGCTTTATTCCAGCCTCTGGGTATACAATGGCCGACAAGGGTAGAGCAAGACCCACTCCTGTGGAACTTCCATCTAATACAGGGGACAGAACAGAGTAAGGAAGTGCTTGGTCAGGCACCCACCAGTGAGTGGCCTGCATTTCATATACAGGCGTGTAAAGCAGGCATCTTTCAGGGAGACAAATTTCTTGAGCCATTGAATGGGAGAATATTTCTTTGTGTGAGAGCATTCCATATACTTTGAGCATTTGTGCATGGGGGTGGGGTGGGGAGGTCTCAGCACTATGAAACCTCACATTCATTCTCTGCTCCTCTGTTGCTGGCTACATGGGGTCTGGACTACTGAGGAACAGCTTCATAAAATGGTTTAGCCAGCCCTGGCAGTCAGCAAAACAGTCCTGGAGTAGGAAGGGACCAAAATACCTTTTAATGGGATGCATTTCCAAATTTTGGACTGATTAAGATGTGGACACAAATGCTAGGCAGATAGTAAAAACGTATCGGCTTTGTCTCTGCAAAGGGTGTTTTGGAGATTATAGCGCTTACACAGTTCAGTGGAAAAAAAGACCATGGAGTCTGACTTTTATTTTGAAAAGTCTTTGCTATTTACTCAGAGCTGTGTTGCCGGAATATAGGAGAGGCGTGCTCACCAATCAGAAGCTAGGTGCTGGGAATTATGTAGATGCTCCACACAGATCCCCTTGGATCCCATTCTGCGTACCCACACCTACCCTCCTTGCTCACACATCATATCTTGTTCAACATCACACTTGGGCTATTAGAACCTGCTTTGCTTTCATGACATCCTCCCTGGAGCATCCCTTAACCAATGACCGAAGGGCACATAAGTACAAAGCCCCTTGCCTCTGAAGACAATTCTGAGGTGGAATTTAGGCTCTGGAGAGATCAGGATGAAATCCACCTCTGTGAGTCTCTGGCTGAGATCACACATTGCTTGGTTTCTTGCCTTCTTGGCCCTAACTTGGCCCTGATTTCATTACCAGGTTTCCTGAGGAGGCATCCTTAATACATTAATGTGTACAAATCTTCGTCTCAGGGTCTGCTTCTGGGGAACCCAACCTAACACACTGGACAAACCTGACATGTTCTTTTACTCAACAATTTCAGACTTTCTTTCATGTATAAAAGTGTAAACCAAGGCTGCTTTTCAGAATTGCCTTCTGGTCAACAGAGATGAGGTTTTCTCTGATTCTCAAGTAAAGGAAGGTGGCTTGTAACACCCAGGGAAGGATTTTTTTATGACCAGTCAGAGAAGATAGGGGGGCGCCTACTAGTCTTAAAGTAACAATCTTCCAAAGACTTAAGTTTATTGATTTATTTTGAGAGAGAGAGAGAGAGAGAGAGAGAGAAGGGGGAGGGGAAGGGGCAGAGAGTGAGGGCGAGAAAGAGAACCCCAAGCAGGCTTTGCCTGGTCAGAATGGAGCCTGACGCAGGGCTCAAACTCATGAACTGCGAGATCGTGACCCGAGCCAAAATTAAGAGTTGGACGCTTAACCAACTGAACCACGCAGCTGCCCCTCTTCCAAAGACGTTTTTAAGGAGTGCTCATTTCAAATATTCAAGAGATAGGCACAGTATTTGGACAGTGAAATATTAAGTATCTATCATTTTGCTGCAATTTTAACCTTCTTTACCTAGTAGTAACTAAGGTGATGCTAAACTGTCACAGAGGTCAATCTGTGTCTGGACTGGTCTATCAAATGATGGGATGTGGTCCCAGGAACTTTTGGGAGTGCATATATTCAGGTAGCAAGTCTCCAGAATCGCTAAATTGGCATTTGGCTCATATTTTGATTTTGGTGCTGTTCTAGACTCTGAACAAAGTGGTGAACAGGTTAGAGCACAATCCTGTCCTCATAAATCGTTAGATTTAAATGGTTCTGTCTTGGATGCTTACTCTTTCTTCTTAGCAGAATTTGTGGGAAGGAATGCTGGTTAAAGCAGCAGGTGGCACAGGGAAAGAGTACATAGCAGTACATAAGCAACAGGGGAACAATAGAGGGAAAAAAGAAAAAAACTAGCACCTCAAGTTGTATGTGTATTGCTTCTCCACCAGATGCATACCATGAACTCCCTGTTTTAACTGCAAAGCTGCTTGGAGATGAACAACACATGCAACAGGTCAGCCAGGAAGAGCCACTGAAGTTACATGGTGACTCACCAGGCTCAAAGGCACAGCAATAAAGTAGGTCATGAGCTGCTCCCCTCTTTGGAGGATGGTGCTGTATTTCTTGGTTTTATGAGAAAACTCCCTGGGATTCCAGGCTCCACCGCCTTGCAGTACTATTCATTCCTTCAAAGCGATTTCTTTCCTCCTCTAAAAGGTTCTCCACAGCTGTCTGGCACTGTGCTCTGAACAGAGCTATGTGCGACTGAAAGCAGACAGCTACCTGGTTTCCATCACGGCGGCTAAGAGAGCTAATGGGCTCAGGCACGGGATTACACATCATCCCCAGCATTCTGGGTAATTTGTAAGGGAGACACTACTTGACTCCTGCCTGCTTGGGATATGTCACAGGAAGACTTCAACCTGCAGAAACAGAGGTTGGTGAAAAGATCATCCTGAGGTTGAGCAACTTTTGCAGAATTGCGTTATTGGAGCCGGAAAAAACACGAAGTTGTAACACACCCTCTTAAGCATCTGATCGTTTTCTCAGGACTCAGGGACGAGGCAAGAATCAGCTACCCTGATGGCCAGCTGACTTGCCTGAGCAAGTAGACCTGAGCTGGCCCTGGACGCAGCAGACAGGGGTGAGCTGCAGACACCCAGGCTCTTGCCAGACTCTTTCTGGCATCCAAATGGGGATGACAATACTTACACACCAGCTGGAAACAGAAGGGACTGAGTTTTCAGTGGAAATGGTAAAGTCTTTGTGCTCTCCATTAAGACATTTTGTGAAACAAGGCATATAGATTCTCAGCTGCTCTCAGATGTGCCTCTAAAACCCCATGGCTAACAGAGCCCAATGCCTAATGGAATCTAGGCCCTGCCCTTCTCCCCCGAGTCCCTCATTCCTCCACAGTCTCAGTTCATGGGACACTTACTAGATTTCCAAATCCATAAAGATGAACTTCTCTTTATACTAATGCTAAATTGGAAAAGTTGGGAGATTAGGGAAAATTAATGATATTAATGAATACTATCATTATTAATAACACTTATTAAGCACCAACTATTCACCAGCCATTGTACTAAATACTTTATTTTTTTTTTTTTCATTTAATCAACACAGCAAGCTTAAGAGGGAGGGAGTTATTAGCATTATCTCCATTTTATGGAAGAGGAGACAGGCTTGGTGATGGTAAAACACTCATCGAATGTTCAGACACAGCTTATAAAGAGCTGAGTGGGATTCAAAGCCCATCTGATTTCAGAGCCCAGGTTCTTAAACCACTACACTGATTTCCTTTTCACACCTCCCACACCTCAGCCACATTCCAGCATCTGAACAACCCCCAGCCATTCACTGCAGGCGGTCACACTAACTGGATTTAGGACAACCTCTGTCCTTGACTGGGCTATCACAGGTGTGTTTGTTTAGGACACTTTGGGCCTCCTCTGGAAATGCACCCTTTTCTCCTTTCCATCTTTAGCCATGCAAGTCCCTTCCCCCTTCTCAATACAGAAATGTCCAATATAGAAATTCTTCAGGTATTTCCACCTTGCTATGAATTTAAGTCCTCTCTTCCAGGAACAATGCCTTATGGAATGAAGAACTTTCCCTTCTTAAAGAGCTTGTGACAGATCTCAGTGGGGAGGTAGTTTGGAAAAGGGAAATCTACTCCACTCCTGGAAATGACTACACCTCTGCTATCACTGAATCCCTCCTTGAATGGAGTATACACCTGGGCACACAGTAGGTTGCTTGGTTGAGACTGGGAGGCAGGAATGGGTGTTTGCCCAAAACCAGTCCAGTGTTTCTGAGTTGGATCAAGCAACCCCAAACCCTCAGACTATGGTCACTTCACCATTAAAGGGCTTATATGATGCTGCAGATTGGAGAGAATTCAGAGACCCCAAACTCTGAGAGGGCCAAAGTGGGTACTGTCCTAAGACAGCTCTTTATCTCAACAGTTATTCTTTAGCTGTAGGAACATACCATGCTCCCAAATAAGGCCCCCTGAAAACTTGGATTTCTCATGGAAAAAGTAGGTATAGTAGTTAAAGGCAAACACTTTGGAGTTAGACATGAATTGGAATCTCAGCTTTGCATGAGAGCTGTGCAGCCTTAAGTAGGTCACTTCCCTCCCTGAGCTCCAAATTCCTATATCAGTGGGAAGCCCAAAGGAGAGAAATACAAGTAAAAGTGGGCAAATTTTAAGTGTGCGGTGAATATTAGCTATTATTATTTATATGATCATTGTTAGGTAAAACACTTATAAGTGCTCAAAAATATAACTCATTTAAGTTATAATTATTATATAAAGTTCTTGGTATCAAACTCATTTCAAGCTATTCAAAGTTGCAAGTCATTATTACTATTACTATTATTATTATTATTATCTTCAGGAGCTTGGATAATTCCAGAATCATGAACAACAATGGATTTTGTAGCTGTATCCTACTTAGCTGATTGTCTGGGGCTTACAAACTTCTTAACAGATGTGTTAGAAAATGACATGGGGTCATGAAAATGGCATGGGCTTAATAACCTCTGCTAGACAATTTCCTTAATCAAACTACTGTGGGGGTTGGGAGAAATGGGGAATAAAGAGGTCAGATCCAAGAAGTCCAGGTGGGCAATTAGTACTGCTCTGGAACAAGAACATAAAGGAAACAAGTATTTATTAAGATTTCATAATGTGCTTTCACACAGGCTCACTCATTCAATCCTCCCAGTGACCCTTGAGAGAGGTAACATAATTTCCTTCTTACAAATGATTGAGCAGGGGTGCCAGGATGGCTCAGTCGGTTGACAGTGTTAAAAGTCTGACTCTTGGTTTTGGCTCAGGTCATGATCTCACAGTTCGTGGGTCAAGCCCTGCGTCATGCTCTGCACTGACAGTGTGGAGCCTGCTTGGGATTTCCTCTCTCCCTCTGTTTCTCTCTGCCTTTCCCCATGCTGGCATGCTCTCTCTCTCTCTCTCTCTCTCTCTCTCTCAAAAAAAATAAATACACATCTTAAAAAAAGATTGAGCAGAGTCTTGGCAAAGCTAATTTGTCCACAGTGGGACAGGTGAATGCCAAAGCCGGGAGTAGATCCCAGGACTGTGTGACTTCTTTCTGTCATCGATGCAGGTGGTATGGTCATAAAGCAAGATACAGCGAAGGAGATGCTCATTGAGAAAGAAAATTCATTGGTGTCAATTTCTCATGCCTGTTCTTGATATTTTCTGAAGGTGATTTCAGTGTGTGTGTTTGGAAAGGCAGCCTTCAGTTTCCACTTTCAGGTCTGCCCCATCACTCCTGCCCCCTGATATTCCTGCCCACTCCTCAGATAGGGCACCAGCATGTGGCCCACAGGAAGGGTTGTGGATTTTTGTGGCCATTAGCTGTTAGAGGCCAAGACAATGAGATGATGATGTCTCTGTCTCTTTTGATTTTTCTTCCTGTGGAAAAGGCTCGTTTGGACTGAAGGTGGATGGCAGAATATTAGGAAGAAATCAGCTCAAATGCTAATATTTTATCTGATGATACAGACTTGTTTACTAACCATGCCCATCTTTACTGAAAAACTGAAAGAAAAAGATAAACGAAGGAGTACATTTTTAAATAGGCCTTGAAGAATAGGATTCTGGATTTCCTTCTCCTTTTCCTTTTCTTCACAACTATATTCAGTACAGTAGCAAACCAGCCCAAAATTAGCTTTTTCCATGTTTTTCTGTGCTATTTATTCTTGTTTTGGTTTCACTTTCTTCTCTCTTCTCTCTTGCCACTTTTGAAAATATTTTCTTTGTAAAGGCCCAGTTCTCTGGCACAGACCCAACTTTCTCCCAGAATTCACATATCCTTAGCTTCATAGAAAACCAACTCATGCTTCTCATGGCCCAGAAGATTTTCAGATCCTTCTGACTGAGAGAGACAGACAGACAGACAGACAGAATGAGATTCCTCTACATCTGTGGGGCTTAGTCTGTCTATGTTATCAGGGGAGGGGAGACTTCTGTTATAATCTGCAGTCATTAATTTGGGGGAATCATCATGTGTTTTTCTTCACTTCAGAGTCCATCCATCAATTTCCAAATAGGAAGGAAGTGTTTACTACTAAACTTCAGCTTTCCTTGGGTCACTAGCTCAACCAAGCAATTGCCTGAAATTGGCAAGGTATGTAAAGACCAACTCTTCCCAGCTGAGTTCTGAGATGTAAGGCAAGTCTTATTTCTGTAACCTACCCTCTGTTAAATCTCTTTTACCCTCCTTCCCCAGTTCTAATGTGTATCCCATTGGTGCCTTTACTGCTTGCATATATCATTCCTACATGCATTATTCCTAGTGAATGGTTTGAGGAACATTCTTTCACTCATTCATATATGTATTCATATATGTACATATATACACATACATATATATGTATATACACACACACACACACATATATATGTATATATGTACACACACACACACACACACACCACATACCATGTGCCAGTCTCTGTGATAGGAACTGTGGGTCTTGAGAGAGACAACCTTTACTCTCAAGATACTCCCAGACTAGCAGAAGAGAAAGACATACACACAGAGATTAATTATAAAGGCTGTAATAAAGTAATACAAAAAGGCTCAGTAGCATTGGGCTTTGTTTGGGCTTACTAAAATAAGAAAGTCCCAATGAACAAATTCCCTCTAAGCTATCAATTGATCACTTAAGAATTACCCATTCAAGGGTTAGGGACATAATCTATGCTAGTTCTCTTGAACTCACCAAGATGGTTGATTTCATGGTTATCCAGTATTTCTGGGAATGATTACAATATATAAATGATATCAAGAATATTAATAAAAACACTGTTACTGATATACCAAGAAACTAGTAAGTAGACTCTCTATTGAGAATTTCTAGGCAACTGCTGTTTGCAGAACTTTCATCATCTTGTAGATACTGACCATCAATTCCTTTCCCTGAACGGAGGTTCAGTGCCTTGGTGTCCAGTTGTTTCTATGTTCAGTCTTTGAGCCTGTTTTGGGGATTCTATAAAATTGCTTTATCTCTTCCGTAGTGATGTGACTCTTTTCAACAAAATGCAGCATTAATTTGTGCGTCAGGGTGTGTATTTCATAGATGCTGTTTATATCAGATTCCAATTCTTTAATTTGAAAATATACACCAGATTTTTGGCAAGAATGGTTTTCTTTTCTATTTGGTTTATTCTATTTCACTAACATGCTGTAGGTATACTGTATGCCAGGCATTGTATTAAATGCCATTCCATAGAATGTTTCATGCACTCCTCCCCTTATTTCTATGAAACAGATTTTTGTATCTTCATTATTCAGCTGAGAACACTGAAACCTACAACGATGAAGTCTCTTGCATGAGATTCACAGGTCAAAACTGGCAGAGTTAGAGCTGGAACCCTGGTTGGCTGACTCCTGGCCCAGTGTACTCTTAGCTACACCACGGCACCCCTATATTTCATGCTAACATTTGAATTTCCCCAGAAACACTATGGGCAGCCCTACAAGTTCACTTTCTGTGTGATAGCCTATTTCCAGCATTGGTGGTGTCACCTCCAGCTCCTATTAAGTCATCAGTGAGGACAGGAAGATGATCCTTGAAAGAATTCAAACCTTGCTCTCTCTGTCTCGCTTTATTTGAAAATGACTTTTCTCTAGTAGTTGGCTTTCAAGTAGCACACTGGACTTATAACTTCTTGAGCTCAGAGATGCTCTCCTGAGGACATGTTCTTTATTTTAATTGAAGTCTTCATCGTTGGCTGGCTTCCAAGTGGTCTACCAGATGTCTTTTTCTTTGCTATAGCTGAAGCAGATTATGATGTTCCAGTTCATTTTTCCAATTTGCTGTACTTTGCTGGCAGCCTGATTTCTTTAGCAAACCACACTTGAGAGGCCAAAATCATGGAGCAGGCGGCAACAAGTGAGGCTTCAGAATATGTTTTCTTAGATACTCTGAGGCTAATTAAACACACATACACACATGCACACAACCACACAAACTCTTCCATCTTTTGTTTTAGAGGTTAAGCCTGAATTTTGCTAAATTTTCACATACATGTAACTTTCTCAGGATGCTCAGCCCCAAAATTAATCCTCAAGAGACTAACTTGGAGGATTAATCCCCCAACTGGGATCTTAAGAAATCTTCTTTCTCAGAAATCTTTCATTTTCTTTTTGGAAGCTTGGAGAAAAATACCCACTGCCTTTCCATATTCTTTTCTTCAGTCCTATCTTTTATGTTCTGAGATGCTTCATACTGCAAAATGAATCGTGTATCGTGTGTATGTAGGTTCAGGGGAATGGCTTAAAGTTCATTCTACTATTTGAAGCAAATACAGAGTTAATTCTTACTTGTGACTGTAGCATCTAGAACAGTTTCTGGTACTTAGTAGTGGCTGAAAAAAAATATTTATTGAATCCACTAACTCAAAGTCAAGCATCAACTGGTTGGCTAAGGCAATTTGGAAACTTTAGTCATTTCTTATTTTTCACACTGACTTTCACAATCAATGTGACCTTTACCCCTAACTTAAGTGGCATATGATGAGGGGTTTCATTTTACTTTCCGGTTCCATAGAGGAGAAAACCAATTAAACATATAATAAAACAGATGGGAATTTGGGCTTTATAGGAATCTGAGGGTCCGAGAGCCTCCTGGGACCTGTCACTGAGTGTGGACTGGAAATCTCCATCTCTTAGCCAAATTTTGTTAGCCTCAGGTGACGGTGTTAACACAGTGTTAGGCTGCCTTTTCAACAAAACACAAACAAAACCAAACAGAAGAAAAACAATCAAACCAACCCCCCACTGCCCACCGGCTGACTGAAGCAGCAGGATTGTTGTGTTGAGGAAGGGGCCAGAACAGGAGGAGGTGGCAGTTTCCTAACAAACTGTGTTGTTTGAACAATTTTATTTAGTTTGGGGAAAAAAAAAGTTCCTCGTACTGAAGATTTATTTGGAAGTTCTGGGCAGATTAACTTTTGGTAAGAGTCAGAACTAAAAACTTTATTGGGAATGCTGTGTACACTCCAAAGACCAACAAGAGAATTTAAGTGAGATGTGATTAGTATGAAGAAAGTTACATTTATTGTACTCTTATGTATAATTGATCACATGAAAGGCCTTTTGTAACTATAAAAGAGACAGCCCATTAAATTGTTTTACCCTGAGGATTATACAAATTTGTGGATATCGGATTGGATCACCAGTCTATTGGTTTCATAGCAATGGTAAATCATTAAGATGCGTATTTTTATTCATATATCTTTCTTGCTATTTATTATTAACCAAATGGCTCCTCCCAGTTTTAGCTTTACTTTCAAGCATCCGAACCAATCATTCTGCCTCTTCACCACCAGCGAATGATCAAACTATTTCCTGGTAGCTCCATAGGTCACCTTTGAGGGACTTTAAGCAGAAAAAAAAATATTTCACAAGAATATAACTGTGTTATTTAGTCATGGACAGGGAGTCTATAGCAAAAGTCAGATGCCATCTTATCTCTTGATTGGAGTAGAGAGGCCATGATGTCCTTGGCATTGTTTTGTGCAAATTAGTTCAGCTCATTTCCAAGGCTTCCATTACCCAGATAAGAATGTGCTCAGAGAGTTAAAATTTAAGTTATGAACATTACCTGGCTCATGTGGGTTGAGCAAATTGGCTCCTATGTTTATGCTAGAAAAGGTTGTTGAGGTTGATTGCCATTCCTTCTTTATCTCAGATAGCTCAATAGTACACAGAAAAACATAAGCTTGAACCCCTCCCATAGATGTTTCAGGAGGGTACAGCTGCAAATCACAGCCTGTAACACAGAATGAGGCTGAATCCAATTTATCATCGTCTGTTCTCTTGATTTACAGTTTTCATTTAGAGAAATACACCTGGCAGATCTCAATCATTAGAAACGGGGGTAGTTGAAATCAGATGGTTACATTGACATGTAGAACTTCTCCAATTAAGCCTCTCACATTTCTTTTAGGCCTCATAATGAGTACTCAGCCTAGTGTTTTTTGAGTACTGCAGAAACTTTGGGACATGCTTGCAGCCAGGGATACCTCCAGTATCTACTGTTCCCTTTGTCCCCAAAACAATCCATGCATTATGCCAATTTTTGCTTTGTCCCAGATCAATTTCACTTAAAATATTAACTGCAGAGGTTAACTGGGTATGTGTATGTATCTAGGGTTCTGTGCAATTGGATGAGAGACAGAGAGACAGAGAGAGAGGGAGAAAATGAGAGCAGGAGAGGGAAAGGGAGAGAGAATGAAAGAGAGAGATGGAGAAAGAGAGGGAGCTTGTACTAAATGAATGGTATTCAGTTTTAAATGAAGTCTCTCAATTAGCATTGAACATTTTTTTAAACAATCAAGATATTAAAGCTAGAAAGAAGTTAATGAGCCTATGGAGAAAGTAACTTCTAAAGATCATTTTGTGCTTGGGATGGTAATTGCTTTATGACATTTTGATGTCATTACAACATGAAATTAGGAGGGCAAAATGTTTCCAGAGTGTTTCTTTGGATACCCTGTTAGGAAGCTATTAAACAGCAAGATTATACCGGCAAAATGATTTCAGTGTGTGCCTTCGGATACCTGCTTTGCAAACCATCATGAACTGAAGCTACAATGCAAAATGATTCCAGTGTGTGTCCCTGAGAAGGCGCCCACTCCAGTGCTGTTATGTTCAAATGGCAGTGGAAGATTAAACTTGGAAGCAAGAACGTGTTGGGGGTGGGGGAGAAATTGGTGTAGATTAGTCTCAATTATGATGTCAAAATGAAATGAGACAATCGCTAAGCGTTAGGATTGAACTTCAACCCCCTAGAACCAAGCACTGTGTGAGCCATGATGTTCATGAGATGCTGAGACTTTCTACTTCTTCTCACTACAACAGTGACGTCCTTTGTTGAAGGACTAAAGCTGCCTTATATAATAAGAAGGTGCAAAACAATATGGCTTATGGTAAGGAGGAAGGTCAGTTTATAGCTGGAATTTTAAAACTGCACACATATAAGAAAAAATGAAAAGCAAAAATTCAAACCTCAAGAAGAAATTCTTTTGCTCTTGTACCCAGAAATTATAAATAATAGTCTACAAAAGAGGCTGCCTTTAAAAAAAAGTCTGAAACATACCCAAGAATTACAACCAGGCACACACCAATATTCTGTTTTCTTCATAATCTCTACTTTTCCCCCCAGATGTTGTCTCCTGCTGTGCAATCTTCACATCCAAAGAGGCACTAAGAAGCTGAACATCTGGGACGCTCCATTATAGGAGTTAGTGCTCAGAGAAAAAGAGGGCTGAAATAACTAATGTTCCTTTCTGTCAGTCCATAAAACCATACTTACTTTTCAGATGTTCGCCAGTAGGTCAGGGTCTTATAAAATTTAACATACTTAAACGTCTCTTGGCCCATATCTTTCATGCTTATCAGTGGGTTAATTTGAACTAAGGGTAATGCTTGATGCGTATAGTCAGTACATTTGTATGTGTGGATGGATATGTATGTGTGCTTCTGTGTATGTGCTACCATGGCTTCAAAACTATGATTGCTGTAGATATAGTTGTTATGGTAAGAAAATGTATAGCCTGTACTCAGTACTCGAGTAGCCTGCACTCCGCAATAAAGAAATAAGACATTGGTTGAGATTGATATCGCCCATCACAAACAGAGTGGGAAAGTTGGTTCTCATAGGCCCCTAACAGCAGAATGCCAATGGAACCATTAGGCACCATGCCTACCTTCTCTTTTCATGATACCACATGCATTTTCCCCAAACCCTCTCTTCCTTTCACAATTATGTAAAGAGGTGTGGAATCGGCATCATCAAACAAGAGAATGACCTAGGTACGGATGATCTCCTTGATAGTGGGCCCGTGGTCTTTCTACATCAAAGACATTGGGGACAAGGAGGTCTAAACATGTTTTCTGTCTTATTCTCCAAAATTCCTGCTTTTACCCAATTCTGTTTTGTTTTAAAACCAAATGATTGTGGTTTCATATTAGCTGGACATTGATCAGAATAAAGAAAGAGAAGGAGCCCTATCCAATTTCAATGGTATAATTTGGGATTTCTCTTAATTTTAGGCCTATTGGTAGCAACTTGGAGCTTTGCTTCTATTTGGGGAAAATGCCCTGTTGGGATAAATTTATGAGGTTTCCTCTGACTGCATAGACCTTGCTCCATGATGCTATCAAAGCTCTCAGTGAAGTTTGAATTTCAGTTATTTGCTCTTTATGTATTTTATAAGCTCTTTGGAGAATGTGGAGTCATAACTGCTCAGTATTATTATTAAGGTTATTATATGCATATGCACTGCCACTTAGTTTTGAAAAGTAAATATTTGTGCTAATTATATCAGTGTCATCCACTGTGCTAATTATATCAATATCAACATGTTGATATTAATATAATTAATTAGCACAAAGATTTACTCTTCAAAATACATGGCAGTGCCTCTGATTCATTTGCTGTGAGGGGAGCATGAGTGAAGTACAATTCCATAACACTATATTTAGGCTCTGATATGCAATCAGCTTTAATAATTACCTAATACTGTAGGTGGCCTTAGACAAGTGAAATGGTTTTTTCAGGGTTGCCTGGGAATTGGATGCAAAGATGAAAATATCCGAGTAGCTTTCTCCCAACATTCTACTTGGTCATTAACCAACTATCCAAGTACAGAGCTGCTCCTAATTAACCCTGAAGACCTCGACAGAAAGGTAGGTGGAATGAATTAAAGTGTTGAAACATAGAAAGAAAATAATTGTCCTGACTTAATTGTTATTATTAAACAATATTGTGCTTGGTACATTTTAAATGGAAAAACCACCCAGCAATAAGAATCAGAAAGGGGAAAAGAAAGAGCATGAGTCATAAGCCACCAGAGCAGTGAGCAGATTTTAATTGGAGGCTATGCATTATGTAAAAAGTTCCTGGTAATCATATGAATGACAAAGACATTATAATAACAGTTAACAACTATTGTTTTTATTCTATGCCAGAAATACTTTGAAGCGTTTGCTATTATTTCATTCAGTGAACTCAACTCCATGAAGAACAATTACCCTTGTTTCATACAAGGGGAAACTGAGGCTCAAGAAGTGCAAATAATCTGGCCCTGTCACATAGCTGGTGAGGGAGTGTGTCTAGACTGGTGCTCAGTCCTTGCCCCACTAATCTCTGCTGTGTTCCTAACGGACACACAACTAATTACGCAGGAAGAGATGCCCCAGGAGCATTTGAAGGATAGCTCCTTACACTTATTTTACTGGGACAGGGAAGAGAGGTTGCCTTGAAGCATACGTTTCCCAAGAAGACTATATCAGGGCTGTCTAGAAAGAAGCACAAGTCTCAACTACCTCTTGACCGGAAAGTTAGCAAAAATAAGGCTTAAGTACAACCAATTCTCTTTTCTGGATTCATAAGCCAATATACAGAATGCCAGGAGATATTTAAAATGCCAAACCTCCAAATTTTTATTAGCAAGGTCCTGATGTTAGGCCAATTTAGAAAAATAGATTTTTATAACCAGATCTTTGGGACACCCTCATCCTGATACAAATGCGGAAAAAATTGAAACCCAAATTTGGTGAGAGAACAAGGCTGAAGATTCCAGAAAGAGCAAAGAAAAAAAAAAGGCCAGAGCTTCGGACCCCACTTCTGTGTTCTCTCTGCCAGGCCACATGGCTTCTGTTGACCCTCCTCTGCAGGACTGGCCCAATGTTGTTGAAGTCTCCCCCAAATTTATGTGTAAACCTCAGAAATGCTCTTATGTTCTTCAGTCAAATAATGAGAAGAAAGAAATTAAGAATTGCATTTAAGTGCAAGCATCACTACTCCTGCCATTTATTCATCGATTTGGCCACCATTTTCTAAATCTTTGAATGACTCATTCATTATCTTAGAAATCTCCTTGCGTGAAAAAAAAATCAGTTGATATCATCCCATGTAAACAAGTTTCCGTCTTTGCTTGTGATGTTACTTTTTGCTCTTTTAAATTTTTGAGTATCATCTATTGCCATTTCAGCTAACCTTGATGAGACACATCTCCAGAGATAGTAGAAACACGAGAGAGACAGAAGGCAGAAGACATGGAGAAGATACAGATCCAGGAGTACCATTCTACTTTTCCATGACTGCCCCTCCAACCTCTTGTTGGTTTCCCAGGCCAGTAGTTAAAGACTTGGTGCTTGATGCCTATGCATGTAGGTAATGTCCCTTCTCTACAAATGTAATGATGTCTACTTCAGTATGACACAATTCCTTTCTTCTCCCGTGGCCCCTCCCACAGTGGCTTTAGTTTTCTCTTCTCAGAGCTTCACACCTGTCATCCCACATTTTACGCATCCTCTTCCACCTCTTCTCTTGCCTCAAGGCTTCTGTCTCCACCCTGTCCAGGTTCTGACATTCAAGAACAAACTTGTTGGCCCTGCGTGT
Source organism: Lynx canadensis (assembly GCF_007474595.2). Lineage (NCBI taxonomy): Eukaryota > Metazoa > Chordata > Mammalia > Carnivora > Felidae > Lynx > Lynx canadensis. The sequence continues at coordinate 47,062,526 of NC_044314.2, forward strand.
TCCTCCCCATACATCCCTCCATCCCTTGCTTACTTTTCTTTATTTCATGACAGATTTTTTTCTACATTTAGAGGGCACTGCCTTCAACGAAGCACTTGTAAGTATTATAACACATTGAATTCATGTTTTTGTTTCTTTCCCCATGGAATTCACAGGGTTCATGGTCATCGTCAGAGTCAGCACTTAAGAGAGCTTTTCATCTTCCAAGAACTCCTGAATTAATGGGCTTGAATATGAGGCTCTTCTGGTCAGGTAGCTAAGTGCATTAATTAAGCTCCATGTGCTTTGTTTCAGGAGAGGGTCACAGACAGATTTATCACTTCCTTTGATTTACTTCAACCGGTTTTTGCCTTCTTCTCTCTTCAAAAGCTATAGTCCACAACAGACGTGTTTTGTTTTTTTTTTTTTTTTGCGATGGGGGGGGGGCACGTGAAAGGAGTACATTTTCTGGTGGAAAATACTTTGTTTCGTGCCATGACTCCTATAATGTCTGTAATTAAGTCCTAAAGAGAAACCAAACTTTTGAGAGCTTCCAATGACCCAACATTTGCCTTTTCTCTCTACATCTTTCTTGCCACTGAGTTTCTCTGGAGCAAATTCAGCTCTTCCTTTGTGCTCTTTCTGTAGAAGTCCTCACTTACATCCTGTCTCCATCTATTTGTCCCTGTTCCAAGCCTCTTTCTCCTTCTTGCAGTGGGTCCTGGTCCTCTGCTTGGTCTCTTGGATTAGAAAAAAAAGTGTCCTTTAGAAAGAAACTCCAAAATGTCCTACAACAGCACAAAATGTGCCTCAGAGAAGTACAAGTAGGTCTCTGTCCCATCCACTGTCTCTCCTTCTCCCCATTGTGATCTGAATGCTGTTCCCTCCTTGGCCTGCTCCCTCCCTTTTCTTTTCTTTTCTTTTCTTTTCTTTTCTTTTCTTTTCTTTTCTTTTCTTTTCTTTTTTTCCTGTATTGTCCTTCTTCCTTACATTCCTCCTTCCTCTCTATTTTCCTTTTTCTCTCTATTTCTTCCTTCTTGTCTTCCTTCCTCCTTTCCTTCTGAAAGTGAGTGTCTGACCTGTTCAGTAATTTGTGACTACAGACAGAAGTGGTCAGAGTGGGTTTTGAACACCAAACTGAGAGACTCAAAGGCCTTTTGTTTTTCAATTTTGAAAGAAGCTGATGTGGTCATTTCTATAAGACTTGGATCTTTGATAAACAATTGGTTGTCTTATACATTCCCAGAGAAAATCATGCACCCTCCCTACATTCCATTTCCTTCATATGTAAAGCAGAGGGGTTAGTTTAAGCTCAGAAGATTTTCTAGTTTAATTGAAACCTGTAGGCATCAGAATTAGAATGTGAACCTCAGACTGTGTATCCTTAATAAGAGGATAATAATAACTGCTCCCTAAGTTTGGGGTGATAATTAAATTAGACAATGTACATAAGGCCCAGCATGGGTTTCTTACACATAGTCAGAACATAATAAGAGGTAGATACCATTTATATATTGTGAAACTATAATGGCCAAGCACTGTGCTAGGTACTCAAACCTCCAATTCTTCATTTAGATCAGCAGGGAGAGAAGAGGTCACCCACAGTGTCATTTACATTCTATGTAAATAATAATATCCTAACCCCCCAAAATATTCCTGAGATGCCTTTCAGCATAAGTAACTGAAGGCAAAGGGGATATTTTGGGGCTAGAATCTTCCCATGCCTCACAAATAATGCTTATAGGCAGTAACCAAAGGGGCCCTGCTCATAATATCCTTTCCTGGAAAAACATCCAAGGTTGGACCATTTCCACAAATAGGACCAGGAAAATTCCCATGGTGCTGAAGCACTTGTTTCCCGGGGGTTAGTGGGTCAACGACTGCTCCCTTTTCCCAGTGGAAAAGTGCAAGTTATCCCACGGGCCACAGAGCTGAAGGAGCATTGATGTGGTGTGTGGGAAAGAGCACAGATTGGATGAGAAGACCTGGATTCTCCTCTCAGCTCTGCCACCAGCCTGGTGAGATTCTGGGAAAACTACTTCACCTGCCTGGCTAGATGGCTCATTCACCCTCTCATGCCCTAGAATTGCCTGAAGAATTCCAAAAACAATACCAATTCCTGGGCCCTTCCCCACAGTTTCTAATTCAATGACTCTGGACTGAAACCCAGCATCAGTATTTTTGGAAAGCCTGCCAGGTGATTCTAATATGCAGCCACAGTTGAAACCACTTGGTTAGACTATAATTCCATAACCCAGATGAATCTAAATCTACTGTTGTCTAAATACCTACAGCATTGAAAACGAAACCTGGGTTGTATAATGTACTAGGTTGTAATGGAATGTTCTTTTTCATAAGGCCTGCCCAGTTTTCTTCTTTGGTAGAGAATTAGCATTGATTTGTGCATCTGATAAATCATTCTTATGTGCCTACTATGTTCAAGGTGCTTGGAAATACCACCCAGCTGCTTGATTCATGCAGACTCAATTGCTTAGAAGAGCAAAAGTTTCCCCTTATCCAATTCACTTAATCCTCTGGGAAATGGTCAGAAGCTCAGAGTACTTTTCCATCTGGAAAAATCACTGGGGAGAAGGCCTGTGCTGCTGTAGCTGACAAAGAATTTGGCTGGCCTCCCTCTCTTTGCTGATAGCTGCCCAGGGACTGGGTGAGAATCATCCTCTGCTTGTACCCTGAGCTTTATCCTTTCTGTCCCAGGTTGCCCTCACAGATCCAGAAGATGATGGAAACTATAATCAGAGAGCTAGAAAAGAGTGAAGTGAAGCTAGAGATAGGCCCTTAGCTTTTGCTGACTGAGAGAGAAGGCAGAACACTGAGGCACTCAAAAGATTTGTATCCACATAAGATGTAAAGATGCCTCTTTCAAAGATGTTCAATCTAAATCCAAATATCTATTTATAGCCTACCTCTTTCCAGAAAAGATTTGAGGCAAAGGATCAAAACGTGGCTAGACACCAAAGCGGGTTTTCCTCAGATAGAAGGCAGGTTGGTAAGCCAGTCCTTACAACTCTTCTAGAAGAGTAGCCCTGCTGTCTCCATCTGTCAAATGTCTGTGTCCCATTGTAGATTCTCTGCTTATGTTGCTAATTTTTACCTTCAGGAACTCTCAAACAACCAGGCTTTCTTGAAAGTTATTGAATATTACCATAATGGAGCTACACATATTCTTGGGAGCAGGAACAAGAATGTGTCATCAAGTCAGAATACAGGCAAAGAACATGAAATCGAAGAAGAGGGAAATGCCCTCAGAAGACCACCTTGTCCTTGTACCCCCAGGATAAATAGGCCCTCCTCGGTAAATCAACTGTAATTGAGGGCAAGACATTTCAAACATTATTTTTACATGAAAGCAAACACAGATATATGTTAAGTAAAATGCATAAGTCCCATAAATTATTAAGACAAACTCCAATATTTCAAGTGCATTTCTTGCCCCAGTTCTGGGATCAGCACCATCAAGTGAGCACATAGATGACCTCTAAGGCCCCTTCTGGGATTGTTACCACAGTGCTGGGCACTTTTCTGTATTTGATTGCCCTCCATGATATCAGACTTCTAAAAGTGATCAGTCTTGTGCTGATTTTTTAAAATAATTTCTTTCATTTTAAGTTTATTTATTTATTTCCAGAGAGAGAGAGAGAGAGGGTGTGTGTGCCTGCATGCGGTGGGGAGGAGCAGAGAGACAGGGACAAAGAGAATCCCAAGCAGGCTCCTCACTAAGTGCAAAGCCTAATGAAGGGTTGATCTCACAACCGTGAAATCATGACCTGAGCCGAAATCAAGGGTCAGTTGCTCAAGGACTGAGGCACCCAGGTACCCCAGTCTGATGCTGATTTGAATAACAAAGTCTAGATTGACTTGGCTTGCTTGTGGTTGGCGATGTGTGAGAACTTCTGGTATTATCAACCTCTGTGTGTGTGTTGATCTAATTTCACTAACTGAAATCATCTCTCCCGGAGAGCAAAATTCATGACTTTTGGGTCCCCAGTAGTAGAACTGAATATTTGTTTCATGAATGAATTCTTGGCCTTGCCTTCTCTCTAGGGGAAATGAAAAGAGGTCCCCACAAAGAGTGCCACTTTATCAATTCAATCAGTATCAGAGCATCACTTCAATTTCAGTCTGCCTAAACCACTTTTGCTTCAGAATGATGGTGAAAATGTACTTGAAGGCATTTATCTGGATAATGGATGAGAGAGATGGTAAAAACTTGAGACATTTCAGGAAAAGAGCACTTTCTGAAAGACTCAGTAATTTTTAGGAGAACATCACCTCAAATATTTTCCATGCTAAGTAATGTCAGATTTTATTGCACTTTTTTTCCTAACTTAAAAAAAAAGAAAGAAAAAAAGAAGTGCCATCACCCACAAGTGAATGAGTGATGTCTTCTCCCTGAGTTTTTTCAAAAAGTCCCAGGGAAGTTATTTTGAAAGAGACTAAAACTAATCAATAAAGGAAAGCCTCTGCTTCTGTTGTAAATCTGATCCAAATCTTGTTACTGTGTTTTCCCACTGACGTTGTTCTGTTTTATGGAAATCCCTCCTATAGCACTTCTTCCCTGTTTGCGGGGAACAGGAATAAAACTGTTCATCTGGCCTTTGGCACATTCTTCTTATGAGACCGAAGGAGGTAAGGGCTTGCTGAACGTGTCCCTTTAAAGTAGAGAAATGTTTCACTTGGCATTTCTGCTCTTTTAACTCGAGGTCATTGACATAGAGGGCTTGATTGGGAGCAGCAGCTGTAAAGGAGGGAAGAAGTGCATCCTGTGCTACTTTGGGCCCCTCCTCCCTCCACCTTAGATTTTGAGCTCACTGCATTCAGTGACATGTGATATGCTCAAATCTCTTTTCTTGGCCAGGTCAGTCCTGAGCGTATTGTGCCACCATGGGAGTCTAGAAGAAAAGACTCCCATGGTTTCCTGATACTCTGTCCTCTGGAGCTCTCAAGCTCCTGGTATCCTGACGGAATGTTCTCTGATTGCAGAAGATTCCTGTTTAGCCCCTTCTCTCTGCATGTGCGCAAAGATGTTCCTCATTCTTTATCCCCTGGGAACAAGCTTGACATTCAGAAAAGACATGAGCTACCTTCTTGCTAAGGACAGTCTTAGAAAGCTAACTGTCCCCCAAGAATCAGAAAAACCAAAAGAACCGCTCAGTAAACACCATTGCAAAGTAGGAAAGGGTACCAGCCTTGGTAGTGTTCAAATGCCCTGAGCTGGGTCAGCTGATGGGGCTCTCAGCCAATGCCAGATGATGGGGAGTTTTATGACAGTGACACCCGGCGACTGAAACGGATGAAGTTTCTCAGTTCATTGCACCAGTGCTAAACTCCAGGCAGGAGAATCGCAGCTCCAGGTCTTTACTGCTGCCTCGAGAATGCCATTGACCGACAAGGAGGTGGTCTGCTGATCAGCGACTAGATAGCGTGGATGGACCCCCAGTCATTTCCATCTGGCATTGACGTGTCCTGCTGCAATGTTAGTAGGGTATGCCCTTGATTCCCGAATCCCCCATGTTTAAGACTAAGTAACAAGTTGGAGCATTGAATAATTCTAGGAGAGACTAGAGTGCTGGCTACATTTCCTGTCCTGACTCCCTTCCTGAGCAAAGGTTCAAAGCACAAACCTAGTGCCCTGTCTTTGACAAGCTCAAGGCTCCCGGAGGTCTGGAGCCCTATCAAGGACTAGAACTTAATTGGCCCTCTTTTCATCCACTTTCTGACTCAAGTTAATCAGGGTTTCATTAACCTCAGCAAATGGGTTAATTAAATGTGGTTAATTAGATTTGGTTAAAACGTGTAAATTAAACTGATTTCATCAGTAGCTTTTCCTACCATACCAGATCTTGGCATTAGAAACCAATATCTATAAGTCTCCATCAGATTGGAAAATGGGGTTTCCACTGAGGCAGGCACAGGTCCTAAATGAGATGCGGTCAATTCTCTGGGTGCTAACTTGAGGAGCAATGGTCCAAGATGACCTAATGGTCTCTGGACCTGGACATGCTGTTCCCAGAGCAGTCTTTTGAAAGTGTGCCCTTCCATGTCTTTTATCATGCCATTTACGGTGTTGTTCATCTGGGGGAAGAATCTGTCCACACACAGGGCTGCTTCCAAATGGTACCTAAGCTAGCAGGTCACAACTACTCAGCAAGAGTCTTACTTACTGCCCCCCCCCCACCAGACCCGCCCAACCTCAGAACAGACTGCTGCTGCACGAGCCAAGCGGAAGCTCATGTTTTAAGCAGTGCTAATTGGAAGTGAACATCTTATAAATAATCCATGCCCACAATCTTTGACGTGCATATACATTCAGCAAACCAAACCCAGCAGATTACATTCAGAGCGGTTCAGGAGGAAGGCCTGTGACATCCGTGGCCTGTCAGTGCCCATACAGACAAAGGGATGCACAGGGAGGCTGGGGTAGTGTTCTCTTCCCCTCCTTCAATTATACATCCTGTATTCACTGGGTTGTGTGTTCTAATAAAATATGTAGAATTTGGGTGTAGGTATCTTTTCTCTCTCTCTCTCAAAAGTGAACAGGATGAGAAAAAGAGAACTGGGTTTTGGGGGGCCAAGGCAGGTCTGAGTAATTGGAACCAATTAACTTAAGTGAAAATTTCTGAAGCTGTATTTCATGTGAGTGTTTGGCATTTTCAGGAGAAGGCTGTAATTATGTTGCTTGGAAAAATAATTGGTGGTTTGGAGCCACGCAGATGTACAGTGCCCCTGAAAAGAGATGCATTTTCTGAGAATGATAGGAAATGTGGTGATTCTTAGGACCCATTCCCCAAATTCCTTTTATACTTATTTTGTCTCTTGCATCTGTTCCTTCAAAACCACAAGAGCTTAGCATAGTTCTGCAGTGCTGTTCGGGGAGTGAGGTGGGGGAGCTAGAGCTGAATTTTCCATATTCATGCCCTCAAATAGACCCTCAGAGGTCCCCTGTGGGAGGGAAAGGGAAACTCAAGCCCGGTACAATAACATACGCTTCTGGGGTCTCCACGCTCCTCAAATCTATTTTTAAAAGCGTGCTTTAGTAAATTATATATAACATATAGCCCATCATGAATGTATGTGTACAAAATGATGAAATGGAATCACTTCAGGTTGTGAATGTCATTCAGTTCCTTCCTTCATCCAAGTTAGCATCAAAGGTGAGCCACACAGCCTTGCCTCAAGACTGGGCCCCTGTGATGTGCAGGTCACATCACTTGTCTCCCCATGGGATTTAAAAAAAATTTTTTTTTCAGAGCCATGGCATGCATGGGCCCTTGGGGACCCTGGAGACCACCACGTTAGTAACAGATGCCTTGTCTGCATTCCGCGGCATCGAGAAGTCATGGGTACCTAGAAACCACCCTTGTCAACCCATTCACGAAACCATGGGTCTGATTTCTCAACTCCTACTCTCGAGGATGAGGAATGCATGGAACAGTTTGAAACTGAATTCCTCAAAGTCACACTGGAGTTTGTAGCAAAACAACAACAACAACCAAAAAACAACACAAAAAGGTGTTTCGTGCCTGGCTCCCCAACACCCCATAGGAAGGAAAGCAGATGCTTCTCTCAGCCACTCCATTTATTTCATCTTCCGGAAGGTCTGGCGGTTTCCCCTGCGGAAACTCCTTTTGAACAGGGCTACCACCTCTATATGAGCCTTTGGTTATTTGAGGGCCACTACACTGGATGGAGTCACAGAGTTTCCTTCATTCAATTCTCCTTGGCCGGCCCACAGAGGCAACCTGTGTCCAGGGCCACATCCAAGCCATGGGAACAGAAACTGGGAGAAAAGTGAGATTTCCATCTGTGGACATTTATCAGGAACTGACCAAGGAGGCTGTGAAACACTAACGTCTACAAGGACGAGTTGACGAATTCAGAAAGAGCCTTTAAAGCTCCTCCAAACCTGGAAATCCCCTAAGCAGTGTCCAGTCTGAAGTCAGCCTGAACTGAAATGTTGGAGAGGAAGTGGCATGTCTGTCCCTCTCTCGCACAGAGTGCTTCGCTGAGGATGAAGAAATGGGGCTGCAAGACAGAGAGGGAGCCTCCCGACTGATGACCCGACCGTCACGAAGGTTGTAGCATGACCGCGACAATTCCCGGCACAGTCTTCCTTGGCTGGAGTGGCCAGAAACCACACTGGTTGTGCTTAACTGGCCAGGAGGCATGGAAGGAAGTCGGGCGAACTAAGCAGGCAGTATTCCTGAGCTCAACAAGGCTGTCGGCATTTGCTTGCTGGCCACTAGACAGCAAAATACCATAAGGCAAGATCATGAAGTAAAAGAAAACGTATGCATTTTGAAACCAAATGAAATACTCTGGGCTAAGTTCCAGGGCATAGTCCTAAATTCTTCTTTTGAGGGGAAGAGAGGGCTAAATTTCATTAGCTAAAATCCTTTAAAGCATCATTTATATGCAGTTTTTGGAAACGAAGAATTTGCCTTTTAATGACAAATCTGCATTTCATCATAAAGATGGAACATGACGTCCTTGGCTTGGTTATTCTCTGGAGGAGTAGGCTCTTGTTTGCACAGTGTGTTTAGAATAGAGCAGAGGCAAAGACCACAGCAAATTTATTTCAGGCGCAAGAGAGTGGATGCGTATAAACATAGGAAGCTGGAGCCATGAACAATGTAGCTTCTATTCCAAGTGGTCCAAATCCCATTTAACCAGACTCTAGAAACAATTGCAGTATTCTGTTGTTTCCAATTGCAACTCTGAAGACAGGACAAGTCACAAATATAGAAATATTTTAGAATGACTGAAAAAAAATTCACGTTTTGATAAGGTGGGCCCAACATGTCGGAAGCATTGTGTTAGGAGCAGTTAATGTCAAAAGCAAGTTTAAGTACTTAAATAATGGGCAATGGGAATGATTTGGGTATTCTATGCTATTACAGTGCTTCAAAATCCAGTGCCTTTAAAACTGCATAATAAAATGATATTTATAGCCTAATTGTATAGTGCCTTTTTTCAGATCGTGGACGAAGCAAGTTACAGTAGTTTTACAAGCTACTATAAAGAATAACTAAGGCAGGCTACAGTGTTCAATACTGATTGAAGAACACCTCAGGCGTGTGTGTGGTCAAGCATAACCATAACCAGCTTCACTCATCACAATGCATGCTGAGGTCACTGGTCTTGTGTAAGGAACTGGATTTGTACCCCTTCAGGGATGTGGGACCTTCCACCATCACCATGAGAGGACACGAAGAGAGAGCTAGAACAAGTACCTGTGGTTGGAACTGGATATTTTCACGTGAAATAGCCAGGTAATAAAGGCAAAACTATCAGTGGCAGAGACTGAACCATCTCCTAGCACCAGCGAGTTCATATTCCCAAACACTTTTGTACGAGGAGAGCTTTTAGCACCAAGGCAGTTCAGAGTGGGTACGTATGTTCCACATTCTCTTTTCTCTCCTTTGTGTTCTGTGGTTATCTTGGAGACCACATGGTAAAAAAGGAGGTGACAAGAGATGGGAGAGACCTGGGTGGTTTCATGGCACAGAGCCTCATGCCACCCCCTAAACCATAGAAGACTGTGACAGGAGAAACAAGAAGTCTTTATTATGTTAAGGTGCTGAAATTGTAGGGTTTGTTTTAACAGAGTCACTTATCCTAATACAGTACCTCATCCTGGATCAATGAGATAATTAATTCAAATAGCCTCTTTGCCTAAAACCTGGACAGAGCCTGAAAGAGACTGAATGCAAGTCAAGGTATATTGACCAAGTGCTGTTCCATGTACAACACAGCTGAATATGGCAACTATTTTCTCAGTCATTCCTCAGTTTGCTTCTACCATTCTTTACAGAGAGTAACATTTCATGACCCTGAACAAACAATCCTGATAACTAAGTCAAAATAAGCCTCCAGTTCCTCTCCATGCGTGCACATGTGTGTTCCTCACACATACACGCACATGTATGTGAACATGTGGTTTTAGTTGCCCTTCAGAGTCTTTGCCTTGGGACAAGGTTCATACATTCATGACTTACCAGAGGGGCCAGTTACATACTTCCAGGGAATGCTTTGAGAAATAATTCCCCAAATTTAAACTTATGACTTGACTGTAAACATTGGGGTACAAAAGTCATAGAGGATATTAAAACACAATTCTTATTCTTTTCAGAGGGAATCATACTAAAATTATTCTCCTGGCAACGCCTGGGTGGCTCAGTCAGTTGAGTCTGACTCCTGATTTTGGCTCAGGTCATGATATCACAGTTTGGGAGACTGAGCCCCAAGTCGGGCTCTGTGCTCACAATGTAGAGCCTGCTTGGGATTCTCTCTCTCCCTCTCTCTCTGCCCTCCTCTGTGTTCTCTCTCTAAAAAATAAGTAAATAAATAAATATTTTTTAAAAAGTAAAAAAAAAGTTATTGTCCTGAACAGTCAAGCTCAGAGATGGTCAACGGAAGCCTCATCCACAGCAAGAATAAGGACTTGATCCTCAGTAGTGCAAACAACACCTACCACTCCTCTACTATCCCTCAAGCTAAAACCACAGCAAGTTTGCATTTAAACGATTCGAAATGCCACATACATTCAATTCTGTGCCTGGGCCAGGCAGCTCCCAAGGCAGATGGTGCACAGTGTTTGAAAACTTGGTATTATTTAAATGAAACAAGCATCCCATTGCTCTCGATCATACTGAACAATGAAGATTTCACACCCAGCGATTCCATCGGTGGAGCTCCCTCTGTCTCCATTTGCAGCATTGGACAGATAAATAAATAGTCTTTAGATCACGTTATCTGCCTGATGTTGCTTACACAGACAGAGATTCTAACGATCAAGTTGGTTAGTGCTGGGTCATTATCATCTTCCTCTGAGACCTGCTGTTGCAGGGAGAAGTGTGCAGTATGCTGTGATATGACTTTAAGAAAGTATTAACGCGCCTAAGATGACTTGGAATTGCCAGCCTTCCGGGTTGTGGTGGGGACACTGGAAGGAATAAACGAACATTTCCAGGAGATTACAGATATCGCAGGGGAAATTGTTAGCATGCACACAGACTGACTTTAGACACCTGCAAAGAGCGGAATCATTGCAAAAGAAGGGGAAGGAAAAGATAAAGCCAGAATGCTGTAGTCCGTTTGGAATAATAGCACCCTTTCCTTCTGACACGCCTCTGTACCATTTTCCAGGTTCTCTCCCTGACTGGGTGTCTCACTTCCATCTGGCTCATACTGGCTTGCCTTATTTGCTGAAGAACCTTGGTGATATGCTGCAAATGACTTGGTTTCTGTGCTTTAAAAAAAAAAAAAAAAAAAGGCTGAGAGCAGGAGGGCTCAACCCTGTATTCATCTCCAGAAACCATTCCCACCTCTCAGTAGGACAGATCCTGACCTTAATTCGTCTCTTGGTGATCTGTCCTCTACCCCTTTGGCACTTGAGATTCACACTCCACACTTTTGCTAATTCTTAGGAGAAAGACATTTATCAGGACAAAACAGGAATCTAAACTCCCAAAGGCTTACATGGGCAGTCATCACGTTGGCTTGCTCTCTGCTCTGAAAACAATGACTTCTGGATAGCATGGGCAGAAGTGACAGGAGCCTACAAGAACCAGGCTGTGACAGCCAGGAAGCTACTGTGTGTTACCACAGAATCCACCAAGGGGAAAAACTTTGAAACATTTTAAAAATGCAGGTGCACAAATTACTCATGCCAGGAGCGGCAGTGGCACTTTGTAATAAAATCTTATGTTTATTTTCCACTGTTGAATACACATACCTTAGTGTTCCCAGAGAGAGAAGCCTGCAATGCTATCCAATGAACAGTTTGCAGATGGATTAAATACATGTACCAATGAAATAAAACGTGCAGATTTGGGGCTTTTTGCCTCCTACCTTTGCTCTGGGCCCAGAGCTCCCCAATGATGACACGGGAGGTTTGTGCAAAGATCTGAAGTTGAGAAGGATTAGTTTGAGAGTCAGATGGAAAAGGACACAAATGAAAATACTTCTGCATGAGCCTGACAACCAAAACTTAGCAATGAGTGATTTCCTAGCTTTGGAGCCTGTGATAAATGATAGCAAATGAAGGAAGTTTCCAATGGTTTCAAGGCGGGCAGGGCAATGGCCAGCGAAACACGGTGGGATTTGTCAGTCAACAGGACTTCCTGGTTCTCATGGAAGCTTCGAGGGGGGGAGCACGGGATATATATAAGGGGTTCTCATGGAAGCTTCGAGAGGGGGGAGCACGGGATATATATAAGGGTCTTTGTTGTTAATACTTTTTCTGACGCATAAAGTCTGCAGGGGTAAATCTTCAAGTTACTGCTTCCTGAGAATGCATTCATTTGAGCCAAAATTTATTTCAAGCCTAATCAATTGAATAGCACTATTATTGGCACAGTGTAGGGATGACAAATTGTACAAGACAAGGTGCCAGCACCCACTGCACTAATTATCTAGAGGCACTCACAGGCCATACGATGTACAGGAGAATGATATGAGATATGCAGACCATAAGCTCTGTAGAGGAAAGAGAGAGGTCCCTCTGGCTAAGATGATCAGAGAGGAGATCAGGAGGGCAAGCCAGGCCCCAGGCTGTAGGTATGATGCATGACCCAGTGCTTAGGGAGAGGCGTGGAGAGCCCGGGCTGGAAGGATGGGAAGATGTCCCCAATTGCTGTCCAGGATTTGGTTAGGAGAGGGGAGGCCAAGAGTCCCAGAAATGCACGTGGATGTGCTGCTGTCCTGGCCCAGAGACATAACCTATGATTTCCAGGCCTCTTCATTCCACACACTGCCATTTGGCCCCCTGGGTTTCTGTTATTGCTAGGTCCAGCCAGCTTTCCCTGGGAGTCCCTCAGATGGCTATTCCAACAGGTAACGAAAAATCCAGAAGACATGTTGACTAAACACCATTTTGCACACCACACACACACATACCAGTGCTACGCTGGCCACTGCCCACCCACTCCACCATCAGCATGTCTGGAGCTAGGCAGCCAAGGGAGTCAATTTCTTTGGGAAGAGAGGAGAGCACATTCCAGCCCACTGTGAAGGGAGTTAATATTCTGGTGTGCCTATTATTCAAGAGACGAAGGGAGAAGAGGGCACAAAAACAAATCTCTTCGTGTCAGAAATCCTAACGAGGATGCACAATGGCCTGCTTTCCCCCAGCGTGGTGACAGAATTTGCATCTGCCACAAAGGGGAGCCCGATCTCCTGTCTATCCAAAGCTTCCAATCTGTTTCGGTTCTCCAGGCCCTGCTTGAAGGCGGGGTGAGGTGGCACCAAACATTGTCCTTGGGCATTACACGGAGGAGGGTGCGGTGCAGGGAGGGGTTGGCCCTCACCATTGCCCCGCTCTCTCCCCGAGGGGACAAAGGAGAGCAGGAGCACAGAGAAGAACCCAAGAGCCATTTCCTCCCTGCTGTGCACGCTCTCCCCAGCCCATTCTAAATCAGGTAATTGGCATGTGCAGATTGATCCGCAGTGGTGTGTGGTACGCTCAACAATCAGCTGTGGCATCTGTACAGCTGGGCAAACCTGGCACGTAGGTGTGTCAGCCGGTGTTCAGGAGCTAGCTATCCATCAGCAGCCATCTTGTTCTGTTTGTTTGTTTAAGCAACCACAGATGCGAGGAGGAGAGAGAGAGAGAGAGAGAGAGAGAGAGAGAGAGAGAGAATTTCCACCCCCTCTCTCTTACAGACCTGACCTGAGGTTTAGAATCTTCTTTCCCACTCCAAGCACTCTGGGCCATATTAGATTCTATTTTTGTGCCCCCTCTTCAACCGGAATGAGGTTTGCTTTGGCATCTGAGCTACCACCTGCCGTATGCTCTTTAGTTCCTGTTTGCTGTAAAGCTTGCTTTGGGTCTTGGGTATCTTCACAGCTCATTCTGTGGAAGGGAAAGGAGCATTTCCGTCTTGAGGTAACTCCCAGTAGGTCCCCAGCCTCCTCTAGATGGAACTCTGCCCTGCTGTAGCCTCCGTGAAGATCAGCTGCCTCCAGCTTTAGCAATTTTTTTTCTATCTAACAGGCAACAACCCTGAGAACAATTGTCTTGGAGGAGGGAGGAAGAGACGAGGCTGAACACTGCCGTGCAGGGAAGGGAGCCATTTTTAAAGCCCTTCTGAAATGTTCCCGATTGTTGTAGAGCTTCAAGCAGGTGAAAACATGAGATGAAAGGAAATGAAGTGGCTGCTGACAGACTGGAGAACATGGCTTAATCAGCAGCTCGAATCGATGAGTCCAAGGCTGGCTGCCCCCAGCAAAAATCAATGGGGGAAAAGGGCTGCTGGCCCAGATTCCTCCTATCTTTGTATCTACCCCGGGACCACCCAGAACTCTTCCTACCCCACGTGCGCTTTGCCCCAAATGATGATGTAGGCTGTAACTTAGCTGCCCCCTGAAAACTTCTTGGAAATCTAGCCTCCTACCCCAAATTAATAAAGAGGGGCCAACTGTTGTAACAAGCAACCTCAAATCCCAAAGGATTCGCACGATAAAAGTTTATTTCTCCCTCACACAGAGACCAATATGGATATTCCTCTTCCGGCAATTTTCCTGGGCGGCCCTCTTCCAAGCCATGACTCAGGGATCCAGGCTTCTCCCACCTTGAGAGGTTGCAACTTTAATCTAGGGCTTGTAGAAGCAGAAGAGAGCATTGGGAAGGCACGTTGGGTGCTTACCCTTGTTGGCCTGGAAGTGACACTTGCTACTTCTGCTTACATTCCATTAGCTTGTGTTTGTCATCTGGCCCCACATAGATGTGAGGAGTCAAGGAATTATAAAGGAAATATAAATTACCTTTGGGGTTCAGATAGTTGAACCCTGCCATTTCTCTACCAAATAATACTCACATCCCCTGACAAATAAAACCCAGAGTTATAGGACCACTGATTAGAAATGTTTCTATATCCCTACCTACTCTGTACCTCGTCTTTATTGCTGCAGAAAGCCAACCATTATTGGGTCCAATTTGGCCTGTTGCATCATCTTTTTCCTCTTATTGTCTAACTTTTATTAAACTTCATAGGACCCATTTTCCTTTGTCTTTGTACTTTTTTGCTGTTCTCTGGAATTCTTCCAGTTTCCATGCATGTAGTATTGGTTCTTATCCTTAAGGTAAATCATTTGCCTACAGTTGCTGCAGTTGTTTTCCATTGTGAGCAGTTTCAAGATGTTTAATGTAACAAAATTCCTGAGGTTGGAATTGTAGGTGATATTAAAGTTATTATTTTTCACTTATCCTGGCCTTCCAGAACACCAGGAGTGTTCTGATATGCCATATGAAAGCTCAGGCTAGCACGTAGCAGAGGACCAGCTGAGACACACTGTGTATGGCAGTGCCCAGCTCAGATCTTACCTACAATCTTCTTCTGCAGATGTTTACTGAATTTAAAAGTGCTGAGATTCTGAGGAGTCATCAAAGAAGTAGGACATGGTATTCCTCCAGGGAGAATCTCCTGCCTTCCTACCTATTCAACAAATCATCTTTAGACTCCTACTTTCCATTAACATTTTCTTTATATGTTGCCTAAAATGGCATCATAATGTCACCCCTTATTTAAAAACCATACCTCACTGATGGTATCAGTAAGGCCACACCCCACTGATGTTTATGGGCCTCCACAACCCAAAAATGACCTGCTCATGAATTGAATAATTCATCCACTGAATAAATGTGTACTGCCCATGACTATGTGCACTGTTGTAGGCACCAAGGAAATGAAAGTGGATTAATATGGTTTTTGACCTCAGAGAGGTCATGGTCTTGTACAGGAGATAGATGGTAATGAAGACAAATAATTCTAATATGGTGCAAGCCCTGTATTTTTGCTTTGTTCAGGAGACCAGTTTGGTGCAAAAGGAAAAATTGCTTAGCTCTGCCAAAGAAGGAAAGAGATCAGAGAGAGTTCTGCTGCAAGGAAAATACAGTGCTTGGGTTGGGTCTTGAGAAATGAGACAGAAGTTTCTTTATAAACAAGAAGGTGATATGGAAAGAAAATCTAGCCTACAAAGATGGTGTTTGCAAGGCAACACAGGCATAAATTAGTAGTGAATAATGACAAAAGTCTCAGTGAGATAGGAATTTAGAGAATATATGTGGGTGCACATAGGGAGGGGGTGGGAAATGGTCAAAAATCATTTTAGGTAGAAAGATCCAGAACCCTAATTGACATGGCTTAGGATCTAGCAAGGCTGTGGAAGGAGAGAAAGAGGGCAAGCTATTCTTCTGAGTTGTTCTTGCCATGAAGCGGGAGTCCATGAATTCTGTTCTCCAGATTGTCCTCAGTGGTCAGGCCACTGTACTTTCCACCCATGCTCAACATAGCTTTCATTCCCAAAGAGCCTTCTGGCTCTGTGCCTTTGCACATGATACTTTCCCCATATCCCAAACCTTGCTCATTCTTTTGCAGACACTCCATTCCATGTGGATTGCAAGCAGAGTGACCCGACCATGCATGGTGGCCCTGCACCCAAAATCCCAGGTCATGTGGAATCAGCCCCTTGCCATTTATCTGTCCCTAACTTATCTCCAGTAGGTTCATTTGAGAAGCTCTCCTCCCCCTAACTAGATGGAAGGGGTGAGTTATCTCCTGCCACTTGTATCCCCCACCACACTCAGCAGACAACTGGCCACATAGAAATCATAAAATATGTACTTATTGATTCATTGAAAGGAAACACTTGTAAGGTCAGTTTATTCTCACCAGCCCTAGAATTACCTTTGGTGGTTGTTAGAGAACAGACACTGGGGACCTAGTCCAAGATCTGCTAAGACAGCTGTTTAGAGGGGATAATCTGAATATTTAATAAGTACCCTAAGTGTTTTGTGTGTGTGTGTGTGTGACCATGGAAAGTAGAGAACCAGTGGCCTGGAGCAGGGGTTAGCAAGCTTTTCCTGTGAAGGGTCAAACAGTAAATGGTTCACACTTTGCAGTTCAGATATGGTCTGTGTTGCATATTCTTTTTTCTTCTTCAGCCCTTTTGAAATGTAGATATCGTTCTTAGTTTGTGGGTTGTATCAAAACAGGCCATGGGCTGTAGTGTTTCTACCTCTGGCCAAGAGGATAGGTTCCTCAATCTCCTCAAAGTCTTCAGAGACATATGAAATCCAGTGACTCCAAGTGTGAACAGTCCAGAGAGAAAGCCCCACTTCTGTTCTTTGCAGGGAGCAGGGCCTAACTGCCTACAACCTTGTCTTGTACCCCGGCATCTTGGGAATGTGTCCAGACTTCTTGGTGGACGTCGTCTGATCTGCCCAGCACCATGGAATGGGTGACTCCCACTGCCAGTTCCTGGGACCCACACCCCTAGCTTCCCTCATATTATGATCTTTATGGGCACCTATAACCCCTCATATTAGGTGCTCTCAACATTGTTGACATTTTTATATTAATACCAGCAAGGGAGGCACCAAAGCCTGAGAGAGGATTGCAGGTTCCAAACCCCCTACATCTCCCAACCTATACGTAGCAGATTGCTTTCTGCAGGCATCTGAATATCAGCTTCTAAATGCCCTCAGGATTACCCGTTGAAGTCTCCCTCCACTCACCACCAGTCCCTGCTTTAGGTCCTCCGTGGGCTTTTTCTCTGGGGACAGCAGAAGCCCAGGCCCTTCCTGACACTCACAGTTTGACGATGCTTAAAGGATCGCTCTTCTCGTTCAGCTCCTCAGTGAGATGTGAATTTGCACAAGATGATTCAATATATTTTTCTTGTGTGTTCTTCAGTCTATTTGTACTGCCAGGTGAATTTTTGACATTTCAGTGCGCTGCTCTAAGCTGCCCATGTTAGGGACCTGCCCCTGACCCTGGGTAGGGCTTTTAAGCAAGAAGAGCCAGAATAAACACATACAAGCATCCTTTGTAGTGTGCGTCGGTGCCCAGGTAGCCCTTGGTTATCTGTGCGTTCAGTCCTCCCGAGGCGGTGATGAAAAGGGTAGCGAGCCCTCCTTCTGAGACAGTTTGTAAGCAGTCCTGCCTGCAGGCTGAGGGTGGACAGGATGACCCCTCCAGTCCCATCCGGCCTTGGGATTCTATGATTTCTCACCTGAGTCCATTTTGTGCCCTGGGCTCATGCACATCAATTAGAAACACAACAGTTTACGCTTCTACAGGAGGGAGGAAAATGAACCATAGCAGTCTTCCTATCCGAACCAGACCTCATTTTTCCAAGTCACCACCTTACTCTCATCTGTAAAGCGCTAAATAGCCTGAGACCCAGTTATCTTTGTGACAATCTCTCCCCAGGTGCCCCATCATGGTAATTATGCTCAGCGGGAACGCTCTAGCTGCCCATCTCTGGAGTTAAACTCATTAAAGAGGAGAGGCTGAGAAATCTCCACAGAGGGCCCCCGCCCTTGAAATGATGGGCGTTCCCCTTCCTCGACTACCAGGATTGGGGGTTGGAGGGTTTTGGGGTCTGGTGTAAGACTCTAGATTGCCACAGAGCTTGCTTTAACCTGGATTTGCTGCTCTGATTTGTACTTTGGGTTTGCTATTGGGTCAGGAGAGAGGAAGGGCAGAAGTGAGGCCATGAACAGCTTCCATCTGATGAAATGAAGTACAGATGAAACAAAGCCATTAAGGTTGCTTATTCCAGACATTGAATATGACCGGTTGATTGGGGATGACACTCCCTTGGAATGGATTAGTGAAAAGGAAAGGAAGTTTCTGGAAGAAAAACAGTAAAAGTTCAGAAACAGGAATCTCAGAGCCTGGGATAAGGACTTAGTTACAAAGAGAGAAATGTGTTCAAGGAGGAGGAGAAAAGAGGGAGAGAAAGACAGAGGGGAACTAGAAGATGTAAGGCACTCTCTAGGGGAAAACGGAACATTCTGGTGTCTCTGATTTTGATGGGCAAGATTTTTTAAGAGACAGTAAAAAATTCTCCACTTGTCTAATGAAATGAAATGTCAGAGATGTCCTGCGCTAAAAGACCAGAAGTGAAAAATGTGTCTGTGGTTGTGTAACTTGTAACTTTTCCAGTCAAAAATAGATATCATAAAGGCCCACATCCTATTTGTCTAAGCTGAGCACCAATATTATTCCTATAATGGTCAAGAAGCGGCCACCCTACTCAAGTATCTATCTGTGACAATACCTGGACAAATCCTTCGATGCCGGAATTTATGAAGACAATAAAAACATTAATTGAAATGACTGAACATATGCTATGAAATGAGAACTATGTGTGGTATACCATAAAGTATAATTATATGCAAGAAACCATAAATGAATCTATACTGGAGGTCTGCTATCAACTTCCATTTACTCCTCATCAAAGAAATAGTTAACAAAACAAAACAAAACACCCTCATAGATGCTTGTGGATAAGACTGGCCTTTGTTCTGATTTGGTAGAGATTTTTCTTTGGATGTCCAAGTGGTTCTAAACCTTGCAAATGTCTCTCATACAGTTTTAGCCCACAGATGTCTGCACTGGAATTATTGTGAAAGTACTGTGTTTACGGGGTTCTAAATGACTCTGGGTAATTTGGAGTGGTGGGAAGGGAATCCAAGGTATTCCTTCCTCCTTTTGCTGCTTTGGGTGGCATTTCTGCCACCACTTCTGTGGCCCTAGATCCTTGAGTCTGGTCCTCCCTTCATGATTCCAGTTACAGAGCTGGGCTCGGCAAATACCACTGCCTCCCTAGGATCATCGGGCCCTAGAGGCTTCCTGCTTTTATAAAACTTTTGCCTTTCTGCCCCCTGTTTCTTGTCTTTGTTTTTCAGTTCTCCCAACACCTTTGTAACTAGACCCTATATAAAAGTCCCCCACTGAACAAGCTCTGTGTTTCTGACTGGATTCTGACTTTGTGTAGACATCTAGAGGTACTTGCAGGAAAGGATTAGATAGCATGTGTTTTTTCAGTTAAAAAATCAGGGACTATACTAATTTATTGCTCAAGAGCATTTGCTTTTTCTCCAATGCGCACCTCAAAATACCAGAGAAGTATGGCTAGAGAGTGGTTGCTTTGCAGATGGCCTGTATGTCTACCTGAGCTGTCCCGAGTGAATATGGAGCTACATTGCTCCTTTTGTTGGAAGAAGAACTTCTAACAAGGACCAACCTTCAAAATGCATCTCTCATTGGGCAGAAGCATTGAGTCAATGACATCCCCTGCAAATCACTGGTAGGTCCTTCATGGCCATAGCAGATGAAGGTTTTAGGGTCTCACCATTTCACACTCATGGGGGGGTAGGTGAAAGCAAGGTAGGTGTGTAGGTGAAAGCAGAAGCCATTCAGGTGATTTGTTGAGCAAAAGAAGCAGAGACTATTTTCCAGGGAGGAAATACCAGGGAAGGGAAGAACAAGGGTGTCAACCCCAGGAGCTGAGAACATTTTTGAAACCCCAGGAGAGCTGAAGACAGTGACCACCTGAAAGGTATGCCGGAACGTATGGTGTGTTAGGAGAGGAAATGTTTAAGTGTCACTTTATTAAGGAATCCCAAGGGAGATGAATATAATAGGAATGAGGGGGGATGGTCAGAGGACCACATTCAGTAATTCAATAAACACTTTTAGAAACACCTTCTTTATGCTAGAGACTATGCATCTGGCTCGGGGAATTGGGAGAAATAAATGAAACGGTCTTGGCCCTCGTGAAATAAATAAAAACTGAGTCAAAAGGAATCACAAAGAGTTTGGTGAAAGAATACAGATGATGCGCAACATATTGTGGAAGTCAAGGTGTGAAAAAGAGAGGAACTAAGGTGGAAGACTGAGGCAAGTCTGGGTATATTGAAGACTTCAGAGAACAACAGAAAATAGAAGCTTTGTTCCTCATGGTGAGATGGGCTGGGGCCGGAGCAAGTTTCTTACTGGGACTCTGGCATGTCTTGGACATTTGACAAAGTCAGATGTTTCTGTCTGCCCATAAAATCATTCTTGAACAGCATCTTGCACGACATCTACACATAGTGTTCTTTCCAAGTGGAACAAGAGGTGGAAAGATGTGCACAGCGGGGAACTGGCTTGTTTGGGGTTCAAAACCACAAGCTTTGTACCCTGTTATCTTACCACCACCACCCCCCCAAATCAAGAAAATCATCATGTCCACTAGCTATTCTGTGTTCCTGCACACGTACCTCATATTGACATTGTCGGTAATTAGAGTTAGCTCAACATGGAAATTGTGTGTATATATCAAGGACTGAGCAGAATAGAATTTACTCTTTAGTACATAGGCACGGTAGGTCACCATCTCCATAAAACTCTGGTTTGCTTTGTGTGTAGATTTTAGAGATTTAATTCTTAATTGTGTTTCTTTACTTTGCCAGTTCCTACTCCTACTGTGAGGACCTTTTGCATGGAGTTTTCATAGACCATTTTTGTTATCGCATATTTACATACTCAGGAGTTGCTTGTTTAATGAGGCAATTGAAATAAATAGTGTAATCATGTGTTTATAAGACTTAATGATAGACCTTCGTATACAGAGACAAAATTATAACACCGAATCTCATTGTAAAAATTCGGCTTAAAATTTCAGGAGAGAAAAAAAAGGAATTTTCTCTCTTGAGTTTTGGTGTTTCCGATGTGCTCAGATTTACTCAGCAAATGGCTGAAAAGAATACAACTGGCTTTGAGGTTCAGTAAAAGGAAATTTCGAACAGCACAAAAGTGCATCAACGTTCGATTTTCAACTTGCTTTAAATTTCTATAGCTGAAAAAATGCCAGAACTTTTCTTGGATTTAAATTCACCACCACTCGGGGCGCCTGGGTGGCGCAGTCGGTTAAGCGTCCGACTTCAGCCAGGTCACGATCTCGCGGTCCGTGAGTTCGAGCCCCGCGTCAGGCTCTGGGCTGATGGCTCGGAGCCTGGAGCCTGTTTCCGATTCTGTGTCTCCTTCTCTCTCTCTGCCCCTCCCCCGTTCATGCTCTGTCTCTCTCTGTCCCAAAAATAAATAAACGTTGAAAAAATTAAAAAAAAAATAAATTCACCATCACTTGAAAATTGTAAGGTGGGGCTATCAAAATCAAACAGTTTGGAGTGAATTCCTGTTATCCAAGTGTAATCATTGAGATGGGATAGCTCCTTATTTCCTCCTACTTCACAACTCTTTGGAATTGGGCTTTCTCTCAGGTGTATTAAACATTTCACATGGCCATATCAGCAATACCAGCAACATTAATAATAGGAACTACCCTTTGTGGCGTGCTTGCACGTTCTGGCTGGCATTCAGACACAGCTCAGACTGACGTCTAGCGATGCCTGCACAGTGGATGAGGCTGTGTTTTACTGACGTGTGATTCTCAGACAGCCCCAGTGTTTACTTCTCATTACGGAATTGGTATTTAACATTCTCAGCACAGGAATGTCAAGTGAAGTCACATTGCTTCAGCGGCTGATTTCCCTCACCCGGTCCAAGGCCTTTGTCGGAGCTTATTGACTCTGAAGGGAATTCGCCCCGGTGGGGGCTTTTAGGGAGCGGAGGCAAGGGGCAGCAGCAGCCTGTGTGCAGGAAGGTGTGAGGATGTCACTGAAACCATGACCAGAGATGACAGTGTTCTGAGGCCAGTGTCCTGAGCTGGTGTCGGGTTATCTTGTAAACTATCGATGGCTCCCAGAAATGCACTTGGCTAATTGCAGAACATCCCAATCTTTATGGAGGGTGCAGTATAATCCCCCTCGCTCCTCCTGAAGCAGCCATGTAGTTCGCATGATGGCTCTTCCTTTAAATCATGGTTGCATTATGTCAAATAGAATTTGTCAGCCATCAGCTTACTGAATGCAGTAATTGATCATTATTCCCCAACAAAGGTTAAAAAAAAAACAAAACACGGCAACAATTAAAGAAGCCATGAGAGAATTTATTAAAGCAAGAAGGAGAGGAAATCTCCAAAACACTTTCATCAGGTTAACTGCAAGGAGACAAGGAGAAATATAGAAATGGTACTTTAGGTCCGTCATTGATTTGCTCAGAGGCAAAGCCCTGAAAAAAACAACTGATCAATGCAGGGAGGGATTGGTTCTGCTGGGTGCCCTGTCAATGTCCCTCTTCACATGGCAGCATATTAATTGCAGCAGCATTTGCTCCGAATGAATTTCTTTATGTTCATTCATTCATTCTTTTGTTAATTCATTATTAAACGCCTTGCTCAATTATGGGGGCTCATATTACCTAACTACCTTTGCATTGGTTCAACAAGTCCTGCCAATGCTGGGTTGCCTCAGAAGAAAGAAACAGAAAAAAAAAGACGCATTGAATTTTCTTACAGTTTTAGATCGGGGTGTAATATCAATAACTTTAATGGAACCAGAGTTTGTGCCCTGATAGGAACCCTGCTGCTCCTCAAATAAATGGCTTGGCTCCACCTCAGCATTTATCTGCCAGGGCTCGGCTTTATCAGGGCACCAACTCAGATTCCATTAATGTTATCTCTTAATTAGCTATGCGATTAACCTGTGTTACTCCTGCACGATAATGAGTCGAAGACAGAACCAGAGAAGTTCAGCTGCCTTATAATTCCCTCTCCAGAAGCCAAATCATTCTGGAAACCATTCCAGGGGAAAAAAACAAAAACAAAAACAAAAACAAGTCTAAGTAGTTCTGATTTGTGTTTCTCCTGGATACAGGGGTGAGTTCTGCACTCTTTGGAGGGAAGAACAATTGGGATTTTAGTTAACATTTATGATGCTTGGTACCAGACACTGTTCTAGTGCTTTCTATTGATTATCTCATTGAATCTTTATAGCAGGTCTATAGGGTAGGTCCTTTTACCATCCCCACTTTACAGAGAAGGAAACTGAGATACAGCAAGGTCAAAAACTCCATCCCAAGGTCACATAGGTGGGAGATGACTGAACCCGGGACCAGGTGCAGGCAGCAGACAGGGTGCCTAGATGCCCAGTCATTTCTCCAGGGTCCTGAGTACAGAACCCAGTGGTAAAGGAGTCTTCAGATAAAGGCAAACAGCCCCTGCACCCACTTTGTGGCTGACTGTCCCAGCCGAGCCCTCAGGACATTTTCCTCCCACTGGGCACGTCTGTGGCAGGTGCATACCTCGGCTGTGCAGGGACAAAGAGGCCTCCTTGCTTAGATTTTCTGCCTGTAGAAATTTCTCTCCAGTAGATCTCAGGGGAGCCAGGGCTTGCACTGGTGGACTTGGATGGCCCTGAGCAAAATGTAAAGATGGAAAAATACCTTGGCTTGCCTGCTTCTCCCATCTTTATTCTGTGTCCTTTGTCCCCTCAAAGTCAGATCCCCTCCCCCACTGCCCTCTCCCTCCCCTTTCTGCCTCCTCCCATGCACATAGGCACGGCTCTCTTTTCTGCTGAAATTACCCAAATCATCAGAAATGTGCTGTCTGGACAAGCAAAATTGAAGAGATCATGACCTCATCGATGCTGCCACCAGTAAAGATGACGTGAGTGGCAAGAGGCCCCCTCTTCGGCACCCCTCTTTCCCTGTGGTCTCCTCCCCTAGGCACTCAGTGGGGGGGGGGGCTGGGGAGGCGAGGTGGACAGAGTTTTGTGATATAAACCTAATGTTGGTGGAGAGCACCCTGCATGAAGCCCCTAAGATGACATCACCACACTGCCCCCCATCCTGCCCTGGCCTCAACATAGAACCAGGCCACTGTCCTGGAAACAGGACACACTGGACATTGTGGACATTTGCTCTGGCTGGAGAAGAGGTACTGCTGTCTCCGCTGCTCCTCCCACACGGCCCCTTCCCTGCATCTCCATGGTCTATGCCCTCCCGTCCAGTGGAATACCCTTTTTCCAAAAAAGTTTTAGCTCTTGAATCCCATTATTAAACCATTCACCTGCTTTTCTCACCCCTAGAATGTCCCATCACCATCAGCCCTTCCAGAATCCTAGGGCTTCTTACTATTTGGTGTTGTCCCTATTGAGATCAGACCATGATATTATAGATCAATCAATCACATTACAGTGTGTCCATGAGAAGAAAGCAAACCCCACCCTGGGATGGGTGTCTGCACGTTCCACTTTATGAATCGATGTCAATCCATATGCAGTCCCTTATGATGCCAAAGTCAGAGGTATAAATGATCAATTCTTTTTACAAGTAGGTTTACTTTAAAGCGCATTGTTTATAGGTGATTGCTGTTGTGTTATTTCATATAAAATATAAAAATTAGAACTAACAATCTTTTGGAACCATGTTTAAAAACAATTACCTAAGGGATAGAAAGATCTTTTTGTTGTTGTTTTATTTAGGGAAACACCCACCAGTGTTGCCAGGAGTTTATCTAACCCTTGAATATCCCTCTGTTCCTTTCTCCCACTTTTGTTCCCAGACGGGGAAAACATGAGAACAGTTTCTGTTTTACAGTTTGTAGAGCTTGCAGCCTTCTAGGCAAATCTAGAAAACACAATTTGTCTGGGAATTAAAGTAGGAGGAAAAGATGAATGTGAAAAGAAGGAAGACAGGGAGGAGGAGGACAGCCACCTCCAACCCCACATAGAGAATATCAAACACAAAAAGGCACTTCAGCTCAAATTTTGATTCCATTTCAGCGAGGGGTGTGATAGAGAGGGACCATGGACTCATCTGACCACGTGGTCAGGACAGCCCAAATTCATTCCTATTCAGCTAATGGAGAATTTCGAATAAGGTAAATGTTGCCTGTCTGATATTTATATAGGGCATTAAAACCCACAAATCTCTCTCTCACTCTCTCTCTCTCTCGTGTGTGTGTGTGTGTGTGTGTGTGTGTGTGTGTGTGTGTTTTCCCAAAGACTCAAAGAACAGTTTATCATCTAAGGCTTGCTTCTTTTCAAAATAATGTTTGCCTAGGTGAATGCATTTTCTCTCCGAGAGCTCAAGTTTGTTTTCAAGGCAACATTAATGACTAATGGTGAGTCATCCAGTTTTGTGGCTTGGTACAGTAGTTTATATTTATATAATAGCTTAAAATTCAACTTTGAGCAATGTCCACAGCAGGGAAGAACAATTAGTAAATTCATTAATTGTGCTTTTGTGTACACTTTTATTCTCAAGGCTAATTATTTGTTTAAATTATTTTGCCTCTATCAAAAGTGTTGCCACATGAAAATATTTCAGCTTAGGTTTCTGGTGTGAAATATAAGGCTTGGGAAGTTCAGACATTCTTCGGAAAGGTAATCAGCTTGCATTTGCTAATGACTGGTACTCAACGTGGAGCCTTTAATTTAAGCACATAAGCAATTAGTTTGGGGAATGTAAGTGTACAAAGAATCATGATTCATGCCGCTGCATATCCTTTCTGTCTGCTGTGGACAATGGACATCTTCCACGTTTGACTTTCACATATAATCAAACTCAGGTGTACCATCAGTTAGAATCACGCAGTCTTATGCAAAGCACTGCTATAAAGGAATACATCAGTTGCCAAGTCAATGCGCCAGCGTACATAATAAAAGTGAGGTTTCACTCTTTTTTCGTGGAGAGGATGAAAGTCTCCTTCTCCTCTCTTTTCTAAATTCTCCGTGTGTCTGGGCTGTAGCTGTAAGATGAACCAGCTGCCGCTGGAGAGGATGCTTTCCAGTTCCCAGTTCCAGGTGTGGGGCCGGAAAAGAGATTGATGACTTAGTGTAGGCACAGCCAGTTTCCTCCACCAGGTACAAGGGAGCGACAGCAGAACAGAAACAGCCAGCCCTGCCTTCTCCAGCATCTTCCCAGCCTGGCTCAGTCCTCAGGGAGATGCACAGTCCAGAATGCACAGAAGGAGAAGGATGATAAGGACTCACTCAGCACCTGCTGCGTCTTGGTGCTGGAGTAGGCATTTGACCAACAGATTTAATCATTGCAACCTCCAGAAGAGGTAGGCATCGTGAGTCCCATTTTTCAGAAGAGGAAATGGAGGCCACAATGTAGATTGGAACCCAGGAATGTGTGCCTGAGAATCCAATGGCCTTTCCATGATACCACGTTGTCTTCCTGGCATTTAATACAGTACCTGGCCATAGTGGATACTTCATTCATTCGTTCATTCATTCATTCATTCAATGTTTGTTGAGGGCATACTATGTGCCTGAGGATGTAGCTGTAAACAAGTTAGATAAGGATTCTTGCCTTCAAGGATTTTAACGATAAGCAGACGAATGTATCTCATTCTAGTAATGAATATGTGTTCAATGAGGTTTGGCCAAATGCAGGCCAGGCCTGTAGCAACACTATTGTAGACTTAACACCATCACATACCCTCATTTATGCACCTGCAGTGCCGGAAGTTTTCATTCCAAGTGAAAGCAAACAAAGAAACAAAAACCAACAAACTGAGGACCTGGTTATCAAGCCTCCAAAGAGAAGCAAGACGACCATGAACCCCTCCCAAGCACCCCAGTTATATGGGAAGCCAGTTAATACATGGTGGTGGTGGTAGGGTATGGATTCATCCCCTCCTTCATGAGCTGGCAGGACTCCAGGAGGAAGCTCTATCACTTGGGCAGAATGGGCTCTAGAGTGTGCTTCTGTAGTTACTGTGGGAAGACAGAGCTTCCAGTAGCCAGGGAGACCATGGAAGGGATGCAGCCCACCCCAAACATCAGAGAGAACAGAGGTAGAAAGTATAGAGAAGGAGGACATGCCATAACTCCACATGGGCTGCTTTAGTTGTTAAATGTTTGTGTTCTGAGTCTGCTCACACTCCAAAACCAGCTCCACTAATCACCAGAAGTACAGATGGCAAGGACCCATGAGGTCACCTAACCGAGCCTGGCCAGCTGACCATCCGTCTCCAACAGCACTTTCTAGGCCTTTCCCCCCCATCTAGTGTACATATCCCAGAGGACTGTGCTTTGCTCCGTCCTTCAAGAACCAATTCCAGAAGCCGCCCACAATACGTTTTAGACCAAACATGCAGCCAGGGTGGGGAGCTATTTTTAATTTTCCAAAGCACCACACAGAAGCCTGGTGTCATGAAAAATCGCTGAGGACCCTCTCCTCCTCAGATGGCACCATCCCACCCTGAGGTCTTAGGTTGGTCAAGCATCTTAAGCACATGCATCTGGAGAGCGAGCTCCTTCTAAGCAAAGCTGCTGTCCAAGCAGCCTCACAGAAGGCTTATTTCTCAATCCAGTTTTCCTGATTACCACCCTTCCTGGGATTAGAGTGATCATTTATGTGCACAAAGAGTTAGCCACAGGATGTTTGTCACAGTGTTGTTTATGGTTAGGAAAAATTCACAACTAATCTCAATGTTCAGTCATAGAATATTGGTTAAATAAATCATGAATAAGCCATACAAATGTAGAGAATATTATGAAGCTATTAAAAATAATACACCGTAAGAGTACTAAGGACATACTGTTCATCACACTGTTAAGTGAAAAAGACAGATTACAAACAGTATGTAGAGTGCACTTTCGTTCTCTGTCTACTTTTCTAACACACCTGCATGAAGAACAGAATATTGACATAATTGTTTCTTTTTTTTTTTATTTTTTATTTTATTTTTTATTTTTTTTTTCATAATTGTTTCTTAATAAAGAACTGAACAGTACTATTTCCTTCCCAGCTACTTTTCCTACAATGACTTTGTGTTACTTTTGCAATTAGATACAGAAATGTTACTCGAAAGCATTAAATTGTGCTTCCTTTTGACACGCATACTACATTTCCCACATTCATCATTAACAGAATCCCTGTAACAGGAAGAAAGGGAAAGACAATTTGCCCCTTTCCTCCTAGCTGACTGCTGGGTAACTTGCTGCTCAGGCAGTTCATGTACTAAACGGACACCCAGAAGCTTGAAAGGGTGAATGTCCTTCCCACCGCAGAGATCATCAGGACTAAGGAGTTTCATGCTCATCTGAGGATACAAGAACACTCGCCCAGGTTTTCCCGCTGTAGCATCACATGTTCATCCAGAAAGGATCTTATTTATTGAAGGCCTGTTGGTATCTTCTGCAACATACATCTTCCCTGTAAAGGGGAGACTGAGATCTAGAGGGGCCAAGTGTCTTATCCTTGCATATACAAGAAATGTTGGCCAAGCCAGGGTAGAACCCTGAGATGGACTCTAACTCCCTCAGTCTCCAATGTCCTGTCCCTCCCTTGGGTTGCCCACCAAACTCCTACTCGTACCTCATGGCCTAAGCATCACCTTCCTAGTGAATTCTCCCGAACTCCCTAAGCAGAGTTGGTCTTGCTTCTCTCTGTATCCCTTATACATAATCCAAATGGTGCATTAAAATTTTTTAATGTTTTATTTATTTTTGAGAGAGAGAGAGGGGGGGGGAGGGGCAGAGACAGAGGGAGACACAGAATCCAAAGCAGGTTCCAGGCTCTGAGCTGTCAGCACAGAGCTCAATGCAGGGTCTGAACCCATGAGCCATGAGATCATGACCTGAGCTGAAGTTGGACACTTAACTGACTGAGCCACCCAGGCGCCCTTCAAATGATGCATTTTTGATATTATATTGCCATTATTTGACCTTGAGACTGGCTCTCTTACTGGACTGGAGGGCAGGGTTTATCTCTTTGCATTCCCAGTGGCTGGTGTATTGCAATCATTTAATAATAATCACAAAGATTTAAAGGCATTACAAAGCTATAATCTGCCACTGTTTCTAAGAGTTAGGAGGCAAATGGAGACGTTGCACACTCCTGACCATGAGAGAATGTGCTGCTGTCTCCTGGAGTTTCCAGAGAGCCTTGACTGGCCCCTGAGGGGAGGCAGGCCCAGGAACAAACTCTGGGCCCCTCGAGTTTGGGGAATGAGCTCAACACAGCTCATTATTCTCCCCATTCTTCCAATAGAGACAAGGAGAGGAGTCCCCCTGGTGACCCTGGACTGTTTGCAGTTTCTCAGGAGACTGGAGCAGGGAGCCTATGATATACTCGAACAAGTGACAGCAGCAGGGTGACCCAAGAGCCCAGGGGGTGGTGCCTGGGCAGGGACAATGGTACTGCTCAGCAGTGTGCAGGAGAGTCCTGAGGGCACGGCCGTTGGACTGAGCTTTCGGGGAGCCACCAGTGGGGAGGTGGTGACAGACAATTTAGATGAGGGATAACACTCATCAGGTGCCCCCCTGCCCAGGGCTGGGAGTGCCACATCAGCAAGGGTGTCAGCAGTTTATCTGGGATCCACTTATCCCGTGGCAGACCAGCCCCATCTCACCACCTGTCAGGAGCAGGTGGGGCGGATGCTTGAGGAAGAGTGGGATGACGATTTTCTTTAGACAGGAGAGCAGACATACCTCTTTCCTTTTCCCTCTGGGCCAGTCTCTTGAGTGGAGCCTCCCTCCCTCCCAGTCTCAGCTTGCGCACACCTCCTAGGGGAGATCATCCCTGAGCCCCTGTAACTGGCATGGCTTGTCCTTTTTAAAAAAAAAAAAAAAAAGATTTACTTATTTTGAGCGAGCGAACGAGAGAGAGAGAGAGAGAGAGAGAGAGAGAGAGAGAAAGCACAAGCAGGGAGGGGCAGAGAGAAAGAGAGAGTATCCCAAGTAGGTTCTGCACTGTCAGCACAGAGCCCAATGCAGGGCTCGATCCTGCAGGCTGTGAGATCATGACCTGAGCTGAGATAAAGAGTCAGACACTTAACCGACTAAGCCATCCAGGTGCCCCTGACCTTCTTAAGACCCCTTCATTACCATATGTTCTGTAATGGTCTGTTTATTTGCCTGTTTTTCTTAGATTGTAAACACATATAGGCAGGTACCATATCCATATCTCCAATATCCACCGCAGTTCCTGGTACATAATCAGTGACCAATGAATACCAACAAGTGAACCAGTGGATGGATGGCAAAAGAAATTTGTAAGTTGAAAGCCACCATTATTATCATTATATGTTATTATTTGGAACATTATAGCACAGGGAGCAAGCACATGTTTTTTCTTTTTATTTCTCTCCATTCATATGCATATTACACGTACCCAACCGACCATAGGACCAAGAATTTAAGAATACTTTAATTAAATTAAACTCAAAAAACATTTACTGGGTACCTACTAACTGACAGCCACTTTTTAAAGTACTAGGATATGTCAATGAATGAAACAATGTGCACTCTGATAAAATATGTCAGTCTACTAATTTCTTTGAAAAAACCCGCTATACAGCCAGGGCAATTATCTCACACTTTAAATCACACTTTAAGTATTTAGAGTTAGACTCCTTAAAATTCTGTTTTGATTCAGACATTTGCAGGAGTAGAGTTCATCATGGAATCTTGAAAGGCAAACCAATTGGGAGACAATTTGTCCTTCACTATAGCAAAGACAGTGACTTTCCATAGATGACATTGATTGTCATGGTCCCCAGGAGGCATCTCTTTGCAAAACCACTGGACATACACTCTTGACTTTCAATGTTCTCCTCAGATGTGAGTATAAACAAATGGGTTCTCTTTTTTACCTGTATGTTTAACTTGTACCACATGAGGGCTGAGTTCATCTTTTTTTTTTTCCTAACAATGGAAATACAGCTTCTGTGAACATCATCTTGAGTTTATCATCCAGCTTTTTTTTTTTAAAATGTTTATTTATGTTTTGAGAGAGACAGACAGACAGACAGACAGAGTGTGAGTAGGGGAATGGTAGAGAGAGAGGGAGACACAGAATCTGAAGCAGGCTCCAGGCTCTGAGCTGTAAGCACAGAGCCCGACATGGGGCTCAAACCCACAAACCATGAGATCATGACCTGAACTGAATGAAGTCAGATGCTCAACCGACTGAGCCACTCAGGCGCTCCTGTCATCCAACTTTTAAAGAAACAGACTGAATTTCATATTTTCCCCTCCCCTGGCTAAGATAAGGACACTCCCTGTCTGTTGGTTGCCTTTCCATCCAGAGGGTCCATCCACTGAGATCACTAAATCCCTTCCAGTGAGTCAGTTAGCTTTGGGTACAAATGAAAATTCCATTCTACTCTTGTTGAATAAAGATATAATCCAATTATTCGTGGTTTACCTGTGTGAAACTAGTCAAAAGGAAGGCAAGGCTGAGGATTATAGATGTTCTGCGATCATTTTTATCACTACCAGGGAAAATGATTGAAAGTACCTGTTCTGCTCTTAGCAGATGAGTAGCACCATCCTGCCATGTAGAGTCAAGTCACCCTGAATTTGTTGCTAATGAGTGTCCAGACCTGGGGCAGGCCCATCCACCCTAGAAGAGTCAAAACAAGATGACACAGTGCCTGCTCTCAAAAAGGGAATCACACTTTTTGAGAAAAACCCAAGTTAAATAGTTGAACAACTAAGGGATGCTAAAAGATGTGGGGAGGTAACTGTAAGTATTTGGAAAGAAAGGAAGAAGAGAGATGCCTGGGCTGAGGTAACTCCCAGCAGACCTCACAGAGCAGATCGGACTGGAAGACAGACCTTGAAGATGGAGAGGTTTGGACTATAGTGAGCTTTGAAAGGAGGGTGAGCAAGAACATGGTCAGAAGAGATCTCTGATAGGGAGAGTGAGAACATCATTCAGGCTACCATGGATGGATCCTGTGCAAAAGGAATCGGAAATAAGTTCAGAAAAGAGAGTTTAAGTCAAACTGTGGATGCCACTAAATACTGGGCTGAGGAGTTCAGGTTTCATCCACTATGCAACACAAAGTCATTGTCAAGTCATGAATGGAGGAGTGGCTAGAGAAATATTCATTAGGCAGGAGCCTTCACAATGGGCTAGAAAAGAGAGTTGAGCTTTTTAAAACAGTCAGAGAGAAAGAGCTGTTAATATTTGGTTGGAGTCACAGTATTGTGATTTGAAAAAGAAATTGATGCATTAAGAAAATTAAAAATTAGGATTGATTAAGGATATATATGACAGCGTAAAATAAAACATAATTCTAGAAGGGCAAACAACAATCTCCAAAAACACAGTACTTGCAAC
This sequence comes from Lynx canadensis, assembly GCF_007474595.2. Lineage (NCBI taxonomy): Eukaryota > Metazoa > Chordata > Mammalia > Carnivora > Felidae > Lynx > Lynx canadensis. Next base: position 47,095,282 of record NC_044314.2, read on the forward strand.
ATTCATAGCATAACCTCAGTAAAATTTACCAAAGAGAAGAAAAAGAAAAAGAAACCCACACAAATCAATAATAAAATATAACAAATTAGGGGAGCCTGGGTGGCTCAGTTGGTTAAGCAACTGACTCCAGCTCAGGTCATGATCTCATGGCTCTGTGTTCAAGCCCCATATCGGGCTCTGTGCTGACAGCTCAGAGCCTGGAGCCTGCTTTATATTCTGTGTCTCCCTCTCTCTCTGCCCCTCTCCCTCTTGCTCTCTCTCTCTCTCTCTCAAAACTAAATAAACAATTAAAAAATTTTTTTAAATAGAACAAATTAGAAAAATGGACAAAGAATATGAACAGGAACATTTCCACAGAAATCTAAAAGTCTATTGAACATATGAAGCCATATTTAGCCACACAAAGGTATGCAAATTAAAAAAACCAAGTTATTATTTTTGCCTATTGATTTGGGTAAAGATAATGATAACTGTTCATTATAATACCTAGCATCTGAAGGGAATACAGTGTTTATTGGAAGATAAATGGTATATCCTTTCTGGACAGAGCAGTTTGGCAATATCAAAAATCTAACAAATGTATTTATTCACCTTGAGCCCAGCTTTTCTACTTATCATGAGTCATGTCTCATGTATATACATGTTTCAAAGCCTTACTCATAGGTGATATAATTGAAAATAATCTAAAGGTCCAATAAGAAGATGTTGGGTATAAAAAGTATGGAATATTGTATAGACATTAGAATCAGTGAAGAAAAATCTTTAATGCATGGGAAAATGTGCATAACATATTCTTAAATTAAAAAGGCAGATTATAATCAGCTTGCATAATATGTTCTTAACTTTTAAAAATCTGTATTTATAAACAATATGTAGACTTTGGATTCTAATTCAAACAAGCAAACTGTAAAAAGACATTTTTAAGACAGAGAAAACCAAACACAGTCTCAGATGAAATTGAGTATTTGTTGTTAATTTTTTCAGGAATGAAAATGATGTTTTAGTTATGTTTTTAAAAAGCTTTTGGTGTTGGAGATACATACAGAAGTGTTACAGGGTGAAATTATATGAAATATATGGGATTTGCTTTACAAAACTCAAAAATAAAGACAATTAGATTTAAAAAATGACAAAATGCTCATAAGTATTAATTATATAGTTCTCTCTATTTTGAAAATTCCCATAATAAAAATTCTAACTAAAAAAGGAAGGAAGAACCATGCCACACTTTAAAAATAATGTATGTGTGGGGTGCCTGGGTGTCTCAGTCAGTTAAATGTCCAACTTAAGCTCAGGTCATGATCTCACAGTTCATGGGTTCGAGCCCCGCATTGGGCTCTGTGCTGACAGCTTGGAGCCTGAAGCCTGCTTGGGATTCTGTGTCTCCCTCTCTCTCTGCTCTTCTCCCACTCATGCTCGGTCTCTTTCTGTCTCTCAAAAATAAATAAACATTAAAAATTTTTTTTTAAATAATGTATGTGTATGCAGATAAAAAGGTAGAAATAATACATGCTAAAAGAATTACAATTTACTGGTTAGATAAATAGCTGATTTTTAAAATACTTGGTTTTTTGATAAATATGTCTTTTGTATTTCTACCATGAATATATAATACTTTTAAAATCAAATAAGGAATTCTAAATTCTCTTTTTTAAGCCTCATAATTTTGACTTTAAAGAAGGAAAGGAAATGATCACACCAATAGCTGAAATGGAGGAGATGAGAACCAGAGAGGGTTTGGGAAGGAAACACTCAAAAGAGGACTTAAACAAGTGATGGTGATGGTGGATATCTGAACAGAGTCCTGAACTCAATGAAAAAAGGATGCTGCGATGAAGGAGTTAGGGAAGGCAGGGGCTCTAAGTTTAACCCTTAGAAGTATACAGATATTCTATATAACACCTTTGCAAGTCTACCTTGGGAACAATGGTTTTGAAAACTGAAGTTGGTTTTTTCTCTCATTCATTTATTCCACATGGTCCATGGTCCATACTGTTCTAGATGCTGGGAGCACAGTGGTGAAATAGAGACACTTGAATATGTCTTCGTGGACTTACAAACAAGCAGCAGAGAGAGATATTAGGCCCCAAACTACACAGTAAATTGTAATAACTATTATAAAGGAGAAGTACAAGGTACTAGGAGAGCCTGTAACAGAAAGATTTGACTTAGTTCTCTGGCGTTTTGGGAAACTTTCCTAAGAAGTTTTGTTCCTGAAGGATAAACAGGAGTTTAGCGAAGAATGGGGCAGGAACATTCAGATCAAGGGACGAGTTCACCCAAAGGTCTTGATGCTGAAAAGAGAAACATGATCATTTGAGGGACAAAGAGAAAGTCAGTGTGTCAGGAGCAGAAAGTGGGGGAGAAAGGGGTATAAGATGAAACTGGAAAGGGACACCATGAAGAACATGCAGAGATTTCTGGGCTGTGATGAGGATCGCTACTATGACTATATTTTATTCTAAGTGAATGGGGACACCAGTAAAGGAGTTCATGTATGGGGATGGTCACTGCAGTGCCAAGCATCTGAAGAAAGGTCGTGCCAAAAGTATTGAGAAGCTTATTGATCAGTCAAGACGGAAGAAGTCGGTGCTTTGGACTGGAGTAGTGGCCATGGAGGCAGAAAGAAGTGGGCAGATTAAAAAATTTTTTAATTTCCTGAGGGAGAAGATGAACTGACAAAGGGGACTGAGAAGCAACCAGAGCAGCAGGAAGATGATCAGGGAAGCAGCATCAAGGAAGGCATGTTCTTCTGGAAGGAAGGAGTGGTCAAGGAGGTTGGTTGCTGGAGTGGTATACATGGGAATTAGCAAAATGCAAGTCACTGGTGACTTTGCAAGGGCAGTTGGGTCAAGAGGTGAGGTGGAGGTGAGATTGGATAGGTCAAGATGGACCTAGATGCTGAGATGTTTATTGGAAAGCAAGAAGAAAAAGATGAAAGGGGGGAGTTTTTGAAGAGGGGAGAAAATTGAACTTGTATATAGGAATAATCCTGGAAAGAAAATGGGTTGCAAACCAGGAGAAGTGGTGGTATAAGGGTTGTCAGAAGTAAGAGGAGATGGGATTCAGAGCTCAGTGGGAGACTGTCCTAGGCAGGAGGCATATTTCCCTTGACTTGACAGGGGGCAAAGAAGCGAGATGGATGGAAGTCAGGAGGGGTTGTAGATCTACTGGCAAGAGCTTAAGGGAATTCCTCTCTTTTTCTATTTTAAGTTTTTTTTTTAATGTTTATTTATTTTTGAAAGAAAGACAGACACAGAGAGAGAGAGCACGTGCGCATGAGTGGGGGAAGGGCAGAGAGAGAAGGAGGCACAGAATCTGAAGCAGGCTCCAGGCTCTGAGCTGTCAGCACAGACAGAGCCCAACGTGGGGCTTGAAATCATGAACTGTGAAATTATGACCTGAGTCGAAGTCTGACGCTTAACCAACTGAGCCACCCAGGCGCCCCAAGGGAATTCCTTTCTGATTCCTTTATGTTTTCTCAGAAGTGTAGGGATAGTTGTGTTCGGTGTGTGTGGTCTTTGTGGAGTGTGCATGTGCACGCATGTGTGCTCTAAAAGCAGAGTGAGAGGAAGGGTGGTTGGAATAGATGGTTTGAAATAATCATGGCCCACAGCAGGGAAGCAAATCAGCTAGAGAAATCTGAGTCAAAGTCAAGTTCAACTGAGTTCCAAATGTGAATGAATGACAAGGCGAGGGGAAGTCCACTTCTAAAGTCATGATAGAACAACAACCAGAGCTGCAGGTGGGCCAATAACATCACTGCTGGAGGCTGGACCAGCCGAATAGAAAGAATGGTGAGGAGGGCCGGGGCTTCTCCTAGGTATAGCATGCATGCCGGTCACTCTGAGTACTCACATGCAGCAACTCATCTAACCCTAACCACAACCCTATGGGGTGGATACTCTTATTTCTCTGTGATAGCCGTGGAGACACAGGGTTATACACCTTGCCCAAGGTCAGACAGCTTGCAAGTAGAAGCAACAGAGGTCAAACCCCCTTTACTCTGCAGCACTCCGGGAGTCTCCAGGACTGCAAGAGGCCTGGGGGACACTGGATATTCATTTAATAATTGAACTATTAATTAATTTCAAATAAAATCAAGCTTCTTCCCAAACTCCCTATCCCTTTCCTGTTTTTTATTTTTTTTTTATTTTTTATTTTTTATTTTTTATTTTTTTTAATTTTTTTTTCCAACGTTTATTTATTTTTGGGACAGAGAGAGACAGAGCATGAACGGGGAGGGGCAGAGAGAGAGGGAGACACAGAACCGGAAGCAGGCTCCAGGCTCTGAGCCATCAGCCCAGAGCCCGACGCGGGGCTCGAACTCACGGACCGCGAGATCGTGACCTGGCTGAAGTCGGACGCTTAACCGACTGCGCCACCCAGGCGCCCCCCTTTCCTGTTTTTTAAAGTGTATTTATTTATTTTGAGAGAGAGTGTGTTCGCATGCATGCACACACAAGCAGAGGAGGGGCAGAGAGAGAGGGAGAGAGAGAATTCCAAGCAATCTCTGTGCTGTTAGTGCAGAGCCTGATCCAGGGCTCGATCCTACGAACCGTGAGATCATGACCTGAGCCGAAATCAGGAGTCGGAGGCTTAACCGACTGAGCCACACAGGTGCACCCAACATTTCCTGTTTTATTTTTCTCCAGAGTACTTACTAATCTCCATCATACTCCTATCATTTGCTTATTTACTTTGCTTAGGAACTGACTTCCTCCAGTTTTTCAACCTTAGCCACTCGTGTCTGGCTTCCCTGCTCCTCTCTCAACATTTTTAATTCGTGGTGCCTATGTCCCTCCTAACAACCAAAGATGAAGCCATAAGCAGATCCAAGACCCATTACTATGAAATTATCTCTGGATACACATCTTGATGTCATGAGGGTGTTAAGTCCTTGCAAAAATGCAGCTATTCTCATGAAGCACTTGTATTTGGATCCCGTCGCTAACACTTACTGTTGGTATGACTGTCAACTATTTCATCTCTGAGCAGAGCTTCCCACCTGTAAAATGGGCATAGTAATCCCTACTCATAACGCTGTTGACAGGGTTAATGTAATTTTATACTGTGTCCCTGGTGCACGGATAGTACTTGATAAATAAATAACATTTTTCCAGCCCTTCCCTTACTGTTTGGCCTGCTGTTACCAGCTCCCCAAATAATGTGACCAGGGACTCCTCGCTCATTTCTTTTTTACTGCCCCAGAACAAAGGGAACATAATCAAGAGTAGAAACATTATTTGATATCTGCTTCAAACGCGGGCTGTGTTTGATGTGTGATGCTGATGTGTGATACTCGATCTATTAGATATTAGTATTAGACTGCCGGCTTTGTGCTGTTTATATTGGTAACATGACCCTGACCAGATTCCCAGCTGTGAGCATTAATATGTGGGCTTTCAGTTGTTGCTGTTTTTTTTTTCCTCCTACTGCCAGGATGAGGTTGAATGAACATCCAATGTAACAGGCTGAGTGTGCTGAGCTTATAAAATTCAAAAATCAGGGTCTAGGGAAATTTTTGCACCTCGAGTTGCCTCCCCACCTCCAGACTACCTCAAGGCGCTCCTTGGATTCTGTTTCTTAGGTTGAATTCACCACCCTTACCCTGGACCCGCCCATCTGAAAACTCGCAGACCCTGCTTACTGATGAAGGAAAGAGGCCAGGCAGGAGAAGATTGGAGAGAGGATTTGTAGAGGACAAAGTGGGGCAGGTTAGGGCTCCCAGTAATGACAAGGATAGGAAGAAGAATGAGGAGGAGGCTGACTAGGAAAGGGTGGAATGAGGAGGGGGAAGAGGAGGAGAAAGAGAAAAGGGAGGAAAAAAGAGGGATAAGCAGACCTAGTATGTACTGAGCATTTGATACATACCCTGAGGTTCTCAACCCACTTCATTTCATTTTCTCAGCAATCCTACAAAGTAGGTCTTTTCGTACCATAAATATAGGTCTCCGTCCTGCTACTCCTGTCCTTTCCCCCAAACAATTCTGGGCATCAAACAGGTTTTTCCACCCTGCAAAATAAAACCCAGCCTCTGCAGCTTGCCATTCAAGGTTCTGCATAAACAGGTCCCCACAGGTGAGGGCACCACGCAGCACCAGCCGAACCCAGATTCCTCTGAGAGTAAAAGCAAGTGCCATTTTCAATTATGCTGGGGAAACAGATGAAAACCCAGACTGCCATGGGCTAACTGGGATGAACGGTCACTCCTTGTGTTCATCCTATGCTGCCCACTTGCTGAGCCACCACGTTCCCCGAAGCCGACCCTGCCGTGTCGTGTAGGTGGAAGACTAACCAGACCCCACCTGCCCCATTCCAACCTGGAAAACTCATTCTTCAACATCTGGTTCAGAAGCAACCGTCTCTGGGAAGGTCATGCCCTGTTTTCAAAGTCAGTTTGCAGAGCAGTTGGCGCCCTCTTGTTGAACCCATGGGTTCAAATCCCAGCTCCACCATCTGCATGCTCCATGTGCTTGGGCGACTCATTCAAGTTCTCTATGTCTTGGCTCCCTTTTTTTGTAACGTTGAGATAACAGAACCTTCTTCACGCGGTGGCTTTGACGACTAAGTTCACAAGAGCACGGGGTGCCGGTGGAAACGTGCTGCACAGTGATTGGGGACGTCAGACACCAGCACCCACTCACACACCTGTGCGCACCGGAATCCCACCTGGAAGGCACATATTTTGTCCTTTGAGGACCAGTAGAAATTGTCAAGTGGAACATTAAATGCTAAAGAGTTCGCAGGTCATTTTGTCCAACATAACCCCCAGTTTTTATTATGGTGATTTTGACTTCATCTTAATCAATACAACATGTTAAAATTTCTAAGATCCCTCTAGGACTCAAGTAATTCTATAAGCTATCCCACGTAGGCTTCTTGCTGGCAGGAGTGTGGGATGTGGGTTGGTCTCAGAATGCCTTCTATAAATAAGCAGCATAGGCTTCTATCCGTGTGATGCTATTTCAGAGTTCAGTAACATTTATTTTACCTAAGACCTGCCTTATTAAAGTGCTAATACTCCTGAGGTAAGTAACTGATCTTTTCTATCTTCAGTTATTTTTACCTTAGTGTGAATGCATTTCAAATCCTTTTTGAGCAAAGGCATGAGAGATGATACCGGATATTCCTAAGGGTTGGAAGTAGGAACAGCAAAGGCTAGGAAGGAGCATGGAAAAGCAGGGGTTCCGATGTCAAAGATGAATTCTGTCCACATCTTGCTTGCACTCAGAGCAAAACATCCCTGCAGGGGGCATAATGCTAACCGCCCAGGCTAGGCTGAGTCTTCGCTGGAAGTGACCAGATAACCACCCCAGCCCCCCCGCCCACACCCCCCAGACATGCACACACACTCATTTCCAGTCATCTGCCTGTCTCAGGTCCAGGCTAACTGGGACTTTTGCTGCTGTTGTTGTCATTCTCTGGCTGTCGTTTTGAGGCTTTCCCCCCACAGATTTTAATTGAATGTTCCAGAGGGGAGAGATTTCCAGCATTTAGTTTTGAACTTTTGCCTCACATTGTGACCAATTAAAATATGACTAACCACAGAACACACTTTTTCTTTTTCTTCAAGCATCACCCCCAACAGAGAGAATGGAGCTTGAACGCCATATTATTATTTTCCATGCTGTTTGACTTAAATCAGAGAAAAGTTTCTTGTTGGTGGTGGTGGTGTGTTTTTTTTGGTAAAGTTCTTTGAAAACTTTTCAACAACCTCATTTGGTCTTTTTCCCCCGTTCCATGTATATATGGGGAAGAATTCTCTAATGTCTGCTTTCTCTCCAATGCTTATGTCAAACTTCTTTATGAAATATAGAGCCATGATCCCCACTGCATGACTGAAAGCCAAACCATGGTGGATGGTTTTAAAGATGATACTAATATACAGATAGAGGGTGCAAATCCATCTGACCCCAGCCCGGTCAGCAGCCCACCACGTCTATCCCCCTGTGGCCTCCTTTCCCTTTCCCCACATCTTTGGCACATCCCTCTGGTTAGCAGTCACCTCTCAGTGAAGTGTCTTCTGTGCAAAGAAAATAGAGCACGTTGTTGATGAAGAGCCCAGGGCTTCCCCATTCACGTCTGAAGTGTATCCATGATAGCCCCCTTTCTTCCCTCAACCCTCATCTTCAGGAATTCCTTCACCTCCTATGCAGCCAATTCCTTTCCTTCCTACCCACCTTTGGCGCCTGGCTAAAAACTATTTCCCCTTCTGTCTCATGCATTTTTATTCTCCCTCTCTCCATCTCTCGAACTGAAAATGCATGCATGATTCCTCCCTCACTCTAACAAACCTCCCCGCCAACTCCTCCCCATCCCCCATGACCCCGTCTTTCTCTTCCAACACCAGACTGCTGGACAGAATAGTCCATGTTCTTTGCTACTACCTCCTCAACTTTGTTCACATATTGACCCACTGAAACTCGGATCCCACCATATGCGATTCTATTGACGGTGTGATAAAGATCCATGGGCTCAGACAAGTCAGGAAAGGACTTGGTAATTAGTACACTGCCCTTGGATTCAGGCAAAGACTTTGATAATAGGGAAAATGTAGTAAATGAACACAAAAAGTGAAGCTTAAAACTCAGCCGCCTTCTTTTGCTGTTTCCTGAGCCAAACCTAGTCTGGAAGTGCCTAGACCCAGAGATGGCACTCAGGAGTGCCCCTTACTGGCAGGTGGGGGTATCAGGGTCCACACTGGTCCTTGACATTGACCCCATGGGAGACAACAAGAGCAGTGGACGAAGACCTGACCTGGCCGCAGGGAGCATGGATCCAGCTGGGAGACAATCAGGCAACAGAGAAGAGCGGGACATACTACTGCTTGCTTCTCTGGGCCTCAGATGCTCACGTGATTGTTTACATGTGCAAAGAAGAAATGGAGGTCTCTACCCTTCTAGAGCTTCCCCCCATTCTTCCCGGTCCTATCCCCTTCACATGTGTTCTCCAGTCTGGCTCCTCTTTTTAGTCAAGAGGGCAAGAGTAACGTTCCTCTGGACAACATCACCCGCACCATTTACTGCTGGCAATTGTCTGCTCTCCTCTGCTGGACAGGGTTCTTGACAAACCAGGACGTTAACCCCTTCCCTAGGTCTGAAGAGAAGCATCTTCTTTGTAATCAAGAAGGTGGAAGGATACGACATGCTTATTTCTCTCTTTCCCAGCAACTCACGCCCTTTCTCCCTTGCCACATGAGCACATTCCTTAGGAAGTAACCTCAGAGGGCTACAGCTTCCAATTGAGGTCATGGCCTCTGTGCCAAGTGCCAACCAGTGTCTGCCAGTGCCCGTTCTGATGTGTCCTGGTGGGTGAGCTGAGGCCATCAATTTATCTTACGTGGACCGTGAAACAGCCAACAGATGGCCAGTCATTAGACGCGTGGTCACTGCTGACCCAGCCAAGATTTGAACCCATGACCTCCAAGCAAAGGGTGTTCTGTTGCCATAATAATGCCTGAAGGATCTAGGTGCTTTCAAAATCCTTTCTTTTTAGATTAGCACTCTGTAGTTAGTCACTGAGGAAGGAGAAGACACGAAAGAAGGAATGAGTTGAACACCTGCTGTCCTTAAGGGAAAGAGGAAAACTGGGGAGGGGAAAGTTGGTCTTGCACGCCTCAGTGGGTAAAGCTGTTGCTTTTTAAAGCAGGGTGCCATTTGAAAAGTGGCTGCCTCTTACCATCACTCTGCAGTGCTATTTGAAACACCTGCCTTGGCCTTCGCTCTGCTTCGTTGGTTGTCTTCATTTGCTTGCTTAACAACTGGGGGTGTTTATTCCTTCGTAATAAAATCACTTTCTCGAACAGAATCGTGATAATGAAAGTTAATTCTCTTATCCCCCAAACTCTCAAGAGTTTCAGCCCACTGCTTCATTAATTCACTCTACCCAGCTCTGACGTGGAGAACAAATACGATTGTGTCCATTTTACAGATAAGGAAAGTGGGAGGTTCAAAGGCTTAATGCACTTTGTTTTCCACTTGTCAAGAAATAGTTTTTGCCATCGACAAACTCTGGGACCTAGGGAAAGCAATTTGTTCAAAGTGTCAATTTTTTCATCTGCAAATAGGAATGATGAAAAGTTTGTGAAATAAATGAAGTAACACATAGAGTTTAGTGCACAGTACTTGGCTATGCTGGGCACTGCACAACCCAACCAGTATTGTGCAGATCACATAAAATGCGATGTGAGTGATGCCCCCTAGAGTTGTACCATCAACAGCCAGGCCAACCACAGTGTGACACACAACACTTTCTCAGTATTAGCCATCAGTGTTAGTCGGGAAGTTTTTCTTCTGGCAACAGCACAGTAGGTGGTTCAGAACAACGCTGTCTCTGGCCATATGAAACACATGGAAAGGAACATCAGTTTAAGGACATCAGGGAGTTACCAAGGCAGTGAGAGATCATGCTGCCAACATCCCAGAGAGGAAGGAAGCCCACTTAAGGCTGCCTTTCCCCTAGAACGGCGGTTCTCAAACTGTGGGAACTGAGGAGCCAGTGGCACAGGCGAACTTCTTACAACGACAGATCATCAGTCTTCACCCCAGATCTGCTGAGTCTGAAGCTCTGAGGTAAGACTCAGAAATCTTCTGTAACAAGCCCTCTCATTGACCCTGATGTATCGTAAGGTCTGAACCCAGCTGAGAGACTGAGAAGCAGGGCAGGGATTTTGGCAGTCTCAAGGACCTGGGGAGTTAGAACATGATTCTTAAGGTAAAGACCAAACTCCATATTTAACGTGGCTTTCAAGGCTCTGCATAACTTGGGACCCCTACCTACCCCTACCCTCTCTAACTTCATCTAAAATATCACTTTATTTCCTTCTCCTCAACTTGCTCTGGACTCTTAATTCCCTTGTACTTGCCATGTTCCTTCCTGTCACAGGGCCCTTGCATGTGCCCAGAACATTCTTTCTTTCCCCCTTCAGCTAGTTAACACCAATTCATTCCTCTGATTAAGTATTGCTTCCTCAGAGAAGCCTTTGATGATCTCTGCAATTAAATCAAATCCTTCTTATCAGTTTTATGGAAGGTGACCTTCTGTCCCTCTCTTTAGCAGCACTCAGAATAATCTAATTTTATATCTGATTTTTTATTATATGAGTCATGCTTATTTTTGCTGACTACTGTATATTCAGTGCACTTATAGCATAGATTATACTCAATAAATATTCACCGAATAAATTAATAAATAAATGACTGATCAGATAAAATATTATTATTATTATTCCCAAAATGAGAAGATTGGATTTTCTGACACTCAAATAAGAAACATCCCAGAAGAATTCCATACCGGGGACTCTAAGTCAGCATTTCAGGTCACCAATTAACAATAAACTCTTTCCCCTTCCGATATTTGAAACCAGTTAAGAAGTAGACACAAGAGAGAGACTGATGGATATCAAAATATCAACTTAATTACTAATAAATCTGAACTGGAGAGCTATGTTCAACTAATGGCCACAATTGAGTTTCCTAATATATCCCCTTGGATTTGAACTTGTCCGTTCAAACTGCTGGCATCACCTATGCAGGGGCAGATCAAGACCCGTGAAGCTTACTGCATGGATTAACAGAGGTATTTACATCCAGAGGTCAAGCTGCTCCAGAGACTAAAAAGCCAGGGAGAGGCTGGCTGGAGTATGCCTGGAACCTTCTCCCAAACTTACTTATAAAGTAACTCACTATTTTCATGGAAAGGAATGAGTAAGGGGGAAAGAAGGCCAGGAATGCTGCTTCGGAATAAGCTTTCTCAAGGAAACGTGAAGACAAAATAATGGAGATAAATATTAGGGGGACCTTATTCATAGCTAAAAATTTGGTTGTTATAGAAAGTGAGCCAGAGTATGTTTTTTCCTGTTAGTGAGATGAATGCACTCTTTCTACTATTTCCTTTGTTTTTCCTTCCTCAAATGTCATATTATTTAATTGTTATGGCTATGAATTAACACTTTAAATTTTGTCATTGAAAAAAGTTCCCTTACAAATACTTACAACTAGATGCATATGCACATGATACTAATTTCCTGCAGATTTCCTTTTATTTATTTTTTTAATTTTTAATTTATTTTAGAGAGAGAGAGAGAGAGAATGAGTGGAGGAAAGTGGCAGGGGGAACAGAGAGAATCTCAAGCAGGTTCCATGCTCAGCACAGAGCCTGATGTGGGGCTCAATCCCATGACCCTGGGATCGTGATCTGAGCCAAAATCGAGTTGGACGCTCAACCAACTGAGCCACCCAGACACCCCCAATTTCCTTTTTTATGAAATATCATGATATCTGTTACTAGTTCAAAGCATTTGATTAAATTTGTGCATTTTTGAATACATTAGGAATGATTTCAGCTGCAAGAAATAGAATATCCAATTAGCAGTGGCTTAAGTATTACGGACATTTGATTATCTCATGTACAGGAAGTGGTGAGGTAGTTGCATGTTGACATACTGATTCAACAAAGACACAAAGCAGCCAGGTTCTTCTTGTCCTTCTGTTTACTATATTCAGTATGCTGACTTTTCCTTCTCAAGCTTGTGGTCTCATGATTGCAAAGTGGTTGATATGGGTCTCATACATCTTAATGGTATTTAAGACAAGAACAAGTGAAAGGTTCAATATCACTGAGCTTGCTCTTCCAACATTGTGCTTTTTATGGGGATACAAAACACTTCTCAAAAATGTCTAGCGTACTCGGCAATACAGTATCACGTAGCCACTCCTGGCTGTAATGAAAGCTGAGCAGTGTGTGTCCTGATTTGCTTATATTTAAGATTAAACCACCACAGCTAGGCACATTACTGTGTGCTCTATTAAAATAGAGATCTCATCAGTAAGGAAGAAGGGAGACATTGGAAGGACAATTAACAATGTCTACCGTAAGTATGTCTGACTCAAACCTATCCCTCAAGTTGTTCCTTACACTATATGAAGCATCATCAATTCTACTGAAGGGCAATAAATAGGTAGAATGGTAGAGTCAAGTCCTGGAGCCATAGGGAATAAACTCATCTTGTATTTGCTCAATCGTCACAAGATTTGAAAATGTCTCAGGGTAATAAGGACGACAGAAGTAGGGAGGAGAGATTGCTGAGGAAGGCAAGCATGGCCAGAGGAATCTACATGGTTGGAGAGAGCCTTTGACAATGGGTTGAACAGGAGGAGCTAGAGAGGCGAGTGGAGAACTCCAGGTAAAGAGTAGGGTGGAGGTAGGACGTACAAGGAGCTGCTTCACAGGGGAACACGAGTGCTCACTGGGGAATGAAGGGGGAAAGAGGGACACCTGGGGCCTGAGAGCAGAGGAGCAGAGTACCCAGCTGAACATACTGGAGATTCTTCATGAGGTAGACAGGAGCCCCACAGTTTCATAAGCAGAGCAATGACATGATGTAAGTAGTATTTTAGAAAGATTAATTTGGTGGTAGGGAACAGAAGGACCAGAGGGATCGGAGGAGAAGAGACTAGTTGGGAAGCTATTGCCATGTCCACGAGGTGATGGGGGCCTCAGTGAGAGCATTATCATTGGCAATAAAAATGTAGCAGAAAGTGTGGGGATACAAGACATTTTAACCTCATTTGAGGATACCCCCGATCAGAGAAAAAAAAAATAGACACAGTAATGAATGAAAAACATAGACCCTCATAAGTGGCAGTAGCCAAACATTTAATTGTCACAGTCCCCATTTCAATTGCTCATCTGGAAAAAAAAAGTTAATTTTAAATAATGAAGAAAACCATCAGGGGGTTCCACCAAAAGTAATTTTTTAAATCTCAAATCATCATTCCTCTAGTTAGTTACTCATGGCCTGGTTTCACAGAAATGGGCTGCAGGCATTACAGGAAATGAAGTTTTATTATAGGAAGAGCCAAGACTTCTCTACTTTCACCACTCAAAGGGCATCTGGGTTCCCCACCCAAGAGGAGGCATTGTGCATGGGGAGGTGGGGAGCAGACAAGGGCCTTGCCTGGGTGGCCTGCGTGGATGTGAGAAACAATCAAAGCTCACATGGAAGCTGAGAAAGCATAGCCCTTTCAACCAAAGATTCTAAGGATGGGTAAGGCCAAGGAGGCCTGGCAGAATCACCACTCCCAGAGAGCCGACGGCCTGCGATGGCCTGCAAGCCGCTGTTAGTTGGATACTCTGTTATTTGCAGGCAAAAACATTCTTAATGCGACAGCTTCTGCTCGTCTTCTCCCACTAAATTCACACCACAGCTCCAGGGGCCTGGAGCAGAGGACACTCTCCAGAGATATGTTGGGTAAGTGCATAAATGAATAAGTGACAGGCATCTTCATTATTTCCATTACGGGTAGTGAGTAAACTGTGGCCTCTGGAACCAGACTACTGTCCAAGTTGTCACTCTGCCCCTTAACCACTCAGAGACCCGAGGCTTCTTTTTGCCAGTTTTCTCAACTGTAAAATTATAGTAGCTCATACTTTGTAGATATGTTTCAAGGACTCAGTGAGATCATGACTGTAAAGTGCTTAGCTCAATGCCTGGTACAGGGTTAGCACCCAATAAATGTTATCACTGGTGTTTTTTACAGATGAGGAAACAGTCATCCAAAAGCCTAGAGAATTGGCCCAAGGTCTCACAGATAAATGCTGTGCATGCTTATTTTCACAGACATATCTTTTCTGAGCAGTGTGTCAACAAGTCAGCAAATATTTATTAAGTGACCGTGAGGTACAGAGTTCTGAACTAAACATTCAGAATTTATGCTCAAGGATGGGTATAGTTCCTACTTTAGTGGAATTTACTATCTGACAAGGATGTTTAGTTTTTCATGGTCAGCCCGGCTTCACACAAGGCTGGCCTTACAGATAAAAGAGAAAGAAGCCTCTGTGGTACTATTTGGAGGGTCCTAAGAAGGTCACTGTAACAACATACATCAATTGGCATTGGGGATAAACTCAACACAACAGCTTTGTATTGGCCCAAGTTTTGACTTCTGGAGAGTGGATTCACCAAATCAACTCATCTTTCCCCTTCTTCCTTTGCAATTCCTCTACAGATAAAATAGTTTCCCTGAGGCCTTTAACTGATGCCTGAAATGTCTCCAGCCAGTGCTAGTCCTAGGAGCGAAGCATTGCTTCTTAGCTAGTAATCTTTGAAATTGCAATTATCCCTGGGAAAGAATGGCTGAAGTCCATGACATATATTTTTAATAAACAAATGTATGTGTGTGTGTGTGTGTGTGTGTGTATTTCTCTTATGTCAACTGAATTTCCCTGAAGAGAAGGGCAAAGTTGCCTCTCAGATAGCTAAGATAGCTTGGTCCTTGGGATAGTGTGTTATTCCACACTAACACAGAGTAGAAGGAAGGAACAAGAGGCAGTATGGATGCCAGATACCCTGTGGGAAGGGCCTGCTCTCTACTCACCTTTCTTCCAATGGAACATGAGCCTCTACCCTCTCTACAAGCCTTCTGCTTTGCTCTACCACTGCTGCCATGCTTTGCCCCACCGCTGCCACCGTGTTTTGCCCGTTGGAGCTACACACCACACAACCAAGTGGCAGTGTAGGAGAAGTCTTCCCAGGAGCCAGCCTGCTTCCTTGCAAATCTGAACACAAGCGCAAGGCCCCCTTCATTCCAAAAGCTCTTCTAAAAATCACTCAGTAGAAACTGTCAGGGTGATCAAAGCATGCCTACGTGGGGACATCATAAAAGTCTCAGAACTTTACAAAATTCTTACAAGCTATGGATCCCAAACCCTTCCTGTTTTCATCTTCTTGAGGGTAAGCTCATCAAATAAACCCTCTCCTCTGACCCTACTTGGCACAAGGCAAACATGTGTTTCCTCTTCCATGATGTCCTTCACTGAAGAAGCCAGTCTAAGATGGGAGACAGGACCCTGCCTTGTGGTCTCAGACGAAATTTGCTCTGAGCATCTGCAGAATGATGACACCTCAACACAAGGCCACTGTACTTCCTGGAGCCTGTGTCCCCTCAGACATTTCCTTGGTGGATACATAGGTAGGAAGGGCCAAATCCTGGCAGTCTGGTGCAGGGCCACACTCAGCCCTGATAAGTTAGTTCACATGTAGTTTTCCATGATTGGCAATGAGTTTTAAAATATTTCCCCTCCCAGGAGCGCCAGGGTGGCTCAGTTGGTTAAGCAACCAACTCTTGATTTTGGCTCAGGTCATGATCTCATGGTTCGTGAGTTTGAGCCCCACATTAGTCTCTGCACTCACAGCACAGAGCCTGCTTCAGATCCTCTGTCTCCTCCTCTCTCTCTGCCTCTTCCCCACTCACGCATACTCTCTCTCTCTTTCCCTCAAAAATCAATCAATCAATCAATCAATAAATGTATGTTAAAATATTTCCCCTCCCAAAAGAAGTTGTATTTCTGAGCATCATTTTTTAACGTATTTTTTAAAAATTCTCTACTGACAGACTTTCTATAAATGTGGGCTAACTTGAGGGAAAGGTTTGTGCAGGCCAAGAGACCGGCACAATTGGCAATCTGTTCCACTATGCAAAGACCAGCTCTCGTAGGTGCCCCAGAGTGGCATGAAATGCCTGCCAGGCACTGTCTAAGTGGATTGTACCAAAGGGCAACCCACCAAACAGCCTGACTGGAGGAAAAGAGGCACAGTGGAGACATAGGAGAAGCACCTGCTCCCACCTTTGGGGAAGCAATCACCTGGTTGGCCGTGGAGAAGTGATACATGCCAGCCCTTCCTGTCAATGGCTATGCCATGGTCGGGAACATGAGCTTCCACTGAGCCTGTCTCCAGGTTGCCAAAAGCCTGCACCTGACAAGCAACCAGGGGTGAGTCGTTCTGAAAGAAAATGAGAGTGAAAAGGAGAGTCTGCATTTGAGAACAAGTCCTGGCCCAGTTAGTCCTTTGAGAACAAGGACCTGGTAAATGGCTCCTGCCTACAAAAGACAGAAGGAGAGACAAAATTCTGGCCCCACAGTCTCCTTGGTGGGGTCTAAAGGTCTGCCGCCATTCTGATTCTGTAATACCTCTGCCAGCATTGGCTCTGTAGGAAAAAATTGCATTTGAGAAAAATGGGCACAATAAAATCAGAATGTGTGCCTTTAAGGAAGAGTCCCCCAGATAAGTATTGCTAAAGTTCCAAATATATAGCCCATAAAACACAGAGGATATTTGTACCGTGGCTAAGGTTCAACACTGATCATCACTAAATGATCACTGCTAACAAATCAACATGTGACATTAGCCAGAAGAGCTATTGGATGTTAAAAGAGACTCAAAAATCCCAGGAAACAGCCACTTAATGAGCTAACAGTTTAATTTAAAGTGTCACTCACAGGAAATACACAATAGCATTACTAAAGTTGCAACAATGTAGCGATTTACAGTTCATTCACATTTCACATTAGACATCCCCTCCTTCCATCTAATATTGACAATTACCTGTAAAATACACAATAACAACCATTTTTTGAGCATTTCTAGCCTGCCAGCCACTGTGCCATGAGCTTTAAAAGCATTCTGTGATTTAACTATAGCAGTGAACTTGCTTTTTACCAAATACTGTTGTAAACATTTTATATGTATTAACATCTTATCCCTCACAAAAACCACATGAGGTAAGTACTATTATTATCACATTGTATAGATGAGAAAACTGAGGCACAGCTAGGTTAAACTATTCACCTAGGGTTATATATCTAAGTAAGAGGCTGACCAAGAATTCAAACCCAAACCCTCTGTTTCTAAGTTATATTCTCAACTCTTACCTCATAATTGCATCTTCAACATATCTCCATGAACTACATATTGCAATTAGTCTCTTTGTAAAAGTAACAAAGGTGAGGCTTGGAATGATTAAGTAATTTCTCTAATCGTATAGCCAGAAAGTGGCAGAGCCTGGACTTGAATTCAGGCCTTTCTGGCACCAAAGCCTAGGGGCCAGAAGATTATATTACTACTTGTATCCATTGCAGTTCATTGGCTGTGAGCATGTAAACATTCTTCCTACTCAAATATCAGGTCAATATATTTAAATGGTTGTTGGATGCTAGATACTGTGTTTGGCATCAAAGATTGATGATGATCCTTTCCTTCAAGGAGCTTACACTCTATTCGTGGAAGTACTGACACTGAAGAAGTCATTCAAGTACATAGAGAGGCTTAAAGAATGGCCTCCTCCCCATGCTCTTTGTCACCCGCAAAGACTCTGTGACTGATGGCTGTAGCTATAGGTGTAAAACTCACTGACTGTGTCCCTTTCTCCATCAAAAGTATCTCTGAAAACGAATCGATGTTTTTGTGGATGCTAAGTACCAAATTCTCTAATCCGTCCCATGGTGGTTGAAGCTATTGTCAACATTATTTTTAACGTGGGCTCCTTTTCTTCTGCCCATAGTGTGCGAAGGTCCCCACTCTGGCCTTTTTGCTTAGAGCTTCTCGGGTCCTTGAGTTGTGCTGAGTAAGGCATCACTTCGAGAAGCAACTATGCTCAAAGACCTCAACAATAGTACTGAGGGACATTAACAAGACATCTAAGGAGACCAACTTATTGATAGCGTCAAAAATTGGTAACCTTCCTGAATGGGCCACTTACTGGCCATGCGATCTCTGATTACTCAACTTATGTATCTCAGTCTCTCTTGTATTGTGTCCCTAGCAATAGGATTTTTTACTGGAGTTTTCATGACAAATAAGTTAATACATACAAAGAGCACTTAGAACAGTGTTTGGCTGGTTGGTGCTGAATAGATGTTAGCTGCTGCTGCTGCTTTCCCTTCCCCTCCTTGTCCTTGTCCTTTTGTCCTTGTCTTTGTCCTTCTTCTTTGTCTTCCTCCTCCTCTTCCTCCTCCCCTTCCCTTTCTCCTTCCTCCTCTTCCTCCTCCTCCCCTCCTTTCCTCCTTCTCTTCTTCTTCCTTCTCTTTTCCTCCTCTACTTTCTTGTTGTTGTGGTTGTTTTATTACTATCAAATTCATTATATGCTAGGAGTTTCCTTTGTCTTAAGAATTGGTAATACACTAGTAGTACTAAGTGCTTGAAGTAGAGAAGGAACATGCTGGTCCTCTTAATTTTATTTTCATCAACTCTTAACATATCCAAGAAACATTTAACTTAAAAATATTTTTATGCTCTACATGGTATAAGTAATCATTGGTATGAATAAGATTTTAACTATATTCCGCAATGCCTTAGTGTTGTAAGTGTATCTAAAGGCACTTCTGAGGGGCACCTGGGTGGCTCAGTCAGTTAAGCGTCCAACTTCAGCTCAGGTCATGATCTTGTGGTTCATGAGTTTGAGCCCCGCATTGGGCTCTGTGCTGACAGCTCAGAGCCTGGAGCTGCTTCGGATTCTGTGTCTCCCTCTCTCTCTGCTCCTCCCCCATTCGCTCTCTGTCTCTGCCTCTCTCAAAAATAAATAAACATTAAAAAAAAATTTTTTAAAGGACTCCTGAACTCTATTTGGTTTGTGAAAGTATAATCTTAACAACAACAACAAAAACAGAGAAATTCAAACTTGCCAAGGGGCAAAAGAATAAAATAAATGGCCTGTATTTTATTTAAAATTCTATATTCCCATGAATCTTATAAAGTTAGAAAAAAATGGGCTGGCATTGTGGTTGCTGGCATTGTTGAGTACACTGATACATTCTGGAAGTGGCCAGAAAAGTTTAAAGTCACTCAGCAGTATCTATCAATCTCTGTTCAAGAAGTGCTCAAAATTAGCTGCTATACAGTTTTGAAGTAGATATTTGTCCTTCATCCTGTCACTAAAGCCTTTGTTTTTGGTCACCACATCTTTACTGAAAAGCCTCTAGTTCTTATTGACTTACATTAACCTTAGCTATTACTTCATCTCCCTCCCCCCAAACGACCATGACTCCAGACTGCGTTCTAAACCACAAACCCATTGCTTCACATCATGAAAAATGTTCTCTATTATTACAACCTGTGGTAAGAGAGAGGTTTTAATATCATCTTGATATGATAGCATCTGATAAAGATGCCATTATCATGTATCAATTCTCGAAACAACGAATGTGTGATCGTTGTGGCTCTTTTGTTTTCTAAATTAATTGAATGGCATAAAGGACTACAATATTGAACTCTAAATCAAAAAGAAGTATCTCTAAGAGGTTAGTTATAGCACACTTTCTGGTAACAGGAAGCCTAAAAAGAAATAAGTGACGAACGTCTACGAGGCCAGAATGAACTTCACTGAATGCATTCCCACAAAGGAGCAAAAAAAGGGGGAGGGAGGTAGAAAGAAGAATATATCACTTATCTATAGCTTAGTAACAAATTTTTCCAAGATTAAATCACTTAAAACGATGGGTCCAAGACAAGGGTGTGGCTAGTGACACTGTACTTAATGACCCCAAGTGAGTTTCTCCTTAAGTTTTGTATCCTATGCACCTGGCTCTCTAAAACAACTAAAAATATTTATAAACTCTCATGGTTTCAGTGGGTCAGAAGCTTGGGTGAAAGTCAGCTAAATGTCCCATGAAGTTGACATCAGGGTGGTCTTCTGAAGGCTTAATTAAGACTGGAGGAGCTGCTTCCAATGTGGCTCACTCACCCTGCTGACGAGTTGGTGATGGCTCCTGGCAGGAGGCTTCAGTTCTCTGTATATGGGCCTCTCACAAGCTACTTGAGTGTCCTCATAACATGGCGGCTGACTTCCCCCAGACCGAGTGAGACAAGAGGAAGGAAGATGAAAGCCACAATGTCTTTTACCATCTACTCTCAGAAATTACACACCTTCATTTCCACCATATTCGATTGGTCACATAGACCAACCCTACTACAACATAAGAGGAGATTACACAAAGGTCTGAATAACAAATAGTTGGGAGCCATTTTGAAGGCTGGCTACTACAAAGACAGAGGAAAAGGAGAGAAAGGGAAGTAAAAATGCTTAACTGAGAATCTGATTTTCTACAGATGACTTTGACTTGAACTTTTGGATAAGAAATGAGTCGAAATAGCAAATTGTAGAGGAGAACTAAGACTGGCTGTATTATTGGGGAATCCAACATTTTACTCAGCAGCTATGTGTATGTGTGAGGAGTGCCAATTGGCGGGAGAGCTGAACATGAAGACTTCATCCCAGACACAGCCTTTCCACTGAGTGTGTCCATCTAGTAAGGAGACTAATCCATAAAATTCCATCTTTTGCTCGCGGTGGGGTGCTGAATGATTTGGCCCATAGAGGGGATATAATAACTGCTGTTAAAGATAGGTCATTCCAGGGGCGCCTGGGTGGCGCAGTCGGTTAAACGTCCGACTTCAGCCAGGTCACGATCTCGCGGTCCGGGAGTTTGAGCCCCGCGTCAGGCTCTGGGCTGATGGCTCAGAGCCTGGAGCCCGTTTCCGATTCTGTGTCTCCCTCTCTCTCTGCCCCTCCCCCGTTCATGCTCTGTCTCTCTCTGTCCCAAAAATAAATAAACGTTGAAAAAAAAAAAAAGGTCATTCCATTAGCATGGCTTTGTTCACAAGCTGTGGGGCTTCATTTATTCACTCCTGGGTGATCTTTGCATAAGACCAGTCTCTGTGACTGAATGACATATAATTGTTCATCCGTGTTCTTTGCTTAAGTTGCCACAAATAAGTATGACAAAGTTTCCTATTCCTCAAAAGATTGATGTGAATATTCCTAAAAAGTAGCCCTTTTTGATTTTTCGATTTGACATTGACTTTCTTTCTGTCAGTGTGGAGGGCACAGGCAGGCAGATGGTCCTATTCTCTTTATTTTTAGCGGCCAACGTCTCACTCTCAAACACCAAACTTCCCAGAAATCACATCACACCTTCTGCTGAACCAAAACCCTGAAGTTAACGCGTGGGTCTTTCTTTCCATCCAAGAGTGCAATGATTTTTTTTTTATTGCAGAGAATGCTTTACCCTCGAGACTTCATCCCTTAAGACTCACCACGGCCTAACACTCCTGCCCTCCTCCTCTACTGAGTAGTCTCTTGCCCTCCTGACGGGATCTACCCTCATACCTAGCACTGTCCCCTGGCTGATGCTCCTTGAAAGCCCTCCATAGGAATGGAGGGCATGTGTCTGTCTTTAATCCTGAGATTGTCCATCAGAATGAAGAGTCAGTGTGCAGATGCCCCTCACTGCTCTTTTGTCCCTGTGTCTTATCATGGCTCTCCAGCAGGGCCCTTGATTTCCACACCTCACTGGGGGTGTCTGGGCTACTTTTTAGCTTGCATCTCTGTTTGCAAAGATACATATCCAATTTCGCACACAATGAAAGAATAACAACAACATGAATTACAAATGTTATGATGCATTATGCTTTGATTAAATAAGAAATGTGATCGGCTGAGCCCAGAAGGATAGAACTAGAATCCCGTCAAGAGAAAAGATGAATGAACAGAGCTACAGTGACATCTGCTGGTCCCTCCCATAGACCTGGGTTAAGTATCACCAGAAATGGGTGGTGAAAGGAAATCAAAATGATGATAATCTCATGCTTAAAATAAATCCTTAAAATGTGCTTTTATGTAAAGATGTATTAAGTTCCACTGATTTAATTGGTATGTCACGAATGAGAAAACAAAAGTCTTTGGAGTAAAAGGTGAAGATTATTTACTTTGCAACTGTTCAGAAGAGGAATGGAAAAGACCACTCCTGGCATCATTTCCGAACACAATCGCCCACACCGCCCATTCCAGCGGACAGACACGGTAATCAGGAAAAGTGTTCACTGGTAAGTGTTCACAGTGCAAGAGTTCTACTCAAAAAGTGTCGCTGAGTCTTCAAATATTGGCTTCCTCTTCAGATGTTCCAGGAGAAGCCGAGGTTCCAGGACATACAAATCGCCCTGCCTGCCCAGGATGTTCAACGTCTTGTACAGTTTCTCTGTAAAGAAATGTCTACTGCTGCGATGCTAAGTCACATTAGAAAAACATTAAGATGTAATCAGGCCCTCCCTGGGGGCCAGGGCTTCAGTGGGATCAATGTTTTGCCACCCTGTTGGCTTCCGTTCGGGCAAATCTTCAATTATCAATGTTCACTGCCTTCGCTGCCAAAAAATGAAGTGAGATGCTGCTCTGGGGTTCAGCATCCTGAGCACAGAATGCCCGAGGCTGCCTCCCTGGAGCCCAAGCAGTCTCAGTGCAGCGTTCCCTTGAGCATTTCTCGGCCAGTGTCTTTTGTAGAAAGGGCAGGGTTTTTGTTGGACCCCCAAAGCAGTGTCACAAAGGGAGCTGTCATCTGGACTCCAGATAATGACCATTCTGTTTTCAATGAAACACAAACCCACATGGATAATTTTTTCCTAAATGCCTTCAGTGTATGGTGTCCACAACAATGGATTATAAAGCTCTCCAAACAGCATCACTTACCAAGAAATTAGTAGAGATTGCGTTTTCCAGAAATTATCAAAATTATTTTAAAATGGTCTGCATGTCTCTTAGCTTTGGGGGCCTGTGTGACAAAAGATGAGCATTGCATTAGGAACAAAGGAACTTTTCGCTTCTGTCTCACGCTTGGGCTGTGGGGCTGCTCTGAGTGGGGAGGCATGGCTGTCATCTTGCTGTGCTGAAAGCATCCTTAGCCCACATCTGAATAAAGGACAAAGAGACCCCCATCCAGGCAGCATGTGGGGATGTGCACATCTAACAATAACCATATATTGTGTGCAAGTACAAGTGTGGACAGTCTGCACTTCTTGGAAGCTAAGCTATCTGGGTTCCTTTTAATGACTCTGAGGGACAATGCATCACCTACAAGTCTAAAGCACATTCGATAAAACATCTTGGAGTCAGTGCCTGTGGAATTCATTTTCCAGAGACAGCCACACTAGGGGATTTGGTTTCTAAGTTTTTTTTCTCTTCTCTTCTCTTTTCTTTTCTTCTCTTTTCTTTTCTTTTCTTTTCTTCTTTTCTTTTCATGTGTGCATGTGTTTAAACTGCAAAGCTACTTCTCCCCCTCTGTAATCTTTCGGGTCTGGTTGAGTCTGCGTGATTCATCATTGTTTCAGCAGGTTTTCTACAAGGGAAGATTACTAAATTAATTGATTATTAATTGATTATCATAATAGTCCCATTCTATCTGCAGTGGTTCTGAAAGCAGGGTATGTCCCGGGTAGTTCTCAAAAGCCAGGGACTTGCAGACCCATAGCCAGGCTGGCACCTTCCTTCGGGACCTACTCATCTGGCTCTTCCAGTGCCACATCCATTATTCCCACAACGATGCTAAGGGAGGTGGTACTGGGCAAAACTGAGATGATCTTTCTTATTTTCTTCCCTTTGCAAGATGTTGACAATTTCTTTTTTCTCAGTAGCTCTGTCATGATGCCTGTTTGTGAGAAGAGGAGAAGTTCTTTTCCAGAATCCTTTTCCATTTTCCTCTGGCCACAGACTTCAGGCCCTGGAGGTCAGCAGGCTGTGGTCATGGCCCTATCAACTGAAAGATGGTTCGGCTTGTAACTCAAACTCTGTTGCTGCTAAAGAGCCACGTTGTCATGTTCATCCATTTAGCCCTGTCTTTGGTTACCAAACCCTTTACTGGGTGCCTTCTGTGTTTTGCTCTCTTGCTTAGGCCCTGGGGACACAGCAGTGCACAAAGGGTGCCCTCAGGCTAATGGGACAGAAAGACAACGGCCTGGACTGGAATAAGAGGGTGTCTGTCATTTGTGGTGTGGTAACACAGGAGACAGGGATAGCTTCCCAGACGAAGGAACATTTGAGCTGAATTTTAAAGGGGGTGGAATTGACTGGGTAACGAAGAAAGAGTACATTCCAGGCAGAGGAGCATCACAGAAGAATGAAACCACAGCTGAGTTCAAATAAACAGCTGCTCTCAAGTGGCCAGAGGAAAGGGTACACGTATGTGAGGTCTGGCAGTGGCGAGCAGGGTGTCAGGGAGCAGAGAACCCCGACACGTGGAGCTCATTGGTTCCTCAAAAGCGTAGCTTTATAGCTTGTTTCATTTTACATTTGTGGAGTGCCTACTGTGTACAGGGGACAGCCCCACAGGGTGTACTGGTGGGACTGAGAGAAAAGCCATCGCTGTTCTCAATACCAAGCACCCACTGAGTGCCCACTATACCCACGACTAACTGGTAGGTTCTGTCCTGTGGCTGTTCTATTTAATTCTCACAGCAAACATGCAAATTAAGTATTGTCTTCTCACTTCTACAAATGAGGAAGCAGGAGCCCTGAAAGGTAAAAATGACTTATCCAAGACCAAATATGTGGTGTGCAGCACAGCTGGGATTAGAACCACAAAGAAGTCAAAAGAAGTTTATGAGTCAAAGTTTCCAGTGACACAACACCACACAGGAGAGGAGAACCAGGAGGAAAAAAATGTAGAACTTTGGAAGTGATATTCCCCCTGGTCAAGCCAACATACCTCTTTGTACCATAAAGGAACTCTGAGCCCAGACTTTACAGAAATCCCCATGTGGACAGCCTCTAGGCAGGAGGACTTCCTAGAGATGGCTCCTCTGTGTCTCCTACTGCCCCTTCTCTACCTCCCCAAGCCTTCCCACCTTTTAACCACCTTCTCTTCTCCTGATGGAGCCCCTGCCTCTGACCTACCAGCCACTGGGCAAGACTAACCTCCTCTTGGGTCCCCTAAATTCCCACAGCCTGTAGCCTAGGTGACAATTCCTACCAATTCTCACTAGAAAGATTCATATTCAGGAAAAGAAAGGGAGAGAGAATTTTGGGATGACTCTCAACATTGGATTAAGCTTTCCTTTACAGAATACTTGTTTTATACCACTGCCTGATTACATTTTTTTTCTTCCAAGATTTTATTTAAATTCCTGTCGGTTAACATGTAGTGTAGTATTGGTTTCAGGAGTAGAATTTAATGATTCAGCCCTAACATATAATACCTAGTGCTCATCCCAACAAATGACCTTCTTAATGCCCATCACCCATTTAGCCCATCCCCCCACCCATATTCCAGAAATCCTTAGTTTGTTCTCTGTAGTTAAGAGTCTCTTATGGTTTGCCTCCCTCTGTTTTTATCTTATTTTATTTTTCCTTCCCTGCCCCTGATTACTTTTCAAAATACTAAAATCCTTAAGTAAACAATTGCCCTGTTAAGGTTAGTGTCCTGCCAGTAGCCCCCAACAGGCTTATAAATTCTACTTCTATCTCCACCACCCCACTTTTCAACCTTCTCTTGACACCAGAAGGTCCAATAACCAATCCCCTAATTCTTGGGTCATAGCCTCCTCTACAAGGGGAGAAGTGTACTTTCACTAACACAGAAAGCAGAGTAAAGGAAAAGATAAGGACTTCTTAAAACAACTCAAAGTGGCAAAGTCTACTTAGAATGTTTTATAAAGTAGAGATATCCAAGAAATAGAATGTTTCAACAAAAGTTTAAATGTAATGAACACATGAAAAAAGTCCAAGGAAAAGAAGGCTGTGGAAACAGTTATGAAAGGGTCAAGGTAATATTCAGGGAGTATGGCTGGATGTTACTAGAACACTACAGGCCTTATTTATTAACGCCTGGATTCCCCCGGTTAAATCTCCCTGTGCCTGATCTTTGCACTCTGAACCCAACTAGACAAGGTCAGACCTTAACGCTTTGTCTGGTGCTCCATTGTTTCAGATAGTGTGTTGTGTGTTTGCTCAGAGCATCTTTGGTCTTGGAGTTCTCCAGTATTCATATAACACTGTGTTTCTGAATCTGTAATACTTCACATCACAGAGGGAACTAGAAAAGGAAGATGCTGAAGGGGACATGAAGGGAGAACAAGACAGGAGACTTTGTCAGGAGTTTTAAACTTTCCTATTGAGTTAGAAGAAGCCCCTGGGAGTAGATGCTTTAGATGTTTGGTCCTTCTGGGCTCACTGTTGCCGTAGAGAAGAAAGGGCATGATGATTTAAAAGTGGTCGGGACACACGAGGGACTCAGAGAGACGACTGGAGGAAGGTGTCTGTCTCACAATTGCTCTTTTATGTGGGCATTAAGGCTGTGACCGATATTGTCATCATTTACAGGATATATTTCCTTCAGAGAAGCATGAGAAATCTTGGCTTTTGACTGTACAAAGAGAAAACTTTCCAGCTTTTACCTAAAATCCTTTATCCCATGATTCACAGCATTAAGAAAGGACTTAGGCACTCAGGGGAAGGGATTTTGAATTCATGCTACACTCCTGGTTTGCCCTGTAAATTTTGGCAGGTTTCCTTACAGCACTGGTTTTACAATATTAACCATTTGCAGCCAGAGCCCAACTGATACGGAAAGTCGTAAGTACTGAGGTGGTAAGCACGTCTGTGGCATTGTTCTGTTAAGCCATCCAAATGTTAGACAAGACACTTTAATGTAGGAATCCCAACATTTAACACGTGACACTTTTTTTTACTTCTCTGAAGCACAAGACCCCGAAGTCACTGGAGGTATTGACAGTGACAAGGAGGAAATGAGATGAATAAATAATCCCCTGTGACTAATTAACTGTCCTAGGAGACTGTGTTGAAGTTTTCTCTTAGGTCCCCTCCCCTACCATGAATGCCAGAGTCAGTGGGAAGGGGAGTGTGTGATGGGTTTCCAACTCTGTGAACATCAGTGGAGCCAGCCTCAGAGTCTGCCCAGCTTAGCACTTATGATGGTATTTGGCACATATCAGGTACCCCTTATGGGCTGAAGCGTATCCCCCCCAATTTTATATATTGAAATCCTAACCTCCTGTACTTCAGAATGTGACTGTTTCTGGAGATCGGGCCTCTGGAGAGATAATTAAGTTGAAATGAGGTCATTACGGTGGGCCCTAATCCAATCTGAATGTCGTCCTTGTAAGAAGAGGAAATTAGGACACAGACACACACACACACACACAGAGGGAATACCATGTGAAGACAGTGGGAGAAGATGGCTACAAGCAAAGCAGGAAAGCCTCAGAAGAAACCATCCTGCCAATAGCTTGATCTTGGACTTTTAGACTCCAGAACTGTAGGGAAATAAATTTCTGCTGTTTAAGCCATCTAGTCTGTGATAGTTTGTGATGGCAGTCCCAGAAAACTAATATTGTACCCATAATTGTGTGCTAAATGGAAAAAAAATCAATCTATAAATGACTCGTAGGAAGCCTGAAATCTGTAGACATTGTGGTGAATAACTGACACTATAAAGTATGGCTAAGGGTCTAGCATTAACTCTTCTGCTCATGACTCATATCCTCAGGCAAGTTTGCAAAACTCTTTGAGCACCACATCACTTTTTTGTGAAATAAGGATAATGATACTTAATTATATCCTCTATATTTATGGAAGAAATCCTCCAATATGTACGGGGCACATAAAGATGAATGACATCGGTATGACCGAAAGCATGGTGCCAAGAAGGGCAAGACAGGCTCAAAGAACAGTAAGTAGTTAGGTGTGACTGGCGAGCATCACCAAGAATGGCAGAACGTGAGACAGGAAACGTAGCTTGGTATCAATTTATAAATGGTCAGGCTGCCTAGGTTTTATTCTATTAGACACTGGAGATCACAGAAGGTTTTTAAGCAAGAGAGGACATAAACGGATCTGTCTTTTGAAAAGTATACCTTGAAAGCAGTGTGGTGAGTAGATGTGATGGGAAACATTTGGTAACAGATGACAAGTATGTATGCTATTATAATAGTTCATGTACTTGATAAACCCCAGGGTGTTGGAAGGATTGAAGTGGATAATCTATATGAACCCACTCGTTAAATAATAATACTAATAGTTGTGATTATTTTTGAGAGGGAGACGATTTAAGGCCAGACTTTGTCAATACATGTCAATGCTAATGAAATTCTCAGAGTGGTTGTGAGAAATTAGTTAATGTTATAACAAGTATGTGATACCAGGTAATTTTCTTAGTTGCAGATCCCTTCACTTAACATCAAAATAACCACTCACTTAGATATAACAGCCAACCAGTTTGAAGAAAGAAGTAGAGAGTTTCATCAAAGCGCCTTTTCGATTCATTTCTACCCAATTTCAATCATCACCATAACTTAGTTATTTTTGGTGGCAATAAGAGCAAGTATGCTGGTGCATTTAGCAGGATAACCCAAGGGTTTAAATTCCACAGGTATTGGGGTTGGAAATCCATAGATTATGAAATATAAATAGCATTAAGTTATAGAAATTGGATAATATACTTTGCTTACCAACATGCTCCCCTCTTTGTCCGTATGCTCTACCCCAACTGCATAGCAGAATTCCATGCTACCTCTTCTGTGCTCCCAAAGCCCTTCATTTGGTACTGCATGAATCACACTGCACGAAGGAATATGCATAAGCCTCTGTTTCCATTGCTAGATCACAAGCTCCCTGTCTTCTTCATCGTGGGCTCCCCAGAGCCTAGCACAAGGCCTGCCTGGCCATAGTATAGGCTCAATATTCAGTCATGAATTGCTTTAAGGATACTCCCAGGATGGTGTGTGTGTGTGTGTGTGTGTGTGTGTGTGTGTGTGTATTTCTGTTATAAACTCAGAGTGATAAAGTGACGTGGGTTCTGCTTGATGGCCTGTTCCGCAAAGTAGATCTCTTCTTAATGTAAAAACTGCAGTGAACGTGCTGACATATGCCAGTTCAAGTACACAGGCAAAGACTGTGTCTCGG
This sequence comes from Lynx canadensis, assembly GCF_007474595.2. Lineage (NCBI taxonomy): Eukaryota > Metazoa > Chordata > Mammalia > Carnivora > Felidae > Lynx > Lynx canadensis. The sequence continues at coordinate 47,124,807 of NC_044314.2, forward strand.
TAGTCAGCCTTGGTGAACTCAGCTCTCTTTGAATGCAAGTGTTTGATTCATAAGTGCTTATCCCGCTCTATTGCCTGAGTGCAGATAATGTTTATTTGTTTGACTTACACAGGACTAGTGTGTATACATCTCCCATGCAGAATCTCATTTTACCAAGACAGAAAGTGGTTTAATGCACATCTTGTATTTTTGACACCTAAATAATCCAGTTATCATCTTGACATGGAAATTGGAATGTCTTCATTCTAGTGGCCTGATACACTCAAGTTAAAATACATATACCAACTCTTTCAAAACATGATGTGTTCTACAAATATCAAAACTTCTTCACTGTGTTTCAAACAGTGCAGTCAAGACAGTCCATTATACAGGGATTGGGAAATAAACACCTTTTTTTTCCTCTGTGCTTTTCTTCAGTTGACTAAGCAAGTACCAATTAAAAGACCAGGTACTCTGATGACTAATGTTATTGTGGACAGCACACATACTCAGTACACAGACTTGCTATCATTTACTACCTTGTTTTTATTGGGTATTAATAAAACCTCAGCATACTTTAAAAAGTGTTTTCTTATTCTTCCACTTGCTTAAATCATACTTAATGTTGAGAGATTTTAAAAAGCATCCTATTTCAATTACAACTGAGTTTTTGAGAACTTATCATTGGCAAGACGTCATACTAGGTACTTAAAACATACCATCTCCCTATAATCCTCCCCAGCCCTACAAGGTAAATATTATTTTTTCTCTTCTGTTTACAGATGCAGAAATCGAAGCTGAGCCACTTTCTGTCATCAGTGGAGTGGAGATAAGAGACTGTAACTTTCTGATCTGTGTCTGGCTTGAGGCACCGTACTATATTGTCCCAGCCTTTTGAGGTAGCACACAATCCTCTCTGTCTTTCAGCTTCAATCTGAAGTTCGTCTTCTCACTGAAAGTCTGCAATTCTCCCCGGCATGAATTGGGAACTCCATATATGTCAATGAATGACTAATATAGTGCTAATCACTAACTGTAGGTCCACAGGGGAAGATTCAGAAATAGCAGAGATAAGAATATTTTTGCACCTGTCTAACAATAGCATCAACAATGGTAATAAAGATAATAACATTTAGTTCACTGGTGGAGAAAATATTATCAACTAATCTCCACACATGCGATCAAATTAAGGCAATTGGTGGGCTTAAGGTAGCAGTTGTAATATACTCACATGGTAGCATGCTAAGGCCCAACAAATATCATGAGACTTCTCAAGCAATATCAAGGGATCATGACAAAACCTTGGATAAATCATTCCAAAGCTATTACAGCGAGACTCACTCTGCCATATGGAAAAAGTGGTTAGGGAACAATTAACTTCCACAATGTATATTGCCCCTGGAAACAAAACTGGGTTAAGCCAAGATGACAAGGCTGACCGCAACCTCTATAAATTAGTCAGTAACAACAGGCATAGTTTGAAACCATAAAAAATACAAAAAATAAAAAAAGAAAGAAAGAAAAAAAAAATGCAAGCCATGAAATCATTTATAAAAGGCTCAACAACAAATTCTAAAGTAGGCACTCCACGCACCTCTTTTCTACTTAACTTGTCATTTATAGCACAAGTGAAGCAAATGTTTGATGAGTGTGGGGGTTCTGGTGTAGTGAACCAAGATAGGGTAATTGTCACTAAAATTATTGCAAGTCGTTTAATAAAAGAAGCCTTGTTTACGAAGTGCAGAAGATGTAAAGCAAGTGAACATAAGTGGAGACACAAGGAGGCTGCTAAGACGATAAATCATTGACCAGCCCTAAAAGGCAAGTACATAGTGGAATTAACACAGAGTTCAGTTAAGACCATAAACCAAGTAACTGTGATATTTAAAACACAACATACACTGAGAGAGAACCAAAGTCAAAACCCAGCAATTCCTGCCCAAAACACCAACAGTTTGCTACATGTTCAAACCCATAAGGTAAATGGGCAGAAGAGGAAGGCATGTGTGTTTTGAAGAACAGCTCACGTATCTCCACAGCTGAGGGTTTAATAAAACCCGGTTTATGTGGGGCGCCTGGGTGGCGCAGTCGGTTAAGCGTCCGACTTCAGCCAGGTCAAGATCTCGCGGTCCGTGAGTTCGAGCCCCGCGTCAGGCTCTGGGCTGATGGCTCGGAGCCTGGAGCCTGTTTCCGATTCTGTGTCTCCCTCTCTCTCTGCCCCTCCCCCGTTCATGCTCTGTCTCTCTCTGTCCCAAAAATAAATAAAAAACAAACAAACAAACAAAAACCAGGTTTATGTTACCCTTTAGGGACAATTCAGAAAATGGTGCCATTGGATTTCCATTCTAACCATAAATTAACTTAAGGATTTACACATGAATATGAAGATTCAGTCAGTATAATGATTACACACAATCTTTCTAAGAATTTCATAGCATTATTTTTAAGAAAATGTCTTGCTTATTTAAGTACCTTCCTATTTTTTTTTTTAATTTTTTTTTTTCAACGTTTATTTATTTTTGGGACAGAGAGAGACAGAGCATGAACGGGGGAGGGGCAGAGAGAGAGAGACACACAGAATGGGAAACAGGCTCCAGGCTCTGAGCCATCAGCCCAGAGCCCGACGCGGGGCTCGAACTCACGGACCGCGAGATCGTGACCTGGCTGAAGTCGGACGCTTAACCGACTGCGCCACCCAGGCGCCCCTAGTACCTTCCTATTTTTTAGGTAAATTTATTTTTACAGTAATTGCAGTTTTTATTCTTATTGCAGAGGAGGAAATGGAAGCTCCAGAGAAGTAAACTAGCGTGTCTAAGATAACACAGGGTGTCTGTGGTAGAACCGAGATTAGAACACAGGATTTTTGACTTCTAGAGCTCTTTCTTCTCATGTAATCAGCCCTCTAAGTTTAAAAGTGATATGAAATATAAAATATCTGTTGATTTTAAGAAAAACATGTATCCAAGTTGGGAGATACATTTAAATCCCATTAAACTAACTGAAAAATTCATGAGCGATACATGGATAATTTGTTTCTTATTAAAACATTAAACTTGTAGAGAATATTTAGCTGTTCAAATGTCAAGTAACAGGATAGCTATAGTAAGTTAATTAGGTACCAATTCATTGCTAAAGATATTTAATTGACATTTAATAAGCATATTAAATACCAATTAACCAACTATATTTAGTGCTAACTATATTTAGTCAAAGCTGTTTTGTTAATTGCTTGCTCAGTGCCTTAGTATCTATGGTCAATAGATTATAACCCAATTAAATATATACATTAATGTGTTTTCATATATGTCTCCCCAGTGGGAAGTGTAGCCCGGGTGCTCATGTGTGGGTTTAGCCATCATCACCCATCTCAGTGAAGAAAACATCCAGCAAGCTGTTCCAGCTCATGAAAGACCCTCTACAGAGAAAAAAGTCAGACAGTACATGATGACAAAGATATGGTATACTCTGTCACTGTCAGACTCAGAGATATGAAGGAATTAACAGGTTCTGGTGACAGGGGACACCGGGCTCTGTGGGGCAGAGCTCGCAGCCCCTTTGAGACCTCTGCAGAGGGACTTTCTTGATTCTGGAGCCACAGCCATGTTTGGCTAGCATTCTTTTGGACTACTTGCTGAATAATGTTGTCAGTCACATGCTATAGAACTCTTATTGTGTATGCTGGTCACAACACATTCCTGCAGACATGATGCTTGCAGCACAACAGAGAAGAGACACGTGAAAAGAGACCAGGGACCAGAGCACATTAACCTTGGCCTCTCTTCCCTGACCCCATGAAAGCATTTAATGTGTAAGTAGGTCCTGACATTGGGAACCCTTCCCAAGGTTTGATATGCAGAAGTGCTGAACAGTGGTGTGAATCCATTACTCAGGAGGTTGAAGGGCAAGGCTGATGGTCACTCAGACTACTCCTGCAGGCAAGATGCACCCAAATAAGTCTAGTCTCTACATGGAGAGGCCATGTAATAAACATTTCCTAAATGAAGGTGAATGAATATTGTAGAAGTCAATACAATCTTGAAGCTGAGGGTGGGGGGGCTTTCCATTATCATTATTTTTATTAATAATAATATTATAATTCCATATTATTGTCAGAATAAGCAATGGGGTGCCTTGGTGGCTCAGTCGGTTAAGCATCCGATTTCGGCTAGGGTCATGATCTCATGGTTTGTGAGTTTGAGCCCCATGTTGGGCTCTGTGCTGATGGCTCAGAGCCTGAAGTCTGCTTCAGATTCTGTGTCTCCCCCTCTCTCTCCCCCCTCCCATGTTTATGCTCTGTTTCTCTCTCTCAATAATAATTAAATGTTAATTTTTTTTTTTTTATAAAAAAGAATAGTCAAGTCATTGTAGCCAATGGGATCACTGAGACTGAGCAGAGCCAAAGTCCAGGGGCATTAACATTGACTTGTGAGGTCTACATGATCACGTTTGCAAGGCAATCCAGAAAAGTCAGCTTCTTGGACAGTGAAATGAGCAATTAGTTTTGGGAGTTCCCAATTTATGGGAACATTTAACTTTTCCAAGGTCAGTCAGGAATCCAAAGTCCAGAAAAAGCTGGGTCAGGAACTGATGACGTTACAGCTATGGGACACAGGAGTCAGTGGACAGGAATAATCAAAATTATTCCAGGAGCACCTTTCTTAGTATCTCGGATAGATGAAAACCCTGTAGTTTTTGACTGAGATTGTATTAAAATACTGCTGCCCCCTCTCTGTAGGCACAACCAAAAGAAATTCCCTAAAATAACTGTAATTCAAACATGTTAACGCTGGAAGAATAAAAATACATGCAGCGAGGGTGCATTTCTAGGTGACAGAATATAGTAAGACATGGAAAACAGCAAGAGTAATAATTTGAGTACAAACAATTCCACATATATTAAGTGAAATTATAAAATGAAAAACGTGGCTATGCACAAAGATCATGAATGTATTAATTGGATACCAAGTTGAGAGGGTGCCTAGTCACAGTGCCCTTGGGTAACTTGCTCTGTCATTTTCTGCCCACTCGAACAATGTTCCTGAGTACTTCTCATCAGAGGCCCATCCATGATCATCTGTTTGTGGCAAGGGTGGTCTCTCTCCTTCATTAACTACTTTGGGCTCTGATGAGAATCTTCCCATCATCTTGAGATTTGGCAGTGTATTAATATGTAACGCTGTTTAAACTGTCCCAGGGTGGGTCAAGTAATGCAATTTACCTCATTTGGCTTCTGCATCGAATTTTCCATTGGAAAGACTTGTGCACTTTGCATGTTTTCAGTTAATGAAGGATTGCAATGTGCCTGTGAGCTTTGTTTGAGGATGCCATGAAATGGGGGAGAAAATTAGTATCCAGAGGGAGATAATTGTTGCCCTGAATAAGTTTGATCAATGAAGGAAAGGAATAAAGAGATTGCATGTGAAATTTAAATTCTTCAATATGAGGTGCTCTTGGGTAAGCAAAACACTCAAGCTAAGGTTAGTAATGAATTAGTTAACACAACAGAAGAGAGTCTGACTCTACAGACTGAGCCAGCATTTCAATTTTCAGCTCAGTTGGCAGTGGAAGTGAGGCTGACGAGGGGGCTTGGCGTAAATCCTAAATTCCAGGATATTGTACTAGAGCCTTCTAGGGGTTGGGTAAGCCACCGTTGACATATAGATTTGAAGTTCAGAATATAGTGGTGTTTAAAGAAAAAAGGAAACAGAAAGGCAGAGCTAAGCTGGAGGGTAAGAATAATGCAGGAATTTCAAGATAATGAATTAAATGGAGGGTCTTCTGAATGAAGACAAATGGACAAAATAGGATTCCATATTTTGTTTTAGAAGTAGGTGATTAGAAGCCCCCTGAGTGAAGTATTAAACTCAATATGTCTTATAAATAGTGGGTTGATGATCAGTTTTAGTTTATTAGGTAGATCAGAACAAAAGGACATAAATGCAAATCAAGAAGGAATGCATGTAAAAGAAATGTAGAGATATTTTATGGAGAAAGTGATAACATTTCAGATAATTTGATAACTACATGCATCTCAGGGAATTAAAAAGAGTATAGTTGCTTATACATGTAAAAGAAACTCCTTGAATCTCAATGGATCTATGTTTTAGGAAAGAAAAGTGTGAATTCATTTAAGTGGCGGAATCTCAAGCTAAGTCTGTTGCCTCCAGAGATACACTCATGACATACACATGTCAGGGGTGAGGAGCAGTGGAGAAACACCTTGTATTTCATGGCCCAGTGTGGTCTGTGATCCCACAACACTGCCTGGGAGCTTGGGTCCCACTCTGGGTCTATGGAACTGGAACTGACCTGTATTTTCCAAAATCCCCAGGTGACTCATATACATGAATGTTTGAAAAGCACAGGTCTGCTTTGCATTTCCCTGATGATTAGTGATACTGAGCTTCTTTACATGTGTCTATTGGCCATCTGTACGTCATCTTTGGAGAAATGTCTATTCAAGGCCTCTGCCCATTTTTAATTGGATTATTTAGTTTTGGTGTTGCATTGTCTAAGTTCTTCATATGTTTTGCATATTAACCCCAATGAGATATCACTTTACACTTGTCAAAATGGCTAAAATCAAAAACACAATAAATAACAAGTTTTGGTGAGGATGTGGGGAAAAAAAAAAAAGAAACTCTTGTACACCGTTGGTGGAAATGTAAATTGATTCAGTCACCGTGGAAAACAGTATGGATGTTACTCAAAAAATTAAAAATAGAATTACCATTTGATGCAGTAATTTCACTACTGGGTATTTAGCCAAAGGATATGAAAACAGCAATTCAAAAAGATATATGCACCCCTATGTTTGTTGCAGCATTATTTATAATAGCCAAGATACTGAACCAGCCCAAGTATTCATCCATAGATGTATAGATAAATAAGAGTGGTATGCATACACACACACACACACACACACACACACACACACACACACACGGAATATTACTCAGCCATAAAAAGAATAAACTCTTGCCATTTGCAACAATGTAGATGGATTTAGAGAGTATAAGACTAAGTGAAATAAGTCAGTCAGAGAAAGACAAATACCATATGATTTCACTCACATGTGGAATTTAAGAAACAAAACAAATGAACCAAAAAAAAAAAAAAAATTAAAAGGAGAGACAAACCAAGATACAGATTCTTAACTATAGAGAACAAACAGATGGTTACCAGAGGGGATGTGGGCGGAGGAATGGGTGAATTAGGTGAAGGGGACTAAGAGTACACTTCTCATGATGAGCGCTGACCAATGTATAGAATTATTCAATAATTCTATAGAATCACTATATTAGACACCTGAAATTAATACGACACTGCATGTTAATTATACTTCAATTAAAAAAAAGTGAAAGAAAAGAAAGGCATAGGTCTCAAGCTGCCAACCACAGTTCTACCTTTGGTTAAGGTGGGATTTAAACCAACTTGGATCTGAACCCCAGCTCTCCCACTTGCTAGGCAATCTTGCTTAAGTTATTTCACTCCTGTGTTTCAATCTCCTCCTATGTAAAATGGAAACGATGACAATAGTAGCTACCTACTTCAAAGACTTTTATTAGCATGAAATGAAATTAGTGTTGCCATTCAGAGCCCAGACTCTGAAACCACATAGTCTGGCTCAAATACTGGTTCTGTCACTCACTAGCTACACGGCTTTGGGACAACTCATTTATCTTCACTGGGCCCTGGTTTTCTCACATGCAAAGAGAAGGTAATAATCATAACCATATTACAGGATTCTCGTGGGAATCCAATGATGTAACAGATGTAAACCTTAAAATATTCCTGATGCCTAAATGCACTCTGGAAGTGTGGCCTACTATTATTGTTACCGATGCAGTGCCAGGCAGACAATAGGTTTCCAATAAATGTTAGCTATTCTCAGTAGCATTGCTTGCACACAAAAAATGATGCTATTATAGAAGTTCTTGGATTAAGGAAGATGGAGAGCAACAAATTCAAGATTTAAGCAATTATAAATTTGGGGTAATTTTTGCCTTTAACTTCCGACAGAATAATGTGATTTTTGGCAAAATGCACCTTGAAGCTACAGTAGCCTCACTTGCCTATACAAGCAAGTAGGACCACAGGCCAGTTAATTCACATACCATGGTTTTAAAAAAGCACCTTTCCCAAACAAAACAAAGGGGTTTCCTCCCAAAAGATCCTAACCCCATTGGTCTGGATTAAAGTTTGTTTTGTTTTGTTTTGTTTTGTTTTGTTTTGTTTTGTTGTCTGTGTGAATGGAATTTTCCTCATTCAATCTACATTTCTTTAAGCCTACATCTCTGTCTGTGTAGACACTAAGCAAACAATCAAAACCGTGGGTGAGGAGGGCAGCAGTGGTACTAAGTCAGTTTTCTCTTTCTTTCCCCGTTAGCCTCTCCTGACCTCCCTCCAGGAATCTCAGTTCACACCCGTTCCCTCTAGCTAGTTTCTCGAAACCTCTTCTTGGAAGTCTGGCTGCCCCCTCCCTCCCCGTGACCTGGTTTCTGGCTCTGGGTCTCCCCGTGACCTCAGCTCAACCCCTTTCACTTCGCACAGCATCATTTCTGAGCCCTGGGGTCACCCAGGACGAGTGCTTCCAAGTCCACTGCCTTTTTACCAGCCAGTGCAGCCCTGAAATAATTTGCCTGGAAACCAGTTCTTGGAGAGAGAAGCCTGGTCAGACAAATGAAAGATTGTATTGTATTTCGTTCTTGCAAGCCAGTGCCCGCGGCAACATCTGTTTGTAGCAACAAGATTGGGAAGTTGTTTTCTGCTTCTTTGTTGCCCATTCTGGTTCTTTCCCTGGCGTATTGTCTTCCCCTGAGGGGTCACCTTGCAAGAGTTTTCTCAGCGGTCTGGTCTTTGGCGCTAAGAAACTCGTAACTAATTACCATGACTTCAATTCGTAACCTGACCAGCTGTGTTGAAGAAAGGAAACCTTGATCCCTCAGTGCTGCAAGATCTATAATTCATCCTCCATAAAAAAGTCAATATTGGAGCAAAAATGACATTTAAAAATCATAAAATAAGTAGTCTGGTATTTACCTAAGATGTTCTTCTTCTTTTGTTTTATATACCATGTACTGTGCATGGTTTGTTTTCTTTTGGGCGCTGCGCGTGCCTGTGTGACAGAGAGATGGCTCTCCTGTTTCCAATGACTTCTGGGTAAGGGAGAAAACAAGACCACTGAGAAAAGATAATGGGGACAGAACAGGAGGACTCTCCACAGACACTCTCCTTGCAGTTTTGATCTGATGAAATAGGTTAACTTTAAGGACTGAGCTATGCAATTTAGCAATTCTCCTGATTCTAAAATCGCACTGTAAATTTTTATAGCTTTATAGATTAAAGAAAGATTAAAACCACAAAGCACACGTTAATTACCAACGGCTCACCAGTGGCAAATATATTTGTATCCCTCATCGGGGTGGTGTGAACATGCAGCGCAACTCAACAGTGGCCCTATCAGAGGACAGCCACCAGCCTGGTTCGGGGAAGCAGGACCAGCCGCCCCTCCAAGCCAGACAAACTCAGCTTTGGAGCCCCAGGTGGTGTCAACGTGACTCCTCGGGGCCTCTGCCAGAAACTGGATTGATTCCACCCACTATTCAGAATGGAGAAAATATTTTTAAAGTCATGACCTACCTGCTAGGCTCAGGCAGCTTATAAACAAAGAAGGCTGGATACTTCCTTCAGTCCTAATGGCTGGGCTGGGCCTACCAGGCATTGTCTAGAAGGCCCCATTAGCCTTCTATGAAAAAATGTTTATCAATGAGCTGGAAAAGGAAATGGTCGGAATGTAGAGACATAGGTCAGTGACTCTAAACTATTTTTTTTTAGAAGAACCCAGATGGATCTCACTGGTGGGTTATTGCACATGTCAGAGAATTCAGTAGAATGTACTTTTCTTCCACAAGAATTTATTGAGAATTATGCTAAGCAAGACCAAACTTAACAGTGCTAAAAGCAAAATAGGATGAGTAGAGAAAACAATACATTAATTCATGTACTCTTGAAACTTTCTGGTGATTTACTAGGAATAGATTTACAAGGGTGTACATTCCTATGTGTAAGTCTTTACAGTGTGTGTGTGTGTGTGTGTGTGTGTGTGTGTGTGTCCCACAGCTAAGAAAAAGTATAGTAGCAAAACTCCAGGTCATATCGCCATGATGGGTTTTTTAATAGTATGACATGAAAGTAACCAAACAATAATTCTCAGTGTGTTCACTCATTTGAGAGAGTAACTAAATGTAGAGCACAATAAAATATTAATGCTTTTTATTCTATCATATTAACTTGGAACAATTCATTGGAAGATAGGTGATATATGTGCAACCTTATAGAACTTAAAACTTAACCTGAAATATTGGCCTCCTAGAGTAATTGTGAGATATAGCTGCTGGCATTTATGAAATACTTAGCACAATGCCTCTCTCAACAAAGTTAAAACTCCCCACACAGCTCACCCAGAAAGCACTCTTCAAGTGTGGGATTCTGAGGGAGAAAAAACTATTAGAATAAGCACTGTTTTTTTCTGTGCTCATTTGAAGACAAACTGTAGCCATCACTGGAGATTAAAAATGTAATGAAGGAAAACAACATTCTATTTATGAATCTTTTACTTATTGTTTGCACTTATTATTTTGGAAGCACAAACTCTAGATCAAGTTCATCAGACTCCATTGTTCTCCAAAACCTAATAATAGTTAAATTTATTGTGTGCTTAGGAAATGTCCAGAAATGGCCTGAGCCCTATGTATGCATTATGTTAATTAATCCTCATATAACCTTCTGAGGAAGGATCTATTCCCATCCTCATTTCACAGATGCTAAAACCAAGGGTAAGTTACACCCCAGGGTTACATAGCTAGTCAATGGCAGAGCCCAGATTCTAATACCAACTTTAGACTGTGAGTCTTAACCACTAAGCCCACTGCTTATAGAAACATAGTTTGAGAAACACTGCCCAAAAGTAAATTAACTCTAAGAAGGAAAGTAAATTTTTTTTCAGGTAACGTTCATCGTGAAATTTCCTGTTTGTCAAAATTTCAGGTGATCCGTCATTAGCTAATGTTGATTGAACCAGGCTCTTTTCCTCTTGCATATCTTATCTCATTGTGGCCTCACAGCAATCCTCTGAAGGAATGAATACCTGCATTTTGCCAGTGAGAAACTTACCCAAATCATTTATCCAATGTTGCATAGGCAGGAAATGGTAGTGCCACAACTTGCTTCTTGGCCAATCTGAAGCTAATGTCATCTGTAACTCTGCCAAGAGCAGCTGCAGGAGGAGAATATCACTGAATCAGTGATCCTGCGGATGGTCAACAGTTGCATTTGGCAAAGTTTGGTGATATATGTGAAAGTGATACCTCCTTACCTTCCAGTAATGAACAGAACTTTGCAGGAGCTAATAGAAATAGAACTGAGCAGAGTAAAAGAAGTCCAAATGACAAAGACCATGCTGAAAAAAAACCAAGACTCAGAGCAATTGCAGTGAAGGGCACCGAGGGTGCTCTGCAGTTAGCACACGAAGCCAACATGGATCCACGATGTGTGAATTAGCATAGTTTACACAAACAGAAGAACAAAAGCCAAACCAAAACCAGAAGACCAAAAATCAAAAACCAAAACCAGAAGAGAGATATCTCTAAACTTCAGTCGAGTGATCTTCAGACGAGCAGCTTTTGTATCAGCTGAGAACCCACTAGAAAATCAGAAACTCAGGCTCTACCCACCTACTGAATCAGAACCCTTGGTGGGCGGGTGCCTATCAGCCTATGTGTCAACAACCCTAAAGGTGCAAGCTTCAGCTGAGAACCACAGCCTTAGCCATTGTTAGTGTGTTTGTAAGGTGACCAAGGTAGTGAACGTTGGGATTGCTTTGTACCTATAGCTGCATGTTACATATGACCGATGGGTGCAAATGCACACGTGTGTCTACGTTCCTCTTCATGGCCCTTTAAACGGTTGACAAATCAAATACATCGTGTTCCATTATGTGAGTCCCACCATTCTCCAGTACTACAACTTTACCTCAAATTGGTTTTGTTCCTTGATCAAAGATTACTGCTCTTCTTAGTGTGGTCTTGTCCATACTTCCAGGTTCCAATAGCTAATTCCTTTGAGCTTTAAGGGCAGACACAGTCAGTTTTCAGGAAGTCCCAGGTTCCTGTACTCTCCCTCAAGGACTCCAGAACCCATGGTCCCCAACCCTACTGCTCCTTAGACTCTTTGAAAGTTCTTTAAAATGTATAGGCTTTACCAAAGAACAATTAAATTAAATTTTCTGGAATGACTGAGCAGGCACTGAACTAGCCACAGGGAGTCCAAATGGAAGGGGTTTCTGTTCTTATGAAACTTAAGAACTGTCTTGAGGAAGACAGACATTGATAAAATAAATACAAATTGTTATAAAGTACTACAAAAGGAAAGGCCAGGGACACTGATATTTTTTAAAAGCTTTCCAGGCAATTCTAATGTCAGCCAAGGTTGAAAATCACTGCCCTCATCCACATCTGTATAAATAAATCTTCCTCCAATTATCTTTTCTTGCATGTTCCATCCCCTTTCTGATGCATGCACCTCTTTACTTCTCCATCTCTGTTCCCCTGGGGGACAGAGTCGGACAGAAGTGGTTGGCTAACTCCTCATTTAATCCTAGGTCGATGTCTCCAAAAAGGGATGGAAGATAGACTATCAAGTATTTCCAAATGAAAAATGTGCACCTATGCACTGAGACAAGATCTGTGGGACAGCAAAACCAGCTCTTGCTTCAACGCCCAGGCTGGATTTGATGTCATTTTGTTTAGAAAGAATGCTGAGTGTGTATTCATGGGGCTACCAAATACCACTCCCGGATTGGTTTATTTTTACTCTTTCGTTTTGACTGATCCATGTGTACATGGCTATGAAGTTTCTTCTGAGCACCACTTTGCAATATCTATTAGACTCTGAACTGCAATGTTTTAATTATCAATGTTTTCTTACTGGAGTCTTCATTTCCTCATTGAACCTAAAGCCGTTAAAGAGCAAGTTTTAAAATTTCTAATAGAAGGTGTTTTGTTTTGTTTTGTTCTGTTCTGTTTTTAATTTTGTGTTTAAGCTTTCGCTCTACTTTGCTGCCCCTTTATCCAGTTGAGAAACCCTTAATATCTATTTTACTATGTTTCTATCTTTTTCTCCTTTATTTCCTGTTATTTCCACTTTATGAATACTATGTGGTTCAGTGGACAGCTATCATGACTGTGATATCTTCATTGTGCATTACTGAATAATTTAGTATTATAAATAAATCCCTTCTTTGACTCAGTTAATGCCTTTGGCTTGCGTTCTACCTTGGCTGATGTTCATGTCTCAATGCTTGCTTTCTTATTGTTTTCATTTACCCATCAGTTTATTTTCAACCTTTTTGAGTCACTTTATTTTAGGGTTGGCTCTTGTCCAGAGTTAGGCTTCCCTTTTTAAGTGAAGCTGGAAATATTTTCTTTTAGTGGGAGAGTTAAGCTCATTTCTATTGATTGATGTAGCAATCTCAACTCTGTCATACGATTTTATGGTATGTTTTCAGTTTTTCAATGTTTCATTATTTGAGTTTTTGTCTTTGGAGACTCTAATTTTGTGAATTTTGGATTGCCTTTTGTATCCCATATATCTTTTTCTTCTTTATTCCCTTTAAACTCCCATTTCATTTCCATTTATTTTGTTAGCTTCTCTCCCTGCTACTTTCTAGGTTCCTTACTACATGTTCAGCGGTGCCCACTATTATGCTCCTTCCAATTTTGCCTTCATTACTGTGACGTTTGTTTTTTCTTCCACACTTTTCCAGGTAACTCATGCTTCATCTCCTTGCCTTATCCCTGATTTCCTACACTTTTATTTGGGGGGGCCTTCCTTTATAAAGACAATTATTTAATTTTTTAAAAATTCATGGCAAAAAGTTTAGTCATAATTTTTATGCACTCTACAATAACAGATTTTGGATAGGTCTTCTTTTGATTGCTACTCATTTCTTCTGTTTTATTTTAGAATCTTTATGTCAATGTTGCACTAATTTATTTTTATTGCTCATTGTTGAATGAATTAGATCACCTTGGACCAACTCCATCCAAAAGTTTCCTGGAGATGAGAGAGAAGTCAGGGTAGTCTTCCAGTTGTCAGGTTTTATAACCCAGAGATTTTTCTTCTCTACCACAACAGAGACAGGGATTTCCTGCCAATATGGCATGTCTGTTTGAGTCTTTGTATGGTCCTGCCACCTCTGATTCTCTGAACCAAACCAGAGCTAGGGAGAAGAAACGCATTTAGGAACCTCTTGTCATGGAGGAATATTTTCTTTCTGGTGCTTTCTGAGACCTGATATCACTCTCTCTAATCCCTGTGTTTCTTCTCTTTGCTTTCTTCCTCATGACTTCTGCTACATCTGAGCTTCTTTAAATCGCATTCACGTATTTTTGAGTCCAGAGACTATATTTAATCTTTAAGTTTCACCCAAAAAGGGGGAGAAGGGACAAGAAAATTATTGAATTAATTTTCTTTCTCTGTGTTGCTATAGGAGGTGATTTCCATGAAGGAATGGGAAAGCGTTGATTTATTCAGCCATGTCCACATCAGGAGTTCCTGGAGCTATTGAATCAATGGGTCAATTCAGTTAAACAGGCAATTCGTGTCAACAAGAAATTGTTTATTTGTTGACAAAACTGACTGGTTATTTAGTATCATGTAGATAAGGGCAACCTAACTACTCAGAGCCTTCTTTTCTCTGTTCTCTTGCCAGGCAATCTCATCCACTCCTGTTGTTGTAACTACCGTCTTTATGTCAATGTTCCCAAATATCTATTCTTCCCCATTTCTATATAGCATTCCATCAACATGACATCTCCTTTTGATATCTAAGACATCTCAAACCAACCTGTCCCAAAGTCAGCTCTTTTTCTCCAGCCCCCAAATCTGTTCCTCTCTAAATCTTAACCAATATCACTGAAAGACCTCCCTATACAACCAAGCACTCAAGGCAGAAATCCAAGACTTATTATGACACTACCCTATCACATGCCACACATTTAATCTAACACTGAAGACCCTCATGGTTAACTCCAAAGTATGTCTTGAATCGATCCATGTCTTCCCATCTCTACCACTTCCCCAGTAAGCTAAGACTCCTCCAATAACCTTCTAACTGGTCTCCCTGACTCCATACCTTACTCCTTTCAGCCCATTCTCCAGATTGTAAATATTAACTTCCTTGTTTAAATTCCATCTATAGCTTTCATTTGTTTTTACAATAAAATATACATTCCAAACATTGTCTACAAAGTCCCCTTGACCATCTCTCCAACCTCACTTCATATCCACTGTTCCCACTGGCTGACTGATTCATTCTCTCCAGCAGGCTTGGCCTTCATTAAGTTCCAACACAGAAATAAGCTCATGCTTCTTCAATTCTTTCGCATGCAGTTTCCTAACCTTGTGCATTATCCCCACAATCTCGCTTTTTTGCTTCCCTAGCCCCTACTCAGTTTTCAAGTTGCAAGTTCAAATCACTTCCACCGTGAGTTCCTGGCTTGCATCCTAAATAGGGTCACTCACACGAGTTATTTTCTCTCTTAGCACCCTGTTCTTTCCTTTAACATTTATCACTATTGTAAGTACACATCCTCATGTGATTGTTTTATCAATGCTTGCTTCCTTAGAACTGTAGGCTTCATGTCTATCTGGACTGCCAGGGTATAGCTCAGTGCCTGTACATTCTAGATTTTCAACACATATTTTTGGATAAAAGAAACTGCTCAATCCTGTGTTTGAGATTGTTAGTGAAGAGTCGCATATTATAAAGGAATTTTTGCAAGTCTTGTTCTGCTTAAAAGAGTTGTTTTAGGGGCACCCGGGTGGCTCAGTCTGTTAGGCATCTGACTCTTGATTTCAGCCAGGTCATGATTGATCTCACGGTTTGTGCGGTTTGTGCATTCGGGGACTCTGTGCTGACAGTGTGGATCCTGCTTGGGATTCTCTGTCTCCCCCTTTCTCTGCCCCTTCCCCTTTCTCTCAAAAATAAATAAACTTAAAAAAAAATAAAAGAGCTGTCATAAAAGCAAACTATTTCAGGAGCTATAGGCTTAAAGTCTATCTTTGGTTTTGAGTGCTCTGGAAAAGTGAGTGCTGGTGGGATGGGGGAGAACCACAGGCCCAGGGGTCACTGACACATGCACCTGCTGGGGCAGGGAAGGGCCTGCTGAGGAATCTTAGGGCCAGCATCTCCATTAATGGCAGAGCTGCTACTTTGGGAGGCCAAGACCAGACCCTCCCACTGAGGAGAGCAGTGCTGGAGCAGAAGGGCATGGAAAAAAGAGGCATTCTCATCAGCCAGCCCTGGTGCAGAGGCTGACTGTGGTCTGTGGACAAGAAGGGCAGATGCCAAGGGGCACTGAGCAAGACAGCAGGAATATCGATAGATTCACTAAAGAGGCTGCCCTCCTGCCCAAGACTCAAGGAAACCCAGGAGGTCCACAGGGGCTCCTCCAGTGCCACAGAATACTGGAGACCCTTGATACTGTTCAGAAGATGTAGGAAAGGAGCACAAAATAATCCCAAGACCCTCCTTCTCAGGGGCTAACACATTAAGTGGAACTTCTGAAGGCGTGTCAGGAACTGGAGAGGGTGTTGGTTCTGGTCTTCAGATACTGGGCTGTTTTGACATGTTAAATTTCAAGTGTAGGCAGGATATTGAAATAACAGTGGCCTGGAAGCAAGAGAAGAAATGGGACTAGAAGGAGAATGGCAAGTCAGAGCAAGAACAGTAAGCGAGGGAAATGCCGTGAGGCAGCTTGGAGGCTAAAACCGTGAGGGTGAGTGGGCCTTCCTCATGCTACCTCTCCATGAAGACATCTTTGAAACACTGTCTGGGCTGATTGTGTTTCCTTCAAATCAGGAAAAAGACAGAAAGTAAAGCTGCTTCAGGAAAGAACTAACTAACCTGTGCTCTCCCCAGGAAAAACAGGAAAAGGAAATTCTCCAAAGGAACATTTCCAAATGAATAGGCAGGATTGAATTTCCTCACTGGTTCTCAGTTTTGAACTTTTTAAGTGCTCAGCCCCAAGAAAGCATCAAGGTGGCTTTTCTCTTTATTAAACAGAGAAATAAGAAAACATAATATTTATAAAAACGCTGCTTGGATTACCAAGCTTTTTTTTTTACTTTACAGTAAATCATATTGTGGTATTTTTAAATCTCCTGGTTTACTCTCCTTTTTGTGATCTTACAAAAATCCAGCTCTATTCCTGGCATGGCATTCAACTAAATTCCACTGTTTGAGAGTTATAAAACTGTGTGCTAGTATTTTCAACCAGAAACCAGGGAAATTTACTGGCAACAGCGACTGAGTGTTCACGTAAAGCCAAGTTTAGTACATTAAGAGTGATGCTCAGATTCATTCATTTGTACCAAAGATATTTATTGAGCATGTACCATGTGCTGGGCACTTCCCTAAGACCTAGGGCCACAACAATGAACAAATCAGACTAGGCTCCCACTCCCCTACAGCTTAGACTCACAGGGGAGGCACATTAAGCAAGGAAATAAACAACCAAAGCAGATTCTTTGAGCAACAATAAATGCTATAAAGGAAATGAAAGGGGTGATATGATAGTGATGGTACTGGGCGGAGTCACTGCATTCACAGTCACTGTATTCACAGGGCAGTGAAGAGAGCCCTTGGGAGGAGGAGGCATGGGGATGAGAACTGATGTATACAAAGGAGCCAGCCCTTCTAGGAGTCAGAGAAAACCTTTTTGAGCCAACCAGGCAGCAAGTACAAAGGCCTGAGGCAAAAATAAGCTTCCTCACCTGAAGAACAGAAAGGAGGATTTGTGGGGAGGAAGGTGTTTCAGGTCAGAGTCCAGATGGGCCCTCAGGTCATAGCCAAGAGTTAGGATTTCAGAAGGGTTCCCTTGTTGCTTGGCCACCTCAAATGGGTCACTGAATCCTGGGCAGGTCAGATGTGCTCCTGCGTGTGGATTAGCCCAGGTCGGCCACTTTGTCCTCAGCGTTCACTCGGGACCTCCTGGGGCAAACATGAGGATGAAGGAAGCCACCCCAGACTCACCATCATGGAGGAAGGAAGTGGGTCATGTGGCCTCTCTGAGCTTTTCCTAAGGAGCTAAACCCTTCCCAAGCAGCCAGTGATGGCAGGCAGTCCCCCACAGGTCCCTCTAACCTTTTCCCATTCAACTCTGTCCCCTCGTGATGCCCCCACTGCTGTGGTGCCCTGCACAGGCTCTGCACCGGAGGACTGATGGCCCGGGACCTTCTGCCAGGTTTCCCCGCCCACAGTCCGCTCCAAGGGAGTTCCCCGAGAACGGTCACTGCCCTGCCCTGGCTACTCTTTCCATTCATGAATTCATCCAACAGGCATTCACTGAGCTGCTACTAAAGTCAGGGCCCTGTGCTGAGTGTTCCGCTGCACAGCCCTCCCTGAAAAAAATAAAGCAAACACCACAGCGCTTCCACATTTATCTCCATTCTGCCGTCGCCCACTGCCAGGGCCTCCTCACCTCACTCTCACTTGAACCCCCATGTGCTTGGCCCCAGGTTCTTCTTCTTGCAGTTGTCTTACATGCCCTCACAGAATAATAACAGCACTCTTATTTTGGGACAGACTGTGGCCGTGTGATTAAGTGCATGGGCTTTAGGGCCAGGCCAATCCGGTTTCCAGCCCCTCTTCTGTGCTTACTGCTGTGTGACAATGAACGAGAACCTTCACCTCACTGTATGTCAAGTTCTTCGTTTATAACACATGGAAATTATGATTTCCACCTTCAGCAACTGCCAGGAGGCAGAAATGATATATGATGAACGATATGAAGGGCCCATCCCAGATCACTTCCAGTTCTTTGTAAATATGTTCTGGCTTTCCTTTACATCTGTGTCCATCTTCTGCTCATTGTTATACATGCAGTGCTTAGAAAAATGTTCTGCTCGGAGGAGTCAATCCTGAAAGCATCATGCCAACCAGGCAGAGAACACTCTGCACAGAAAAGGGAAAGTGAGGGAGGCAGTAGGGGGGAACAGTAGATAGTTAAAACCCACAGGGGGCGCACTCTGCACCGGGCACTCTTCTATATGTTACAGCCTTCAATAAACTTAATGCTCAAAACCACCAGGGGAAGTAGGTATTCTTATTAAGCCCATTTTTTGCAGAATAGGAAACTAAGGTGCAAAGAATTTAAGGAATTTGAGCAAGGCCCTACAGTCAGTAACTGATAGAACTGAGATTTGAACCCCAGCACTCTGGTCCCGAGATCATTTTCTTCAACACTGTGCTCATCAAGAGCCAAAGCCCTAAGAAAGAACAAGATGCAAAGATGAAGAAGTTATAGGGTGATTTCTTCAGGGATCAACAGGAAGGTTGAAGGTCACCTCAAAATGTTGCTGGACACAGGGACTTCGAGAAGGAGACATAAAAGTTCATTAACCAGAGTCAGAGTGGATAGACAGGAAAAGGTGAGAGGAGGAAGACCGGAGCCTGGGGTAAGCTAATGCAGAGGGGTTAAAAGGAAGGAGCAGAGCTTTTACAAATACATCAGAGGAAAAAAAAAAGAAAAAAGAAAAACAGAAATATCAAGGAGAAAGTGGTTCCATTAATAAATAAGGAAGGCAAAATAAATCAATGAAGATCTTTCAGTGGCTGAATTCCTCAACTTGCTTTTTGAAATTGGATTTTAAGGAGAAAAGTATAGAGGGAGAAGCCAGAGGAGCCTAGCAAGACATTGATATGAGCTATCAGATGAAGCAGATGCAAATATGAAGGAGGCACTGTTGACCCGAATCAGGGAATATGCAAGAGAAGCAGACAGGTTAAATACGAATAAAGGATATCAAGTGCAGAAGGTAGGGATTGTCTACATTTTTGTGGCCCAGTCTCCTATGTCAACTAGTGTTGCCTCACTCCGCTAGCTTTCCACCCGAGTCTCCATGGATACCCACTTCCCATTTATTTATTCATTTATTACATAGTTATTGACTGAGAATGATTAAACTCCCTCCTTTGCCCTTGAGGAGCTTGTGATCTTGTGGGAAAAGCTGACGTGTAAAGAAATCATAAATATGCAATGTGAGAAGCCCTACAATGGAGAAACATACAGGGGGCATGGGAATCACGAAGAGGAGAACAATGAACTCCGCTTGGAGCGGTCAGGAAAAGCTTCACTAAAGAGAGGGTCTTTGAGCTGAGAATTAAAAATAGAGAAACATGCCAGGGTGCTGTGGCAGAGAGGGTAGTATGTGCTGAGCGGGCTTGTTTAGGGAGCTGCAGGCAGCCAGGTATGCATGGACACAGCAGGCAGATGGGAGGGGGTGGACGATGTGACCAGAAATGCTGGTGGAGTCCATGGAATAAAAAGCCTTAAGTGCCCTGTGAAGGATTTTGAACCCATTTGGTCTCTATGGAGAGCAATGGACAGGTTTTTAATGGGACTGTGGCTTGATCAGATTTTGTTTTGGAAAAATAACTTTAATAGCAGTAGGAGGAATTGGGTAAAACTTAAAGGCACTATTACAAGAGTTCAGGGAAGATTTGAAGAGGGCCTGGCATGACCACAGGGACACAGAGAAAAGCAATGATTTTGAGACATATTTGGAAGATCGTTTCAAAGGCAATAGCGAGGCACATTAAGACAAAGGCTGGAAATAACCCATCGAGTTTGGCAATTAGGAGGTCATTGGTAACCTTAGCTGGAGAGGTTGCTGGGCATTGGGAGGGGTGGGGAGGCAAAAGCCAGGCTGAGTGTTTGGAGGATGAAATAGGAAATTAAAATATGAAGGCAGAACTCTAACTGTGGGGTGAGGACGAGAGAGCTGGGGCCACAGGGAGATTCATAGGAGAGGCTCCACCACGGTCCAAGGCTCTAGTTATAGGTGGAGGAGTAAGAAGAAGCTGAAGGAAAAGTCTATGAAGACATGAATCTCCACTGGGCTAAAATCAAGGTGTCAGCAGGGCCAGGTTCCTTTCTGTAAAGCTCTAGGAGAAAATCCTTTCCATCCTTTTTTCTACATTCCTTGGCTAGTGGCCCCTTCCTCATCAAAGCCAGCAGCCTCACATTTCCCTGAGTCCTTCTTCCATATCATGTCTCTTTCTGAGGAAAAAATCTCTGTTCTTCGGGCCCCTTGTGAGGACACTGGCCCACCCAGACAATCCAGGATAATCTCCCCATCTCAAGATTCTTAACTCCATTACATCTGCTGAGTCCTCTTTCGTCATGTAAAGTGACTATACACCTGTTCTGGGGATAAGGACTGCACAAACAACTTCCTGGGGGCCATTGTTCTGACTGCCACATACCGAGATAAAGACTCTGCCTGCAGCCTCCGACTGTCTGCAGACCCAGATGCCTGCTGGACCATCAGTGGTGTAAAGTAAATTGGAAATTCACTTGTGGTTCCAAATGAAATGAAGGTACATGTTGTTTTGATGTCTCTGCCTGAGGCAGAGGGCCTCTGGGTCAGGAGAGAAGGATACATAGAGTCAGCCCTGGTGCACACCTTGGAGTGCATCTTGGACCGGCTGGAAGAAGTGGGCGTGATATACAGAACTGACCAGAGTCTATGTGATGCCAAAGGTGAACACAGACTTGCCCTTCACATTGTCTGATCTTCCTCCCCAACAAGTACCTTCTGCTACCCAAAGACACAAGCTCCCCAGAGAATGTGCTTCTGTTGCAAAGTTGGCTTTTCCTCTCCACTTTATTACCTGGCTCTCACCCTAGTCTCATCCAAATTTGTCCTTGGGAGCTGCTATTCGGAAAGGATCTGCTGCTTAAATATATATCAAAGTAAATGATTATCAGGGTTAATCAGTTCTTTTTCTCAGGTGTGTTCACATTTTAATAGGGAATCATATCATAACCCAAAGGAAAGTATTGCCAATGGTAAGCTTCAGATAGTCATGCACAAGCTAGAAAGGATGAAAGTACCTCCAGGCACATCGCAAATCAAGCCATATGGGGGGCCACTTACTCAAATGATGACCAACATTAGGACCAGCTTCCAATGAATAAAAGGCACTCCATTTCTCTGCCTGACTTTAATGACATCTTGAACCTGCAGATTCCAGCTGCTCCCCCCTCCCCCTCCAGCAGGTACTGTCTTGCTGTTGAGCTTCACACCAGGACATTCTCATTTCCTGGTTTAGGAAAACATTCTGGCCAACTTCCTGTCAAATCTCACCAGAGACACCTACAGCAAAGGAACAAGCTCAGTCATTGGTATCATTTTAAACCAGACCTGACAACCTACCTGAAAGCCTGGAGAAGAAGGAGGAAGAAGAAGGTATTGGCAGCTGAGGCATTGGAAAAGCCTAATAGCTACTCTTCATATTTAACTTTTATGATTCTGCAATCCTTGAAACATTAATAATCTATTAGATGATATCTGAGTTACCCACCCCCCCACCCACCCAGCTCTAGAAATCTCGATGCTTAAAAGGGATCTTTCAGGGAATTGGCAAGCAAATTTTTGTTCTTCCATTGCATAGACGAGTTTCCTCTCATTGATTGGAACCTTTTAACTGGGCATCAAGCATTCTCATTCTCCAGCATTACATTGGACTTGCTGACAGCCAAGAAGTATTCTGACGGTCAGCATGCTCATTCAAATTCACCCTTTATTTCCTCCATTATTGGTCTTACTAGCAAGAAGTTTCAAGAATCCAGATCACCTCTTTGCAACGCAAAAACAAACATCTCTATCCTTATCCTGTGGAATCAGGTTGGTCCATGGGCTTTTTACTAAAATGTGCCATCAAGGAGCCTTGGTGCTCTGAACCATCTTTATGATGATTCTTTGGGGACCTTCTGGGAACAAATGAGGTAACAGTAAGTGGTAGAGAGTGAAATGACTAGCCTCATCTATGTTGTTTCCAGTACTCAAGTATAGCTCTGGTTGAAATAGGTGGCTGCCTGTGGAAGAGAACTTCCATAATTCAGTGAGTCCATTCTCAATTCACAGTCAGCTAGCCCATACACATAGCAGGGCACAATCAGGTAATGACTGAGGTTCTCATCTCTAAAGCAAAATGAAAACAAAATGTTCTAACCAAGGGAAAACAGAAAGAAGAAATAGTGGCCTGAAATAAAGAACTAGAAAGACATATACCAAGACGAATGGAACAGTGATCCAGCGATTCCACTCTTAGGACATACTCAAGAAAACTGGAAACATGTGTCCACACAAAAACTTGCAAAGAGATGTTTATTATACATAAAAGCCAAATAAGAGAAACAACCAGATGTCCATCCATTGATGAAGGAGTAAACAAAATATGTACATTTGTACAATGGAACATTATCCAGCCATAAAAGAAAATGGAATATGGATACAGGCTACAACATAGTTGAACCTTGAAAACACCCTAAATAGGGGCGCCTGGGTGGCTCAGTCGATTGAGTGTCCGACTTCAGCTCACATCATGATCTCATGGCTCGTGGGTTTGAGCCCCACATTGAGCTCTGTGCTGACAGCTCAGAGCCTGGAACCTGCTTCGGATTCTGTGTCTCGATCTCTCTCTGCCCCTCCCTGCCTGATCTCTCTGTCTCTCTTTCTCTCTCTCTCTTTCTCTCTCTCTCTCAAAATTAAATAAACATTAAAAAAAATTGAAAACACCCTAAGTGAAAGAAGCAAGACACAAAAGACCATATACTCTATGATTCCACCAGTATGAAATATCCAAAATAAGCAAATCCACCAAGACAGAGAGTAGATCAGCAGTTGCCAGGGGCAGGGAAGAGGTGGAATGTCTAGTGACTGTTGATGGGTATAGGGTTTCTTTTGGGGGTGATGAAAATATTTCAGAGTTAGGTCATCCATGGTGATGATTGCACGACTATGTGAATACACAAAAAGCCACTGAATTGTGCATTTTAAACGGGTGAATGTTATGGTATATGAATTATACGTCAAGAAAAAATGAAGAGTGTGAAAGCTATTTCAGCACAAGTGGGACACACAAGGAGAAAGACATCAGAAATGAAGAATGACCAGAAACAGGGAATAGGTTGTGCATGGATCATTCATTCATTCAACAAAATTCTATAAGCACTTACTATGCTGGACATTGTTCCCATCAGAGCTGACTCAGAGTGAATGAGACAGATGTGGTTCCTGCACTATTGCACTGTACCATGTGGTATGGGAGATAGACTCAATACAACAATAATACAGATAAGTACAAGATTACAGTAGATGAGTGCATTCATTGATGATAGATGATAGATAGGTAGATAGAGATGGAGATGATAGAAAGAAAAATAAACATATTACACATATTTTTTAAATGTGGAATCCCATTATATTATAATGCAACATTACCTAATAAATTCTTTTTAGTCAGACTCCTGAGATAGTACAAATGAGCCATTAATAATGTCTTAATATCTAAAGACATTTTGAGTATTCTCATTCCTTCAGTCAAAACCATTTCTCCTTGAGACATCTGTAGAGCTATCATTCCTATCACTTATGGGACAAGCCAGAGTGGACAGTCATCTCATATTCTGTGAGCATTGGCACAAGCAGTGTGCAACTCCCAAGATGATGCCAGAGACCAAAGGGACCTGCGGCCTTGAGACTTACTTCAGAGATGGAGAAACCCAGACCCTGAGAAGAGAAGTGGATTGCCCAAGGTCTGGCAACTGGGAGTGGTAGAGTTGAGGCTTGAACTCATACCATAATTAGTTGCTCACCTAAACAGCAGCCTTACACACTCTTACCATTTCATGGATATGTGAAGTTGGACTGTTATCCCTCTTTCACTAGATAGGCTCCTTTATGGAGTAAATGCTTGAGGTCCCTGGTTTGAGCCACTTTTGTGAATTCTTCCAGGCATGGGTGGAGGAGAGGGAGGACCGCCTGGGGCCTCAGAGCCCAGACACTTCCTGAGCTGTCTACATAGACAGAATCCTGGCCTGTCCCTCAGCCCAGTTCTCGGTCACCTCAAACAAAACAAGGCCTCCAGGTGTTTCAAGTCTGGACCTGAGGGGCTGGAGCCTTTTACTCTATGACTACCCAACATACTTCATAAGGCCAAATGCCAATGCCCAACACTGAATAAATCACCTTTTTTATGAGTCCCAAGGACCTTTGCCTTTAATCACTGGCTAAAAATCCCACTGCTGCTTCTCACAGAGTCTATGGCGTTCCTCCCATCTCTTTTGTCTCCTCTTTTTCCCCCTTTGCTTCCACATCAATCATCCATGATCCTCTATTCCTTTTTCCTCACTTAGTTTCCTTCCATCCTCCTCCCCCTCTTTCTTGCATACTTTCCTCATCTCATAGGACATATTATGAACCACACTAAGTTAATACTTTACATATTTGGGACACATTACGCCTCTGAGTATAAATAATTTTTTAATGTTACATAAATAAGTGTGCACCACTTGACCAAATTTTGTAAGGAGTCCTACTTGGGCTCAGCCCTCCGAAGGAAGTGAGCCTATCTTTGAGATCTTAAGTACTTTCTCTAGTGAATGCTCTCATTTCTCTTCTTTCTTTGTGTATTTTTCTAATATCCTTAAGCATACTTTCTGAGAAAACCACGTGGAAGAATAAAGATAGGAAGTAACAATGATACTTAGTGTGTACATTATGCTTCATGTTTGCAAATTTTCACAAATATCTTACTTAATCTCACAATAACTCTATACACAATGAAGGTATAATTGGATACCTATATGGACAATTCCATTCAGTGGATGAAGAATATGAGGGTTAAATAAAGCAAATCAATTTCCCTGTGGATGTACAACAGGAAAAAGACAGAGAGACACTCAAGCCTCTGGACCTCAAGGGCAGGGCTCCCATGACTTCTAAAACCCCATTGGGAAAAAGAGAGAGAAGCAGAGAGAGATGTAGAGGAATATAAGGTAAGAGAGGGGGCCAAAATCAAGGAAAAAATGGGGGTGAGGGAGAGGTCAAAGAATAAAGAACTATCATTCTGGGGAGTACTACAAAATCTTCAGCCCAAGTGTAGACAGGAAGATCCCAAGATCTGATATGTAGGAAGCAGAAAGTTATTCTTTAGGTAAGTGTTCCCCTGGAGGTCGTGCTAGGGAGTGTAAGAGTACTTAGTCCACACCAAATCTCAGAGGTATTATAGCAGTTACTCAGGCCCATACACAGGGTTGAGGGGAGCAAAGAGATGGGGGCACCCAGTCACAGTTCTCTGGACACTAGTTCTGCAAAGCTGGCTGCAGGGACTAATTCCAGTGAGCGAAATGGATGCTTTATTGAGCTGGGAATTATTGCACTAGGAATTATTCTGGTTGTGGGGTCGGGGGGCATACGGAGATGAACACAACCTCTCTCTGCCCTCAACAAGCTTGCAGTCATGGAGTTAATTTTATTGGTGCCAATTGTAGATACAAATGTCTTCCTAAGAAGGGGAGGGTCCCTTTGCTATACAATTCCCTCTTCACTGACTGGGCCTTTCCCCATTTGAAACACCAGTGCGGCAAGGTGCTCTATGTAAAATACAGTCTGTGGGCAAGTTTGGGAAATGTACTGTTAGTTTGAGAAAATGATAAGAGGAAAGTAATCTTCCTCACCTGGCTGGAGGATCTGAGATGCATATTTTAATCCTGACTCTTCTGTTGATTAGCTGTGTGAGCTTAGACTTCATAGAGTCAACTTAATACTTTCATCTCCAAAGAGCTCTGTTAGGAGGCTTACTTGTCTGGGACAGGATTCCCCAAACTTTCAGGGTTCATCAGTATTATCTAGGGAGCTTTAAAAAAATGAATATTTATGGGGCGCCTGGGTGGCGCAGTCGGTTAAGCGTCCGACTTCAGCCAGGTCACGATCTCGCGGTCCGGGAGTTTGAGCCCCGCGTCAGGCTCTGGGCTGATGGCTCAGAGCCTGGAGCCTGTTTCCGATTCTGTGTCTCCCTCTCTCTCTGCCCCTCCCCCGTTCATGCTCTGTCTCTCTCTGTCCCAAAAATAAATAAACGTTGAAAAAAAAAATTAAAAAAAAAAAATAATAAAAAAAAATTAAAAAATGAATATTTCTAATACCGATGCAGCCAGTCATACTGGATCCAAGGATCTTTGTTGTTCATGAGTATGACCAAGGATTCTCATGAGTTGGTCCACAGACACACAACCATAAAACTTTCCCTAAGTTCTCCCACCTCTCCAGAGGCCATTTTCCTCTGTAATCACTCAGCTTTACTAGTCTGTACTACATAGAAAGAAGGACTTTCTTAGGCTGTTTTTCATGCTTCCAGCGCATATCTCTCCAGCTTTCTGTGAATCACCCCAGCCAAAAGCCCTCTCTCATTTCTCTGAACCCCCACACAATGTGTCTGTGCTTCTTCTAGGACACATGTACTTGGGACTTACCAGTGTTCATACTCATGCCTCATCACCTATGGTGAGCTAGAGACATCCTGAATTATGTAGAAGAGAGAGGGGAGCTCACAATTCTGGAGCCTCTTGAGTGGATGCTGTGGTGCTCCGCCAAAATCCCACCTTCAGGCAGACGGCTCACACATCCCCCCAGCTGCTGGGGGTATTGCCTGCCAACAGCTTGCAGCTGTGTCCCTCCCCAGGACTTGCCCTCAGCAGATGGAAGCTGCCTCGCCCACGTTTTACACCTCCTCCCTGGAGACAGGAAGTCAGTGCAAGGCAACAAAGGACAAAGGCCTGGCACCCTTTACTCAGGATGTCTCTGAAGGGCCATCCAGCTCTGGAGCTTCCCACGGGATGGGATGGGCCCTTTGTTGCAGGTCAGCTCCTCCCTCAAGCAACCCTGCCTCCCTAGCAGGACTTCCTCTGAGAGCACTCCCCAGCACACCTCTCCATGCCAACAGCCGAATCCTAGCGTCTGTTTCCTGGAGAATCAGGTCTATTATACACCTTCTACATGCCAGGCACCAAGCTAGATACTTGGTATACATAGACTCATGTAATCCTCACCAAATTCAAAAGGGGAACCTACTCCATGAGTATGGTTGAAGCTCCTAAGACTCAGAAAGGGTGGCTACTTTACCAAACACCCCATGGATGGTAAGTGCAGTGACACAATTCAAAGCCAGGCCTATCTGATGCCAAAGTTCTTTCCATCACACTATGAAAGCAGAATCTATTCCACTTATCCTTCTTTTTTTTACTGGGATGTAATTGACATATAACATTATATTAGTTTCAGGTGTACAACATAACAGTTCAATATTTATATACGCCACAAAGTGCTTAGTACGGTAAGTCTAGTTAGCATTCACATAGTCACATATTTTTTTCTGGTGATGAGATCTTTTAAGATTTACTCTCTTGGCAACTTCAAATATACACTACAGTATTTTTTTTTATTTTTATTTTAGAGAGAGAGAGAGAGTGCGCAAGGGAGGGAGGGGGCAGAGGGTGGGGAGAGAGAGAGAACCTTAAGCAGTCTCCATGCTCATCATGGAGCTCGACACAGGGCTCTATGCCACTACCCTAGGATCATGACCTGGGCTGAAATCAGAAGTCAGACAGTCAACTGACTGAGACACCCAGGTACCCCTATACTATAGTATTATTAATTTTAGTCACTCACGGTACATTACATCCTTCCCAGGACTTACTCTATAAATGGAAGTTTGTACCATTTGAATATGATTCCTTTCTTTGCCCCTTCAACATCTATTATGATAACAAATAAATATTTGCCAAGGAAATAGTTAAAATGCAGATTTTGAAATTCTGAAGGATAGAGACCATTACTTATGTATGTGTGAAATCTCCCTCATAGCTTAGTGCTATGCTGGGAACCTGGCTCAGCCAATGCTGCCAAATGCACTGATGGCATCTATGGCTCAGAGAAGCATGGTAGAGAGTCTTAGAATGGTATTTTAGGTGTTTTTTTTTTTTGATGTTTATTTAATTTTTTTGAGAGAGAAAGAGACAGAGAATGAGCAGGGGAGGGGCAGAGAGAGAGAGAGACACAGCATCTGAATCAGGCTCCAGGCTCTGAGCTGTCACCACAGAGTTCTCTGCAGGACTCAAACCCAGGAACTGTGAGATCATGACCTGAGCCGAAGTCAGATGCTTAACTGACTGCACCACCCAGGTGCCCTGGTATTTTAGTCTTCATTGAAATAATAACTGGCCTACAACCTAGTTTCCTTTTATATTTGCCTAATTTTAAGTTGAGGGTTTGTGCAAATATATATGAAGGCTCTTCTTTAGATACAAATCCCCATGACCCTTCTCCAAATTTTAGGGCCAGAGGGCACTTGTTGAGGTGTGGACAGCTTGCCAAGATGCTCCACTGTTCTCATACATACCCTGCTACACAGCTGTAAGACCTCAATTTTGCTACTAAACACAAGAGAGTACACACAGAGCTTAAGCACATCTCACAAGGTGGTACTATGGCCATATCTACTCCTGATTACCATCCTTGTAGATCAGTTAACTCACCCTGCTAATTCTCACAGATGAAGAATCTATGCCAAACCTTGATTCTGGTTTCTACCTAAAGTTTTATTAGATCACGATGAGATTTGCATGGGGTACACATGTGGGGTGTCTTGAATGATGCAATGAGGTTGGGAGAACATCTTCAGTGAAGCTCTTGTCTGTGTCCACCTCTACCCAGGATACTGCTAGACCTGGGGAAGTCTGACCTATACACTTGGGAGATATTAAGTGGGTCTCTAACATGGATATGTGCAGTCACTTTGCCAGCTAATGAGGCAGCCAAGAAACTGAAGAATATCTGATAACCCCCAAGGCAGGGACTCATGTCACGCTGACCCCAGAAGGAGCAGTGGTATGTGACCAACTGATATGTTTATTCAAAACAATTTCCCACTAATATGGATTCTGCACAACCTGAATGGAAAAAAAGAGTTTCTACGGAATCTCAGGTTGTTTTTTCATCTATCTACAAAATGAACCACACTCCTGTCTTAATGAAACTGCTACTCAATTACTATGATTTTATTAACAAGACAAGTGTAGCTATTTAGTGTGTAACAATGCAAGAGTTATAATTCCAAGGGGATTGTCAGATGCTAATTCTAAATTCAGAATGCAACGCAAAAGTTTTATTAGCCTCTTCCCTGCAAAGAATACTTCTAGTCTGTGCTGGAAAAATATTTGGATTTGGTGCCTGGGTGATTAGTCTTAAAGGTTGCTGTAGTCATCAGCACAATATTAACCCCTAAAGAAATCATCAATTGAAAATACTGAAAACTAAACCTTAATCTTGGTTTTTGCCCACATGAAGCAAGTAGACCCAAGATCGGTACATTATGTGCCCAAGATGTTCCTCCTTCTCCACTCTGGTTATAGTATATTAAGATGTTGGATGGGACTTCTATTGTCTCAGAATCTGTGCTAAATTCCCAAAGACCCATTGCAGTCCCCCAAACACAGGTTAGGCCTGAGCAAAGGAGAGGGGAGAAGTTTTTAACTAGATGTGAAATTAAAATTTTCAACATAACTGAACTGGACTATTTAATAACTGAAAGGGAATCTTAACTATCCAAATGGGACTTTTCCAAAATATGAAAGTGACTTTGAGGACACAGGATCTCTCAGAGAACCTACAAGAAACAATGAAAGGGATATTTGCCCAAAGAGATCAGGAGGTGAGGGTTGAGAAAAAAAACAAGCTATTTCCTGTGTGTACCGTGTTGAATTTAGTGCATTTAAAGTACAAGTTACAGAAATAAGCCATATCCAATTCAATATTACAGAAATTTCCTGAATAAGAACTAGATGTTGAACAGAGTGCTAGGAATACAGAGAGGAAATAAAAGAGAAATCTTATTGCCTCTTGAAAGTTATAAGTAAAAGTGGAAACATTTGGAAATATCTTTAAGTATAAATCATAGACTCTAAATAGAAATCTCAAAGAAGAGGGGCCATCTGCTGTCCATATCCCTCAGGACCTTTGGTCTGCCCCCCTTTATCCCAGGGTCAGCAGGACCTCACTTGTGCTGGTTGCCCATGTAGGGGGCCA
Source organism: Lynx canadensis (assembly GCF_007474595.2). NCBI lineage: Eukaryota > Metazoa > Chordata > Mammalia > Carnivora > Felidae > Lynx > Lynx canadensis. Next base: position 47,155,779 of record NC_044314.2, read on the forward strand.
TGGCAGCCTGAGGGACCCGGACCCTGTCCCTATCCAAAGCTCCCACTGGCTGGAGCCAGAGAGTTGGGGTTTCCAGCTCATGAGTGTGTGGATTAATTTGTAGTCATCTCTTCTCTTCATTTCAGTTTGTTTGGAATCTAAATGAAACTATTTTATGAGAAGCAAAAAGAAAAAAAAAATTTCTTTTGACAAAGTTTTCTTGTATTTCTGGCTGAAAGAGGCAGTCTGAGAAGTATAGATGCTGGAAAACATTGGAATTTTTGTGGGATTCAGTGATTTATAAGACAGTACTAAACATCTTAATCTGCCTGGTTCCTGAAAATCTAGGATGAAACACAAGATAGAAAGAAATAACTGTCATAATAAAATGACAAAGTAATATGGGTTCCCAGAAAAGGATCTCAGAAACTTTCTAGGAGGGAGAGGCATTTGATCTTGACCTTGAAGGATTTTAGCAAATAGAAAAGAGTCCATAGAACAATGAGAAAACTAAGTTTTAAATGGGTTCATTTGTCTTCATAATGACCCTGTTGAACAAGATCCTTATTGTTCACCAGCAGACAGTCCAAGGGATCTATTGACATGTGAAAATTTAGTAAATCTCTCGAATGCATGGAAAATATCAGTTAAAACCAAAGTTATTGCTGGTATGTTTGATTCAGTTTCCCCATTAGATGTTCCCTGTGTCTGGGAATTCAGCTTGTTTGCTCCCTGTCACAGAATATTCTGGAATAGCTATAGCCAAGGATCAGAGGACCTGGATATAGGCTCTTCATAGATCTTGGAAAAATTGGTTTCACATCCTATTTCAAGCCACCACTGAGTCACGTTGCAGTCACTTCTCTATTCTCTACTCTAATCCCCTACTTAAATTCTCGTCATTCTTTCCTGAATTCTGGTGTCTTTTTTGGACACCTTTCTTCTGAAATCTGTGAAACTTATCTGTGCTTGTGATGGGTGCCACAAAGGATTTGACTGAGAAATCTAATAAGATTGTAAACTCCTGGAGACAGAGACCTTTCCTATTTAACTCCAATGCAGAGTTCCTAGTGCGTTGCTGGAACATGTGTTTAACAAAGGTTTTCAAATTAATTAAGATTAAACTCCACTGCTGAATGGAAATGATTAATCGTGGTAACTAATAAGAGACCATACAGGATGTATTTCGGCAAAAGAGCTTTGTACATGCCGAATAATTGTTAGAATGATAGTAAGTCAGTAAAGAATGTTTTAGGGTCTGCAAAGTTGTTTTGGCTATCCCACAAGGTCAGAGCACCTCATAAAAATGATTGATGCTTTCTGCCTTCCGCTAAGCTGACAGCCCTCATCTCACACTGCAGTTTATGGTTCCTGACCCCGCATTCCGCAGCCGACCTGGAAGGGTCCCGTTTCTGCTAGCCAGCTCCGATAAGCCACCTGAAATCTTCCCTTGGAGGCAGCAGGCAGCAGGCAGAAGGGGTCCACTTGAGCCAGCTGGCCCTCCCCCGCGCCTTCCCCAAACTTCCCCAGATTCGATCATGATGTGTGTGACGGACAACAGCGCTAATCTCTTCAGGAACACCCCAGAACACAGAGCTCATCTGTGCTTCTAGGCTGGATTTTGCAGAAAATGGGAGATGGCACCCAACCCCCTCTGGCGTGCCAAGAGTGTGGCTGGTCTATGTGATACCCAGGCAGCTGGCACACACTGGCACCCTCTGGGGCCACCGCAGAAGCTGTGAATCGTGCTGTGTCCCCCCCCCAGAGTATCTGGAGGAGTGGAATCTGCATTACAATGTGTGCTCTGATGCTGTGGGGAAGGATGTTACACTTTGTACAGGATGCCACCAGGCACGGAAGCCAGCATCTCTAAGATTTGTGGTTCAACATCCACCCTTCGGTCGATAGTCCAGAAACCTGCCTCCAGTGAGGAGTACCAACCGCCGGACAGTATGTGAGAGCTGTGAGGTGGTCAGACTTTTCCCTGACGCCACAGAAGACCCCAAATGTGCCCAAGGAGTCGCATACCCCGTTTGTAAAATGGAAGACACCTTGCTAATTGACAGGCCTGTGATGGTGTGGCACTTTAAATTACCTTGGCATTAATTGCCTGGACAGGTTGTTCACTCAAATTGCCCTGGCTCGCTAATAACCTGAGCGGGCTGGTGTTTTAAATGACCATGGCACTAATGGCCCAGGCTGGCTGCTATTTCACATCGTCCTGGCACTAATGGCCTGGAAAGGGGGCTTGCTTTGCAGATTAACGAGTGTCCTCCAAATGGGAAAGGATTATGGATAAAGAAAGAAAAACAAGCATTTGCAAGGGAAATAAGAAAGAAGTTTTCACTTCTCTTTTTAAGCATTTAGGCACTCTGTGAACGGGTCCGGGGTGTGATGCCTCCTCTGAACAAGTATTACATGCCGCCTCCCATTTTACTTGCCATGCCAACACACACCACCGTTACTTTTAAATTTGAAAATTAAATTTAGGGCCGCCTGCGCGGCTCAGTCGGTTGAGTATCTGACTCTTGGTTTCGGCTCACATCACGATCTCACAGTTCATGAGTTCAAGCCCCACGTCAGGCTCTGCACTGAGCATGGAGCCTCCTTAAGATTCTCTCTCTGTCTCTCTCTGTCTCTCTGTCTCTTTCTGTCCTTCTCCCCAACTCATGCTCACTCTCTTTCTCTCTAAAACAAAATAGAATAAATTGAAATTAAATTTTAGAAATTTATCTACAGCTCACCAAAGAAGAAATAGCACCTTCTCTGCCCTAGCCAGTTTTTCCACTTCAATATCTGTTCATTCCTAATCCTCCCTCCCACTCATTCCCAAATCATTTATTCACCAATTATTGATGGATTAACTGATCAGCTTCCATGTGCAAGGCCCCTTTTGAGTCCTTGGGGATAGAGGTATGGAGCATAGACTCCACTTCTAGGACCTTCCATTTAAGTCAAGAAAACAGAAAGCCATTTACAAATCATTGCATTGCAATGTGATTAACACTGCAACAGTGGTGGCTTGGGGTGCTAAGGGAGCATGGAGACTCCAAGAGTCTGCAGCTGAGATGAGCTGGAGAAGCTTCACACACAGGTGAGTCTGAAGAAGACAATAGGAGGTGCTCCTCAAGACAAGAAGTGGGGGAAGGGATGGCATTGAGAGAGAGGCTACGCACAAAGGCAGAATTCATGAAAAAAGCACAGCTGCAAGCCCATAGGTCAAGGGCAAGGTGGTGGCAGGCAAGGCTGGAAAGGTAGGCTGGAGCTAGACTGTAGAAGCCTTGGAAAGAAGGGAGGGATTTGAGAAATATTCCCAAGATGGAGTCTCCTGGATCTGAGGAGTGGCTACATGTGGGCTTTGAGGAGGAGGAGGGGTGGAAGAGGGCTTCTGGCTTCTGGTACAGATCACTGGGCACATGATGCTGCCCTTCACAGAGATGGGTTTGTGGGAAGGAACCAGGCTGGGGTGCAGGAGGAGGGATATTAGAATGGGTTCTTTCTCAAAGATGCCGGTTCTCTGCTCCACTCTGTCAGTTGCATTTCACCCAATCCACTGCTTAAAGACGTGAGAAGTAAACACAATATTGAAGGTGTTGGGAGAGATGGTCATTTCATGGGGCCTCTTTTTGGGTGTCATCTAGAGGACCAGCCTCCCCATGCAGTGTGAGTGGGTCTTAATACAAATCAGTGAGGAAGGTCTGGTACCCACAGTTAACAAGAGTAAGACAGCAAACCTAACAGCAATCCCCTCCCTCCTCCTTTGTGTTTCATTCTAGCTCATTTTCATGGCAATTCGAACTTGCAGTGGCTCTCAGGGGATGGTTTAGTGATAGGATTTTTTTTTTCTTTCTCTTTTCCCTACAATCAGGGGAGTAATAGAAAGAGGAGTGGTTTTAAAAAAGACAGGGTATCTGTACAAGATTAACTGTTATTGAAAGTCTAAATGCTGCCAATGTATTTTGACAAGTGAAACAGAAGTTTAGAAATTCTTTTACACATTTGCAAGATTGACTCAATAAATAGAGAGAGTGATTGGACAAAAACAAATGGCTCTTACAGAGTCGACTGAATTCAATTGAATAAATCTGAACTGAGGACCTACGATTTGCAAAGCCCTATGCTAGGCACTGGGGGTGTCCAAAAATGAACAAAGTGTGGCCTCTGCTGTCAAGGAATTTAATGTCCCAGGCTGGGTTACAAGCACTACACATTGTATTTAAAGCTGCTTCTAACGTAAGAAAGAGCCCTTCACAATGACCAGCCTCTCCAAAGCATGACACAAGACACAAACGTTTCCCTTTGTAGAAAACACGGCTTCTTTTGGAAGAAAAGTTGTTCTTTCATCCAGCCATCAATAGACGTGGCGTTTGCTAAGTACAGGGTGCCTTGCTGGGCACCAAGGGGGGTTTAAGATGGTCAGCCATGGGTCCTGACCTCCAAGGTTTTACCTGTGAACATCTAAAGCTCCTTAATGTCAGAGGAAAGATACAGCTACTTCAATATTTTTGTTAAAATAAACTCTCCTAGGATGACTTTTAATCCAAATAGTCATTCTTAACAACAACTTATGTAGTTTGGGACCTAGAAGGGAGCCTAGAAGTCTCCCCTAATCTCCCACCCACTTATTAAGAGCATATCGAGAGAGACTGGATGGTCTGCCCAACAACACATAGGTGGTTGGTAGTGGATCCAGAACTGGGACCTCATCTAGTCCTTGTTCTGTGTAGCCTGTCTCTTATATCAACACATGCAACAAAACAGAAGCAAAATTTAAAGACAGAGAGAGACCCAGAAACACCCTAAGTAATGAGAAAATCTTGGCATCTCTAGGTAGGCCTTCCTTTAGGAAAAGAGATTTGTAACCCTGTCACAATGGACATGTCTTCACCAAGTTCCTTAATCACATTCATCAATATGTAAAAAGAAAATCTTCCAGCAAGAATAAGAAACATGAGATGCTATAAAGTTGCACTGGTGTCAAAACCAAGGATTAGTTAGGCAAATAATTACAACTGTCAGAGGCAGATTTTCTTCTCCCAGCACAATATGGAGATGTAGAGTGGGGTGTTTTTCTTTATAAAATCTGTAAGGCACCAGCCTGCCTCTGGGTCTTCATTTTACCACTTTTCACTTTCCCAGCCCTGACCGTCTTTCCAGACCATGCTCACTTCCATCTCTTCCAGGAAGCCTTCCCTGACCCCTTCTGGACCAAACCAGTGAGTTTAGAAGATGATGAGATTAGATCAAGAAGAAGATTATGGGGGTGCCTGGGTGGCTCAGTCAGTTGGGCATCCAACTTCAGCTCAGGTCATGATCTCACAGTTTGTGAGTTTGAGCCTTGTGTCGGGCTCTGTGCTGACAGCTCAGAACCTGGAGCCTGCTTCAGATTCAGTGTCTCCCTCTCTCTCTGCCCCTCCCCCCCCACTCATACTCTGTCTCTCTCCCTCTCAAAAATAAATAAACACAAAAAATTTTCTTTAGTAAATAAAAAAGGAGATTATGATAATGGAGCAAGTTTTCTACCTTAAAAAATTCTCTCAGATTTCTTTGAGTCCTTACAACAGCCCTGAGGTTGTTGGAATGGTTTTTTGTTTTTTTATCCCATTTTACAGATGAAGACATTAAGACTCAGTGGTAGAGATGGAGTCAGTCTCAAACCCAGGCTTTCTACCTCCAAATCCAGTGTTCTTTCCCTTGTATTGCACTGCCGTCTCCTTCACTGAATTTCTGAGTTTAAGGACGTGCTCTGCATTTTCTTTTTGTTTTTTTTTTCATTTGTTTTGCATTGTAGTAAAATACGTATAACATAAAATTTACCATCTTAACCATTTTTAAGTGTACAGTTTAGTGGTATTAAATATAGTCATAATGCTGTGCAACTCTCACCATCATCCATCTCTAGAATTCTTTTCATCTTATAGAACTGAAACTCTGTACCCATCAATAACTTCCATTCTCTCTCCCCCAGCCTCTGGCAACAACCATTCTACTTTCTGTCTCTGTAATTTTGACTACTCTTAAGTACTTCAAAGAAGTGGAATCATAACAGCATTTGTCTTTTGGTGACTGGCCTGTTTCATTTAGCACAATGTCCTCGAGGTTCATCCATGTTGTAGCTTATTTAAAATTTCCTTCCTTTTTAAGGCTGAATAATATTCCAATGTTTGTATGTACCACATTTTGTCTCTCCATTCACTCATCAATGGACTTTTGGGTTGCATTCATCTTTTAGCTCTTATGACTAATGCTGCTACGAACATGGCTGTACAAATATCTCTTCAAGACCCTGCTTTCAATTCTTTTGAGTATACACCCAGAAATGAAATTGCTGGATTATATGGTAATTCTATTTTTAGTTTTCTGAGGAACCTCCATACTGTTTTCCACAGGGACTACACTTTTGTACATTCCCCAACAACAGCACATGAGGGATCTAATATATCTACATCCTCACTAACATGTGTTATTTTTGTTTTTTTAAGAGTAGCCCTCCAGAAGGATGTGAGGTGTCAGCTCACAGTTTTACCTTGCATTTCCCTAATGATGAGTGATGTTGAGCATCTTTTCATGTGTTTTCATGTTTTACATCTGTTTATTCTTTGTTTTTTACCACAAAGAAGTGTTGAATTTTGTCAAATTCTTTTTCTGCATCAGTTGAGATGATCTTTTTTCCCCCTTTGTTCTATTAATGTGGCATATGATATTGATTGACTTTTGTATGTTAAATCATCCTTATATTCCAGGAATAAATTCCACTTGGTCATAGTTTATAATCTTTTTAATATTCAGCTGAATTCAGTTTGCTAGGATTTTGTTGAGGATTTTTGCATGAATGTTCATAAGGGATACTAGTCTGTAATTTCCTTTTCCTGCAGTATCTTTGTCTGGCTTTGGTATTGGGGTAATGCTGGCCTCATAGAATGAGTTAGGAAATGTTCCCATCTCTTCAGTTTTTGTAAAATATTGAGAATGATTGGTATTAGTTTTCCTTTAAATGTTTAGTAGAATTCACCAGTGAAGTCATCAAGTCCAGGGCTTTTATTTGTTCTGAGATTTTTGATTCCTGATTCAATCTTCTTAGTAGTTATAGGTATTCAGATTTTCTATTTCTTCATGATTCTATCTTGGTAGGTTTTTTGTTTCTAGGAATTCGTGCATTTCCTGTAGGTTATCCACTTTGTTAGCATAAGGTTGTTTATAGTACTCTCATATCTTTTTTATTTCTACAGAATCCATAGAAATACCCCACTTTCATTTCTGATTTCAGTAATTTGTTTCTTCTCTCTCTCTCTTTTTATCTTAGCCCATCTGGCTAAATAGTTGTCAATATTATTGATCTTTTCAAAGAACCAACTTTTGGTTTCATTGATTTTCTCTATTGATTTTTCCATCTTCTATTTAATTTACCTTTTCTCTAATGTTTATCTTTTCCCTTCTTCTGCTAGCTTTGGGTTTAACTTGTTCTTCTCTTTCTAGTTCCTTAAGTTGTAAAATTAGGTTGTTGATTTGAGATGCTTTTAATGTAAGAACTTATAGCTATAATATAAAAGCACTTATATGTTTTTAATGTAAGCACTTATAGCTATAAATTTCCCTCTTAACACTGCTTTTGTTGCATCTCATAAGTTTGGTATTTTTATTTTCATTTTCATTCTTCTGTAAGTATTGTCGAACTTTACTTGTGTTTTCTTCTTTGATCCATTGGTTTTTTTAAGAGCTCATTGTCTAATTTCTATAATTTCATGAATTTTCCAGGTTAATTCTGTTATTGATTTCTAGATTATCTCATTGTGGTTGGAGAAGCTGCTTTGTATGGTATCTGCCTTTTTAAGTCTATTGAGACTTAATTTGTGATCTAACATATGGTCTATTTTGGAAAATGCCCCATGTGCATTTGAGAAAAATGTGTATGCTGTTGTTAGAATGTTCTGTAGATGACTCTTTTCTCTACTTGGCTTATTATAAGCCCCCTATTTCCTTACTTATCATGTATCTGGTTTTTCTACCCTTTATTCAGAGTGGGGTATTGAAGTCTTCAACTATTACCGTAGGACTGCCTGTTTCTCCCTGCAGTACCATCAGTTTTTGCTTCATATATTTTGATGGTCTGTAGTTAGGCATGCAAATATTTATAATTGTTATATCTTCTTGCCATATTGAAATTTTTATTAATATATAATTTCCTTTTTTGTCTCTTGTAACTTTTTTAGTCTGTTTTATTTGAATGCATTTTAATCTGTTTTATCATTATTCTCATGCATCTTCTCTCCAAAACTAAATATAATCCATGAAATACAAATCTTTGTATCACCAACATCTGTTCATTGAATGAATAAGTGAGCGAAATACAAATGCAAATAGCTGTATACTCAGAAGGCAACTATACATGAAAAGAAGGAAAAAGCAATAGTAGCAAAACGTAAGAGTCAGCAAATAGTTCAAAGATCTTGAAATTTAGGACTTGCAATCCTATTTGAATATATCATTATGTCTTTTGTGTAAGCTATTTAACCACATTTTAAAATAATCCGTTCTTCAGGATACACAAAAAGCATTCTCAATTGAATTTTCCATATATGAACCTTTGAAACATCTTCCTCTAAGTGGAAAGGAATGCTTTTGAAACAAACTGTTTCAGAAATTACATAGGCCAGATGGAAGCCATTGAGATGTCAGGCCATCCTTGTCTATTGTCTTCCCCCGTTGGTTTCGGTTTATTAGTGAAATAGTTGTATAACTTTAAAATGGAAAAAAAAAAAAAAACCCACCTTTATAATGCTTCTTAGTAATGGGCTCAGCTAGCCCCGAAGTGACTTCTGGAACATCAAATTAGTTTTTGTGATAAATATTGCCATGAAACCAGTAATTAGTTTCTAATGATCCTGCATTTTTCATCGGCTGTAAAGCCATAAACAGATGAAGATTTTGGCTCCTTGGCAAACTCTTTTTGACACAGATACCTGGGAAAAGGAGAAAAAAAAAAAGATCTTTTGTGGTGCCCCAGGCCACAGAAATCTGGCAAGGAGCTCATGTGCTTCCCCTCCGGGATGAACAGTAATTTATCCACCAATATTTTTAACTCCCTCCCAAATTGTGACTGTAAGCATTGCAGGTCAAGCTAATGAGTGAGTTTTTTTCTGACTCCATCCTAAGGAAACAGAAAAAGACTGTCAAGTCTCTAAGATGCTTCCTTGACCTGAAAACAGGAAGAAAGCTAAAGCAGTAAATAGTAAGCCCTATGAAAACAAGGGAAGCAAGTCCTATTCCTTACTTGGATTTTATTTGATAAATTGTGCTGCAAAATATCTCATAAGGATTTATTTTTTATCTCATTCAACAGATTTTTGGAGGACATTCTATATGCTAAACACTGGCCCCATCACTAGTATGCAAACCTGAGTTACATACTGTCCTGCCCCTTGCAAAGCTTAAATTCAGTTGTTGGGTTATGAGGTAGGAGAGAGGGGTAAATAAAGCATTCATTACAATATGTCCTGTGTCACCATAGAAATTTCTTCAAGTACGGAAGTGGAAGGAGAGCTACAATCTCTGCTTTGGATGTTAGGGAGACTATAAAGAGAAAGTAGATTTACCACTGAAAACATCTTAATAGATGAGTAGGAATATTTAGGCAAAGGAAATTAAGTTGAGCAAAAGTAAGACTGAAGGACACATTGCTAAGGGAACAAGAATTCTGGTGGCCAGAGCAGGGGATGTCCATAAAAGTGGCAGCAAGTAAGTTGTGAAATGAGATTCTGTAGTGTCCATTCAGCAAAAAGGCTGGCCAGTAGGTATTGCCGCATAAATATTAATGGGAACTCCATAAACAATCTGATAAATAGTCATTGAGGACAGAGCCAACACTTACTTTGCTTTTATAAAGTAGAATATTCCAAATTCTTACTAAGAAATCTCTTTTTAGCTTTATGTCCTTCCTAGCATAAGACTTGGCAATGAAGGGGAAACTGTGGGGGAAAAGCACTAAATACAAATCAAGGGATTCTAAATATATTTTTCCTTGTAACCCATTCTGGTTTTGTTTAAAGACTTTTTTAATGTTTATTTTTTTTATTATTTTTGAGAGAGAGAGAGAGTGAGCATACGCTTACGCACATGTGCGCAAGTAGAAGGAATGGCCAGAAAAAGAGGGAGAGAGAGAATCCAGAGCAGGCTCCCTGCTATCAGCACAGATCAGCATGCAGTGAAATCATGAACTGAGCCAAAATGAAGTCGGGGGCTCAACTGACCGAGCCACCCAGGCAACCCCCATTCTACTTTTTGACATGTCATTTAACCTCTCTGAATTTCAATTTCTTCATCTGTAATATGAATTAAAACAAGAGTTCTTATTCTAGGTCCCCTGATGAGCTTCAGAGGGTTTGTGGATACTCCAAAATGGTGTATAAAATCTTGGCTATACATACACAATAGGTGCACATCTTCCTGGGGAAAAGCATGCAGTTTTTATCAGTTTTTCAAAGTCTCAATGGCTAGAACAAAGCAAAGCAAACAAAAAGCACTACATTAAATTATTTTTAATGTCAGCTCAAAAATTCTCTCATTCTCTGAACCAATGGTCCATATGAACTTAGTTGTAGGCAGCCATATCATCAACTTTTATAAAACTAGTAGACTGTCATTTTTAAAAATACTGCCACAGCATATGAGTGTCTATCAATCACTTGTGAGGTAATGGGTTCCTCAACCAAATAACTTGCTGAAGACCACACAAAGATAGGATGATCTTGTAATCTATCATTGATACCAGGACACTTTTGAGAGGGGAAGGAGACACTATCTGATGGGATTCCAGAGCAGTATGCTTCAATGAAAGATGTTCTAGGCAAACCCAACTGTGTGGTCTTCCTCTGCAAGGAGCACACATAGGCAACCAACTAAATATTAGTTCAACTCAAAATCTGAGTTAGTTCTAGGGCTTCAGATGACTTCCTTCATATTGATGAGGTCTACATTGGCTGTAGTGCTCCCTGAGATTGATAGGTTGTGAGAACTTATTCTATTTTTGGAGCAACCAAAAATTGAGGCCTTTCAACAGAAGGACATGAAGGTGGCAGAGAAGAGCTGGAGGGACATCCTGTGGAGAATGTGAGTGAGCCTCCAGGTTCCATCCCACGGGTGACAGCACTTTCCCCTGATCACCTCCAGGGTTCAGTATTTATCTGCAAGTTCTATGAATCAGATTTGCTAGTGGATCCAGAAGTGAATGGCCTCAAGTGCAAAAAATATAAAGTTATGATTCACAGAAGAAACTCAAAGGGACAAAAGATAATATAAGAAAAATTACCCTCACTTGT